>NW_016811696.1:75341-81750 GCF_001698545.2 Rhinopithecus bieti
GATTTGGAACCAACCCAAATGTCCATCAATTATAGACTGGATTAAGAAAATGTGGCACATAGACACCACGGAATACTATGCAGCCATAAAAAAGGATGAGTTCATGTTCTTTGTAGGGACATGTATGAAGCTGGAAACCATCATTCTGAGCAAAGTATCGCAAGGACAGAAAATCAAACACTGCATGTTCTCACTCAAAGGGGGGAATTGAACAATAATAACAATTGGACACAGAGTGGGGAACATCACACACCGGGGGCCTGTTTTGGGGTGGGGGAAGGGGGATGGGATAGGATTAGGAGATATACCTAATGCAAATGTTGAGTTAATGGGTGCAGCACACCAACATGGCACATGTATACATATGTAACAAACCTGCATGTTGTGCACATGTACCCTAGAACTTAAAGTATAATAATTAAAAAAAAAGAAACAAATTTAAAAAATTAAAGAAGACACATATTGATTGAAACTAAAGAGACAGGAAAAGATATTCTATGTCAATGGAAACTGAAAAAAGCAGGAGTTGCTATTCTTTTATCAAACAAAATAGATCTGAAGACAAAAAGTGTAAGAAGAGACAAATAAGGTCACTAAATAATAATAAAGAGGTCAATTCTGCAAGAGGATTTCACAGTTGTAAACATATATGCACCAAACATTGGAGCTCCCAGATATACAACACAAATATTATTAGAGCTAATAAGAGAGATAGACCCCAGTACAATAATAGCTGGAGACTTCAATACACCACTTTTAGCATTGGACAGATCTTCTAGACAAAAATTAACAAAGAAACATCAGATAAAATCCACACTGCAGACCAAATGGATCTAATACATATGTACAGAACATTTTATCCAATGACTAGAGAACACAATTTGTTTCCTCCACACATGGATCATTCACAAGGATAGACCATAGGTGAGGTCATAAAATAAGTCTTAAAACATTCAAAAAATTAAAAGAATATCAAGCATATTTTCTGCCCACAATGAAATAAAGCTAGAAATTAGTAGCGAGAGGAATTTTGTAAACTATACAAATACATGGAAGCTAAGTAATATACCACTGAATGATGGGTAGGTCAATAAAGAAATTAAAAGAAAATTGAAAATGAAAAAAGTCATATTCATGGACAGAAGAATTAATATTGTTGAAATGTCTGTATTACCCAAACCAGTCTCCAAAGTCTATGCAATCTCTATCAAAATACTAGAGATATTCTTCACAGAAATAGAAAATGAATCCTAAAATTTTATGGAAACACAAAAGACTCAGAATAGCCAAAGCTATGCTAAACAAGAACAAAACTGGAGGAATCACATTGCCTGACATCCAATTATATCACACAACTATAATAACCAAAACAACATGGTACTGGCATAAAACCAGACACACGGACCAATGGAACAAAACAGAGAACCCTGAAACAAATCCACATACCTACAGTGAATTCATTTTCTACAAAGTTTCCAAGGATATACACTGGGAAAAAGACAGTCTCTTCAATTAATGGTGCTGGGAAACCTGGATATCCATAGGCAGAAGAATGAAACTAGACCCTTATCTCTTACCATATATGGAAATCAAATTAAAATAGACTAAATACTTAAACCTAAGATCTCAAACTATGAAAATTCTACAAGAAAACATCAGGAGAAGTATCCAGGTCACTGATCTGAGCAAACATTTCTTGAGAATTACCACAGAAGTACAAGCAACCAAAGCAATAATTGACAAATAGAGTCACATCAAGTTAAAAACTTTTGCACAGTAAAGAATACAGTCAACAAAATGAAGAGACAACTCACATAATTGAAGAAAATATTTGCCAACTACCCATCTGATAAGGGATTAATAACCAGAACATATGATGAGCTCAAATAACTTTATGGGAAAAAAATCTAATAATCTGATCCAAAAATGGGCAAAAGGTGTGAAAAGAAATTCTCAGAAGAAGACATACAAGTGGCAAACAGGCATATAAACACGTGTGCAACATCATTGATCATAACAGAAATGTAAGTCAAAACTGCAATGAGATATCATCTCACCCCAGTTAAAATGGCTTCTATCTAGAAGACATGCAACAACAAATGCTGGTGAAGATGTGGAGAAAAGGAAAGCATCATACACTGTTGTTGGGGATATAAATAAGTAAAATATATGGACAACAGTTTGGATGTTCCTCAAAAGAACTAAAAATACAGCTACCAGAGGATCCAGCAATCCCACTGTTGAGTATACACCCAAAAAAAGGACATCAGTATATTAAAGAGATATCTGCACTCTCATGCTCCTTGCAGCACTGTTTAAAATAGCCAAGATTTGGAAGCAACCTAAATGTCCATCAAGAGATGAATAGGGGAGGGGCCAAGATGGCTGACTAGAAAGAGCTGCAGTCAGAGGCTTCCATTGAAAAGAGTGAAAAAGCCAGTGAATCCTGTACTGCAAACTGAGGTATCTAGATTCTCTCATTGGGACTGACTGGATGGCTGGTGAGACCCATGGAGAGTGAAGAACAGCAGAGTGATATGATGGCCCACCTGGGAGCCACATGGTGCAAGGGGAGCTCCCACCTCCAGTCAAAAAAGGTGATGAGTTACTATCCTACCCTGCCTGGGAAACCATGCTATTTTCACTGATTTGTGCAACCCATGGATCAGGATATTCCTCCTGTAAGCCCACACCACCAGGTTATTGGGTCCCAAGAACAGTTATGCAGATTCACAAAGGCCACTTGGTTATAGACTGCCTAAGTCAATGATGTTCCTGGGGGAGGGGAGGTCAAAATCACTGCACCTGCCTGCTGCCTAAGATGACGAAGCTCCCAGTGAAGCGGGAGGCAGCCACCACAGAAGCTCCAGTCTGCCAATTTTCCCCTGTTGGTGCCAGGGAAAGCAGACAGTTTGAATCCGGGAAAAATTCCCCACAGCACAGCACAGTGGCTGTGGCAGATTGTGGCCAGACTGCCTCTTTAGGCTGGACTCTGACCCATTCTTTCTCACTGAGTGGGGCCTCCATTTAAAAATTTTAGCAACTCCAGCCAGGAATTTAGAAACAGAACTCTGATTTCCCTGTGACTGAGCCTCGGGGGGCAGGGGCGGCGATGGTCTCTATGGATCAGCAGACTTAGTCTTTTCCCCTGCTGGCTCCGAGGAATCCAGGTAGCTTGGACTAGTGGGATTTTCCCTGGCGCAGCACACTACCTCAACCAAGGGACAGCCAGAGTGCTTCCTTAAGTGGGTCCCAGATCTCTTGTCTCCCGACTGGGTAAGAACCCCCAATCACCAAACACCTTATACAGGAATGCTCCTGCCAACATCAGGTCAGCGCCCCTCTGGGAAAGAGATACCAGAACAAGGAGCATTCAGTCATCTTTGCTGTTCTGCAGCCTCCACTGGTGACACCTCCAAGTGTGGAAGAGACCATGCAAATAGGATCTGAAGTGGACCACCAGAAAATCACAGCAGGCCAGGCACGGTGGCTCAAGCCTCTAATCCCAGCACTTTGGGAGGCTGAGACAGGTGGATCACGAGGTCAGGAGGTTGAAACCATCCTGGCTAACATGGTGAAACCCTGTCTCTACTAAAAAAAATACAAAAATGTAGCCGGGCGGGGTGGCGGGTGTCTGTAGTCCCAGCTACTCGGGAGGCTGAGGCAGGGGAATGGTGTAAACCCGGGAGGCAGAGCTTGCAGTGAGCCAAGATCCGGCCACTGCACTCCAGCCTGGGCAACAGAGGGAGACTCCATTTCAAAAAAAAAGAAAGAAAAGAAAATCACAGCAGCCCAACACAAAAGGGGCCTGTTAAAAAACAAACAAACAAACAAACAAACAGAAAGCAACAACAGCAACATCAACACAAAAGTCCCACACAAAAACTCCATCCAAAGGTCCACAGCCTCCAAGATCAAAGCTAGACAAACTTGCAAAATGAGAAAGAATCAACAACAACAACAACAACAAACCACTGAAAACTCAAGAAGCCAAAGTGCTTCTTCTTCTGAAAATTATAGCAACACATATCCAGCAAGGGCACAGAACTGAGCAGAGGCTGAGATGGATGAATTGACAGAAGTAGGATTCAGAAGGTGGGTAACAACAAATTTTGCTGAGCTAAAAGAGCATGTTCTAAAACAATTCAAATAAGCTAAGAAGCATGATAAAACATTATAGGAGCTGTTAACCAGAATGACCAGTTTAGAGATGAACATAAATGACCAAAACACAATATGAGAATTTCACAATGCAACCACAAGTACCAAAAACTGAATAGACCAAGCAGAGAAAAAAATTTCAAAGCTTGAAGACTATGTTGCTGAAATAACACAGGCAGACAAGATTAGAGAAAAAATAATAAAAGGGATGAACAAAACTCTGAGAAATATGGGATTATGTAAAAGACCAAACCTATGACTAATTGAGGTACCTGAAGGAGACAGGGAGAATGGAACCAAGTTGAAAAACACACTTCAGGATATCATCCAGTGGAACTTTCCTAACAAATCAAGACAGGCCAACATTCAAATCCAGGAAATTCACAGAAGCCCAGTAACATACTCCATCAGAAGATCAACCCCAAGACACATAATCCTCAGATTTTCCAAGGTCAAAATGAAGGAAAAAATGTTAAGAGAGTCAGAGAGAAAGGCCAGGTCACTGACAAAGGGAAGCCCATCAGACTAACAGAGCAGAACCCTATAAGCCAGAAGACATTGGGGGCCAATATCCAACACTCTTAAAGAAAAGAATTTTCAACCCAGAATTTTATATCCAGTCACACTAAGCTTCATAACTGAAGGAGAAATAAAATCTTTTTCAAACAAGAAAATGCTGAGGAAGTTTGTCACAACCAGACCTGCCTTGCAAGAGCTGCTGAGAAAAAGCACTAAATACAGAAAGGAAAACCTTTACCACCCACTTCAGAAACATGCTGAAGTACACAGACCAATGATACTATGAAGCAACTACATCAACAAGTCTGCATAATAATCAGCTAGCATCATCAGGACAGGATCAAATTCACGCATAACAATATTAACCTTAAATGTGAATGGGCTAAATGCCTCAATTAAAAGACACAGAATGGCAAGCTGGATAAAGGGTCAAGACCCACTGGTGTGCTATATTCAAGAGACTCATCTTATATGCAGTGACACATAGGCTCAAAATAAAGGGGTGGAGAAAAATTTACCAACCATATGGAAAGCAGGAAAAAGCAGGGGTTGCAATCCTAGTTTCTGACAAAACAGACTTTAAATCAACAAAGATCAAAAAAGGCAAAGAAAGACATTATGTAATGATAAGGGGATCGATTCAACAAGAAGAGCTAACTATTATATATATGCAAATACAGGAGCACTCAGATTCATAAAACAAGTTCTTAGAGACCTACAAAGAGACTTAGACTCCTACACAATAATAGTGGGAAGCTTTAACACCCCACTGTCAATATTAGACATATCATCGAGACAAAACATTAACAAGGATATTCAGGACTTCAACTCAGCTCTGGATCAGGTGAACCAAATAGACACCTACAGAACTTTCCGCCCCAAAACAACATACTATACATTCTTCTCACTGCCACATGGCACTTACTCTAAAATGGATCACACAATTAGAAGTAAAACAGTTCTCAGAAAATCCAAAATAAATGAAATTATAACAGTCTTTCAGTCAAGGGTACAATCAAATTAAAACTCAAGATTAAGAAACTCATTCAAAACCACACAACTACATGGAAATCAAACAACCTGCTCCTGAGTGACTCCTGGGTAAATAATGAAATTAAGGCAGAAATCAAGAAGTTCTTTAAAAGCAATGAGAACAAAGATACAACATACCAGAATTTCTGGGATGCAGCTAAAATAGTGCTAAGAGGAGAATTTATACGCTAAATGCCCACATCAAAAATCTAGGAAGACCTCAAATTAAAACACTAACATCACAACTAAAAGAACTAGAGAACCAAGAACAAACAAACCCCAAAGCTAGCAGAAGACAAGAAATAACCAAGATCAGAGTGGAACTGAAGGAGATAGAGACATGAAAAACCTTCAAAAAAATCAATGAATCCAGAAGGTGTTTTTTTGAAAGAATTAATAAAATATATAGACTACTAACTAGACTAATGAGGAAGAAAAGAGAAAAGAATCAAATAGAGACAACAACAACAAAAAAATGATGAAGGGGAGATCACTGCTGACCCCACAGAAATAAAAACAACCATTAGAAAATACTATAAACACCTCTATGCAAACACACTAGAAAACCTTGAAGAAATGGATAAATTCCTGGACACATATACCCTCCCGAGACAGAACCACGAAGAAGTTGAATCCCTGAAGACAAATAACAAATTCTGAAATTGAACCAGTAATAAATAGCCTACCAACCAAAAAA
>NW_016811696.1:82310-84531 GCF_001698545.2 Rhinopithecus bieti
AAAAAAAAAAAAAAAAAAAAAAAAAAAAAGAAGATATTTATGTGGCCAGGAAACATATGAATAAAAAAGCTCAACATTACTGATCGTTAGAGAAATGCAAATCAAAATCACAATGTGATACTATCTCATGCCAGTCAGAATGGTGATTATTAAAAAGTAAAGATGCCACAGATGCTGGCAAAGCTGTGGAGAAATAGGAATGCTTTTACACTTTTGGTGGGAATGTAAATTAGCTCAACCACTGTAGAAGACAGTGTAGTGATTCCTCAAAGACCTAGAACCAGAGATACCATTTGATCCAGCAATCCCATTACTGGGTATATACCCAAAGGAATATAAATCATTATATTATAAAGATACATGCATGTGTATGTTCATTGCAGCACTATTCACAATAGCAAAGACATGGAATAAACCTAAATGCCCAGCAATTACCAGATTGGATAAAGAAAATATGGGACATAAGCATCATAAAATATTATACAGTCATAAAAAGGAATGAGATCATGTCCTTTGCAGGGATATAAACGGAGCTGGAAGCCATTATCCTCAGCACACTAATGCAGGAACAGAAAACCAAACACCACATATTCTCACTTATAAGTGGAAGCTAACAGTTAAAACACATTAACACAGGGAGGGAAGGGTTGTGAGGAAAAAGACCTTCAGGATAAATAGCTAATGCAGGTGGGGATTAATACCTAGGTAATGGGTTGACAGGTGCAGCAAACCACCATGGCATATTTTTATCTATGTAGCAAACCTGCACATCCTGAACATGTATACCAGAACTTAAAATAAAATCAAATAAATTGATGGGTTGATAGGTGCAGCAAACAACCTTGGCACACTTTTACCTATGTAGCAAACATGCACATCCTGCACACGTATACCAGAACTTAAAATCAAATATTTTTTTTTCTAAAAAAGAGATGAATGGATTACAGAAATGTGGTACTTATACACAATGGTGTACTATTTAACCTTAAAAAGTTGATATCCTATTTTTTGCAATAACATGTATGGAACTAGAGAACATTGTTAGGTAAAATAAGCCAGGCACAGAAAGACAAACATTGCATTTTCTCACTTATTTGTAGGATCTAAAAATCAGAACAACTGAACTCATAGACATAGAGAGAATGATGGCTATTCAAGGCTAGGAAGGGTAGTTGTGGGGAGGGGTTCTGGGCGGGGAGATGGGGATGTTTAATGGTTACAAAATGAAAGTTAGAAAGAATGAATAAGGCCTACTGTTTGATAGCCCAACAGGGTGACTACAGTCAATAATACCTTAATTGCACATTTAAAAACAAGTAAAAGATAATAATTGGATTGTTTGCAACTCAAAGAATAAATACTTGAAGGAATGGAAAAAAACACATTTACTCAAGAGAGGCTGAAGTATAAATCCTGCATTGACCAAAACATTATTGAATTAGATTAAGGAAATGCACAGGATATACTAAGAAAATTTTTCTAGAAGACCAAGAGTCAGAGAAAATACATTTTTTTGTAATAATAAAAAACAGAAAATGACCTAAATGTTCACAATAAGGAATTTTTGAAGTAAATTATTGGAGATGTATGCCAGGAAATACTAGTCACCCATTAAGAAGATTAAAGTGGATTTATCTATGTATCTATATATGTATATATATCCTGATATGTAAAGGTCATGATGTAATATTATTATTAAGTGAACTGCAAAGTCATAAAACTGAACATACTGCATGATCTTAATTGAAGGAAGCAAAACGAATTGCAGTCATGTGTGAGTGTGTGGTTGTGGGCACCAATGACACGTAAGAATCTACATATGACTAATTATCTACTTCGATTAATCTCATAATGTCATCAACTTTTTAAAATCTCTATTAACTTACGTTTCCAAAATATGACATAGAAATGCTGAATAGCAAGATGGCCGAATAGGAACAGCTCCAGTCTCCAACTCCCAGCGCGAGCGACACAGAAGACCGGTGATTTCTGCATTTTCAACTGAGGTACTGGGGTCATCTCACTAGGGAGTGCCGGACAATCGGTGCTGGTCAGCTGCTGCAGCCTGACCAGCGAGAGCTGAAGCAGGGCGAGGCATCGCCTCACCTGGAAGCGCAAGGGGGAAGGGGATCCGTTTTCCTAGCCAGGGGAACTGAGACACACAACACCTGGAAAATCGGGTAACTCCCACCCCAATACTGCGCTGTAAGCATACAGGCAC
>NW_016811696.1:87180-90967 GCF_001698545.2 Rhinopithecus bieti
CTTATCCAATGTAAGCATTCAAAAAAGATAGTGAACCTCACCTTCAACTATTCACACCAGTTTATTGCAACTTCTGAACTTTTTGCTTCCCTTTCGCTTTTTGACAATAATGTCTTTATGTGGTGTAAATGTTAACCATGTAGAGTGAATCTGAATTGTTTTAAATTGGCCTTCTGGTTTATTATTGAATCATAAGAAGATGAAACCATTTTAAGCACTAAACAAGTTCACCAATGCCTCAATTTCTGCTGATCTCAGAAACCACAAACACTATTCTTGTGTGGAAGAAGAAAAATATGCCATTTAATCTGGTGACTGTAAGAAAGCCTTTTCCTTCTCTGCGTTGATTTAAATGTAAACTGTTTCTATTTTGAAAAAAAAATTACAGCTATTCATGTTTACCATCACAGGACTGAATCACAGAGTGTAGGCTGGAACAGACTAGGGTTTCATATCTGCAGCTAGAAAAAGGATTGAGGCCTGGTTTGAAGTCCTGTGCTCTATTTATAATAGCTCTATTTTCTTCTTAAATGTCCCAGCAAAGATACATTCTGATAAAACAGCTGCAGTTTCTATAAAATCCATCGGTATAAAAGACACACTCAGGTAACCCATTCATTATTCTAGAAAAGCATTGGTAGCTTTGACAAAATAATTATATAGAGAGTCAGATTGTGAAAAATACCATTGATATTCCACGTATTCAGATAAATGATGAATCAGAAAATGAACTGGTATATATGCTTCTGTACTACTAACTAATTATTTATTGGATGCCTGTTATGTGCGAAGTATCTAACATATACTGCTAAACAAAAGCATGAGAATGAAAGAAATATTTAAGCTACATGTCTCTGCTGCTCTTTCTCCTTCTCAAAAATTTCTACAAGCTTCCAACTGCTTATTAAAGTAGTTAGAAATCAATTATTCTGACATTCAAGGCCCTCTACAGTAAAGCTTTATGCAACCTTGCTGAGCAAATTGAACTAGTTGATGGTGCACAAAAATTTCCTGCATTTTTTGAAATTATGCCATGTCTTCTACCTGAATGTTCTCCTAGTCCCATGGATGCCTGTTGAAATTCAATCCATCCTTTAAAGCTCATTTCTAGTGCTACTGATTTCATGCAGGATTATCTGGTTACTTCTCAAAACACTTTTAAAAGATGTCATGTCTCCTTCTTGTCCCGTTTGCTACTGACTCTTTGGAAACCTCTCATCTTCATCGATTCATCTTTTGTATATTTGTCTTAAGTGTACCAGTAGCATGATTACTTGAGAGCCAGAACTATCTTATTTTTTAATCCCTCAAAATGGTCTAACACTGTAGTTCCCTATACATAGTTCACACTTCTTAAATATTTTAAATAAAAAATTTAAAACTCAACAACAAAAAAGAAACAAACCAATTTTAAATAGGTAAGGGGCTTGTATTAATCTCTTTTCATGCTGCTAAAAAAGACATACCTGAGACTGGGTAATTTATAACTAAAAAGAGGTTTAATGTATTCACAGTTCCACATGGCTGGTGAGGCCTCACAATCATGGTGGAAGGTGAAGGAGGAACAAAGGCACAGCTTACATGGCAGCAGCCAAGAGAGTGTGTGCAGGAAACTACCCTTTATAAAACCATCAGATCTCGTGAGACTTATTCACTATCTCAAGAATAGCATGGGAAAACTCTACCCCCATAATTTAATTACCTCCTGCTGGTTGCCTCCCAGGACATGTGGGGATTATGGGAACTACAATTCAAGATTTGGGTATGAACACAGCCAAACGATATGAGGGCTTGAAAAGACATTTCTCCAAAGAAAATATACAAATGGCTAAGAACCACATAGAAAGACTATCAATATCACTAGTCATTATGAAAACATAAGTAAAAACCATCATAAAATACCATTTCACACTCATTAGGATGGTTATTATTAAAAGAAAAATAAATTAAGTGTTATCAATGATGTGAAGAAATCGGAACCCTTGTGCATTGCTGGTGAGAATGGAAAACAGTGCAGCTGCTGCGGAAAACAGTATGGAAGTTTTTTAAAAAGTTAAATATAGAATTTTATGATCTGGCAATTATCATATGATCTAGCAACTCCATGGGTAGGCCTATACCCAAAATAATTGAAAGCAGGGACTTAACAAACACTTGAACACCAATATTCACAGCAATATTATTCACAATATCCAGAAAGTGGAAGCAACTCATATGCCCATCAACAGATGAATAAATGAACAAAATGTGGTATATACATATAAGAGAATATTATTCAGCCTTAAAAGAAAATAGATTCTGATTCCAGCTAAAACAGGGAAGACCCTTGGAAATCTTTTCCTTTTTTTTTTTTTTTTTTTTTTTGAGACGGAGTCTCATTCTGTCGCCCAGGCTGGAGTGCAGTGGCTGGCCCGATCTTGGCTCACTGCAAGCTCCACCTCCTGGGTTCACGCCATTCTCCTGCCTCAGCCTCCCGAGTAGCTGGAACTACAGGTACCCGCCACCACACTCGCTATTTTTTTGTATTTTTTATTAGAGACGGGGTTTCACCATGTTAACCAGGATGGTCTCGATCTCCTGACCTTGTGATCTGCCACCTCAGCCTCCCAAAGTGCTGGGATTACAGGCATGGGAAACATTTTCTAAGTGAACCAAGCTACACACAAAAACAAGTATTGAAATATTAAACTTAATTCATTTACATGAGGTACATAGAATAGGCAGATTTACAGAGAGAGAAAGTAGAATAGAGGTTACCACGGGTGGGAGTAAGGGTTGATAGGGATTACTGCTTAATAGCTACATAGTTTTTGTACTTAATGCAACTGAACTGTTCACTTTATAATGGCTCAAAGTTAAGTTTTATGTATATTTCACCATAATAAATTTGTTTAATTAAAAATTACTTGCAGAGCTAGGATTTAGACCCATAGAAGACTAGTGATATATGTTGAAATAAATGTAAATAACATGAGAGTCCAACAGAAGTGAGTTCAAATTTTGTGTGCCCTTGGGGCAGTTATTAATCTCTTCAAGTCCCTGTTTCCTTACCTGGAAAAGGAAGACAATAAAAACACCCATAACATAAAGTTATCTTAAGGGACTATATCACATAATTTATGGAAAGCACTTAGCAAAGTGTTTAGTGCATGATAATCTCACTAGAAGTACACTATTACTATTCTTAAAGCCAACAAACACTAACTGATTATCTCTTATGAACATAAGACTAAACGCTAAGCTAAGAAGTTTGTAATTCACTTTGATAGTAAGGTAGATGACATTTTTGAGCAAGGGAAGCTTCCGTAACAGGTAGGTTTCAAGTCCTCAACTCCGGAGCCAATGCAGAAAAGAAATACAAGATTTTGGTTTAAAACAACTGGTTAAAATGGCAGATAAGCTGAAACGGTGAAACCACAGAAAATGAATGTTTTCAGGAAGTAGTTGGGTTAGTATTCAGCAGGTCTTGTCTACTTATCTTATTCACCATAACTGGCCAATCTAAGGGAGTGGAATATCTAATTAAGCATGGTAAAAGACACAAAATGTCTACTCATAATAATTAACAAATTAGAAATGATCTATTTCTCATCGCATTATTTCACATTTTGACTTGAATACTAAATCAACCTCTAAAACTGTAATGCCTATTTTAAATTATCCTAACACCAAAACCAATTACTGCTATAAGATTCCTATTCCTGCTATAAGATTTCTTTTTGTTTTGCTTTCCTATGAAGAAGAAAATAAGTACAAATTAAAATAAATTTACAATGGTTTAAAAATA
>NW_016811696.1:93185-98492 GCF_001698545.2 Rhinopithecus bieti
GGCGCATATATATATATATATATATATATATATATATATATATATATACACATACACTTACAGGTAACATTTATTGAGTGCCTCTCCTGGCCATGCAAGCTCTAATTTTTTCCAACAAACATATAAGTAGCATTTACAAGTTCTATTTTACAAATAAAGATGCTAAGGCACAGAGAAAGAAAGTAAATAACTCTTTTAGGGACATACAGCAAGAAAAGAGAAGAGGTGGAAGGTCCTCCCAAATGGTTTGATTTTCTATTTTATTTTTTTGTAAACTCAAAATTATGTCTTCAGAGTCTGAAGTTGACCATTGTCCTAAATGAATTATAAAAATTAGTGATGGTGGGGTAGCCAAAATGGCTGACTAGAATCAGCTAGTGTATACCACTCTCATGGAGAAGAACAGAAAGGGCAAGTAAATACAGTAACTTCAACTGAAATATCTAGGTACATCCATTGAGAAAAATGAAGGAAGCAATTTGACCCACAGAGAATGGAGAAAAGCAAGACAGCATGACAGCCCACCTAGGAGAGACACGGAGCCAGGAGAATCTCTCCCACTCAGGGAAATGGTGATTGAATGTGCAAGCCCAGGAATCCATGCTTCTCCCATAAATCTTTGCAACTCTCTGGTCAGGAGACTGCCTCATGGACCCACTCCACTGGGGCCTTAAGTCTGACACACAGAGCTATGTGGAGTCTCTGCAGAGCAGCTTCTCAAGCACATGTGGATATTCTGGAGCCTTAGATAGCAAGGCCTTTCAGGCTTCCCGGCAAAAGCAGCTGCAACTCCAGCAAAGTGGGAGATTAGACCTCAGTGCAGCGCTCTAGGAAAGGAGCTGAATCCAGGAGGCTGAGCAACAACAGTCTTCAGGCCCCACATTCATAGCAGCTCACAGGATAAGACCCATTGGCTTGAAACTACAGCCAGCTGCTGGTAGTAGTGTGAGACAGAACTCCTGCGGGGAGGGGTGGGTCACCATTTTTGCTGTTTGGCCAACTTAGCTGTTCCAGCCTTTGGACTTTGGAGAGTCTGAGGTAATTGGGGTCTGAAGCAAGCCCCCAGCACAGAACAGCGGCTCTACAAAAATGTAACCAGAATGTTTTTGTAAGTGGTTCCTTAATCCTGTTCCTCCTCACTAGGTGGGCCATCCCAACTCTGGTCTCCAGCTACCCCTGCCAGTGTTCTCTAGCTGACAGACATTTCAAACCTCCCTGGGATGGAGCTTCCAGAGGGGGGAGTAGGATGCCATCTTTCCTGTTTGGGCAACTTAGCTGTTTCACCCTTTGGACGTTGGAGAGTCTGATGCATCCATGGGCTTGAGCAGATCCCAAGCACAGCACAGCTGCTCTAAGAAAATATGGCCAGACTGCTGTTCTAAGTGAGTCTCTGATCCCATTCCTTGACACAGGGCAGCACCTCCTAACTGCGGCCCCAACTACCCCACCGGTGTTTTTGGCTGACAGAGGTATCAAAACCTCCCTGAGACGGAGTTCCCAGAGGGAGGGATAGGACGCCATCTATGCCATTTGGGCGACTCACTCATTCCACCCTTTGGGCTTTGGAGACTCCGAGGCAACTGGGGACTTGAGTGGATCTCCAGCAGAGCACAGCACAGCACAGCTGCTCTACAAAAACATGGCCAGGTTGCATTTTAAATCAGGTCCCCAATTCTGTTTCTCATCACTGAGTGGGTTATCCCAACCAGGTTCTCCAGCCACCTCCTAAAGGGGCATATGAGCCTGCAACAGGTCCGTACCTTCCTGGAACAGAGCTCCCAGAGGGAGGGGCAGCCTTCCATCTTTGCTGTTTCACAGCCTTCACTAATGATACCTCCAGGTACTGGAATATCCAAAGAGACTAGGGACTGGAGCAGACCCCCAGCATACCACAGCATCCCTACAAAAAAGTGACCAGACTATTACGTGGGTGCCCATTTCTATATCTCCTCACCAGGCAGGTCCTCCAGGCCTGGGCTCCAGCCACCTCCTTCCAGAGCTATTGAGCCTGTAGCAGCAGCACTGCAACTCTCTGGATAGAGCCCCTAGGGGCAACTGAAAGCCTCTCTGCCACTGCCTCTGCAGTAAGACTACCCTTGTTACCCCTCAGACTAACAAAGAAGCAAAGACCCTAGTGCCTTATCCACACCTCCAACAAGCTGCAGTTGACCCAAGAAGAGGAGGCCAGTCTGTGTCTCCCATGGGTCCCACACACCCCTACTGCTTGTCACCAGACAGAGAAGCCCTGACTTGGACCAACAGCACAGACCTTTTATCCTGGAATGATTGCACTGAGTTATTGTTGGTCTGCATCTCTCTGGAGTGGAGCCCCCAGGAATCAAGCAAAAGACCCCTGGCCACAACCACTACTAAGGTCCCTTCCTCTGCTGTCTCCAAGTTGTGGGAGAAACATAAATCCTGAGATTGCCCCAGAGTTGTGGGCAGCGCAGGAGTGCCAAGCCACAATCTACAGCTAGCACTAAAGGGAAGAGGAACCCACGATTTCACCACATTGAGAGAGAACATGACTGCAACTGTGAGGAAACATAGGAGAGCCACACAACTGAGCAAGTGTCTGCCAACCAACAGATATGCCTAAGCGCCACCTACTGGATCACACTCCAAAGCTTCAACACCAAAAATACCTTGCTAACATATCTCACTGTGAAACCAGAGAAAATAAGTCAGTTTCAAATAAAGATCCTGAACAAAGCCTTGGCCCTGTGAAAACATCCAGAAAAGAAGTCTGTTGACTGTACTTAATCTACACTGCAGTTAAATGAAAATCCGCATGCAGAGATGAGAAAGAACCAATGCAAAACTCTGGTAACTCAAATAGCCAGAGTGTCATATGTCCTCCAATGGCTGCACCGGTTATCCAGCAAGAGTTCTTAAACAGGCTGAGCTGGCTAAAATAAAATAAATATAATTCAGAATATGGATAGGAACAAAAATCACTGAGATTCTGGAGAACAGCAAAACCTAATCCTAGGAAACTAACAATCACAATAAAATGATACACCAGCTGAAGGACAAAATAGCCAGTATAAAAAGGAACCTAAAGGATCTGACAGAACTGAAAACACAATACAAAAATTTCACCATGCAATCACAAGTATTAACAGCATAATAGAACAAGATAAGGAAAAAATTCAGAACTTGAAGACTGGTTTCTGACAGTCAAACAAAAATAAAGAAAAAAGAAATAAACAAAACTTCTGAGAAGTATGGGATTATGTAAAGAGACCAAATGTATGAATAACTGGCATTTCTAAAAGGAAGGGGGAGAAAGCAAACAACTTGGAAAACATATTTTAGGATATCATCCATGAAAACTTCCCTAAGCTTTCTAAAAAGGCCAACAGTGAAATTCAGAAAATATAGAGAACCCCTGCAAGGTTTTACATGAGAAGATCATCCCCAAGACCATAATTATCAGATTCTCCAAGGTTAAAATGAATGAAAGAATGCTAAAGGCAGCTAGAGAGACACGGCAGGTCACCTACAAAGGAAACCCCATCAGGCTAATAGTGGACCTCTCAGCTGAAACCCTACAAGTCAGAAGACGTTTGGAGCCTGCGGTCAACGTTATTAAAGAAAAAAATATTCAACCAAGAATTTCTTATTTAGTCAAACTAAACTTCCTAAACAAAGAATAAATATAATCGTTTTTAGATAAGCAAATGTTGAGCTAATACAAAAACCTACTAAAATACAGACCAGTGACACTATAAAGAAATCACATAAATAAGCCAGCATAGTAGCCAGCTAACAACACAATGACAAGGTGAAATCCCCACATATAAATACAAATCTTGAATGTAAATTAGCTAAATGTTCCATTTAAAAGACACAATATGGCAAGCTGTATAAACAAGCATGACCCAATGGTATGCTGTCTTTAAGAGACCCATTTCACATGTAATGACACACATCAACTCAAAATAAAGGGATAGAGGAAAATCTACTAAACAAATGGAAAACAGAAAAAAAGCAGGGGTTCCAATTCTACTTTCAGACAAAATAGGCTTTAAGAAAACAGATCAAAAAAGACAAGAGAATTGCATAATGGTAAAGGGTTCATATCAACAAGAACATGAAGCAAATTCTTAGAGACCTACAAAGAGACTTAGATTCCCACTATTATTCCCAATATTATTGGGACACTTCATCACTTCACTGGCAGTATTAGACAGATCATTAAGGTGGAAAATTAACAAAGATATTCAAGACCTAAACTCAACATCGAATCACATGGACCTGATAGACCTCTACAGAACTCCCCACCAAAAACAACAGAATGTACATTCTTCTTACCACCAAATGGCACATACTCAAATATTAACTACATAATTGGACATAAAGCAATCCTCAGAAAATAGAAAAGAACTCAAATCATACCAAACACACTCTTGGATCACAATGCAATAAAAGTAGAAGTTAAGACTAAGAAAATCACTCAAAACCATGCGATTACATGGAAATTAAACAACATGCTTCTGAATGACTTTTGGGTTAATAATGATATTAAGGCAGAAATAATGTTCTTTGAAACTAATGAGAACAAATATACAACATACCAGAATCTGGGGCACAGCTAAGGCAGTGATAGGAGAAAATTAATGACACTAAATGCTCACATTAAAAAGTTGGAAATATATCAAATTAACAACCTAACATAACAACTGAAAGAATTAGAGAAGCAAGAATAAATGAATGCAAAAGCTAGCAGAAGATAAGAAATAACCAAAATCAGACCTGAATGGAAGGAAATCGAGACATAAAAGAACATTCAAAATATCAGCAAATCCTAGAATTGATTTTTTTAATTAATAAAATAATCTACCAGCTACACTAATAAAGAAAAAAAAAAGAGAGAATATCCAAATAAACACAATTAGAAATGACAAAGAGGATGTTATCACTGACCTCACAGAAATGCAAATAAGCATCAGAGACAACAATGAAAACCTCAATGAACATAAAGTAGAAAGCCTAGAAGAAATGGATAAATTTGTGGACATATGCACTCCCTTATGACAGAACCAGGAAGAAACTAATTACCTGAACAAACTAGTAATGAGCTCTAAAATTGAATAAGTAATAAATATCCTACAAACCAAAAAAAAAAAAAAGCCACAGTTGAAATCTACCATTCACATAACACCTGGTACCATTCCTACTAAAACTATCATTAAAAAATTGAGAAGAAAGGACTCCTCATTAACTTATTCTATTCTATGAGGCCAGCATCATCCTGATACCAAGCCTGGCAGAGATACAATTAAAAGAAAAAAAAAAAAAAAA
>NW_016811696.1:98804-110447 GCF_001698545.2 Rhinopithecus bieti
CATAAACAGAACTAATGACAAAACCACATGATTATTTCAATAGATGCAGATAAGGATTTTAATAAAATTTAATGTCACTTCATGTTAAAAGCTCTCAATAAACTAGGCAATGAAGAAACATACCACAAAATATTAAAAGCCATCCATGACAAATCCACAGCCAACATCACAATGAAAGGGCAAAAGTTGGAAGCATTCCCTTTGAAAACTGGCACAAGACAAGTATGCCCTCTATTACCACTGCTATTCAACATAATATTGGAACTTCTTTCCAGAGAAATCAGGCAAGAGAAATAAATAAAAGGCATTCAAATAGGAAGGCAGGAAGTCAAACTATCCCTGTTTGTAGATGACATGATTTTATGTCTAGAAAACCCCATAGTCTTGTCCCAAAAGCTCCTTCATCCAATAAACAACTTTAGCAATGTCTTAGGATACAAAATCAATGTAGAAAAATCAATAGCATCCCTACACACCAGCAACAGCCAAATCAGGAAGGTAATCCCATTCACAATTGCCACAGAAAGCATAAAATAATTAGGAATGCAGTTAACCTGGAATGTGAAAGATTTCTACAATGAGAATTATAAAACACTGGTCAGAGAAATGAGAGAAGACACAAACAAATGGAAAAACATTCCATATTCAGGGATAGGAAGAATTCATGGCATTAAAATGGCCATACTGCCCAAAGCAATTTATAGATTCAATGCTATTTCTATAAAACTACCAATGACATTCTTCACAGAACTACACAAAATATTTTAAAATTCATATGGAATCCAAAAAGAACCCAAATAGCCAAGGCAATCCTAAGCAAAAAGAAAAAAGCTGGAGGCATCACATTATCCAACTTTCAACTATATTACAGGGCTACAGTAATTAAAACAACATGATACCAACACAAAAACAGGCACATTGACCAGTGGAACAGAATAGAGAGCCCAGAAACAAGGCTACACACTTACAACCATCTGTTCTTTGGCAAAGCTGACAAAAGCAAGCAATGGGGAAAAGACTCCCTATTTAATAAATGATGCTGGGATAATTGGCTAGCCATATGCAGAAGATTCAATCTGGACCATTTCTTAATGCCACATAAAAAAATTAACTGAAGATGAATTAATGACTTCAATGTAAAACACAAAATTATAAATACCTTGGAAGACAACTTGGAAATACCACCTTGAACATAGGAACAGCAAAGATTTCATGACAAAAACACCAACAGCAATTGCAACAAAAGCAAAAGTTGACAAATGTGATCTAATTAAACTGAAGAGCTTCTGCACAGCAAAAGAAACTATCATCAGAGTGACTGGACAACCTACAGAATGGTAAAAAAAGGAAAAATATATATATATACACACACACACACACACATATATATGTAAACTATGCATTCAACAAAGGCCTAATATTCAGCATCTAGAAGGAACTTAAATTTACAAGAGAAAAACAAACAACCTCACTAAAAAGTGGACAAATGACATGAACATATGCTTTACAAAAGGAGACATACATGCAGCCAAAAGCATATGAAATAAAACTTCAGCATCACTGATCATTAGAGAAATGCAAATAAAAACCACAATGAGATACCATCTCACAAAAGTCAGAATGGCTATTACTAAACAGTCAAAAACTAATGGATGCTGGTAAGTTCGTGGGGAAAGGGGAATATTTATATGCTGTTGGTAGGAGTGTCACTTAGTTCAAACATTGTGGAAAGCAGTGTGGCAATTTCTCAAAGAGTTAAAAGCAGAACTATCATTTGACCCAGTAATTCCATTACTGGGTATATACCCAAAAGCATATAAATTGTTCTGCCATAAAAACACATGCACGTGAATGTTCATTGCAGCACTATTCACAGTAACAAATACATGAAGTCAACCTAAATGCCCATCAATGATAGAATGCATAATAATAATATCCTACATATATACCATGGAATACTATGCAGCCATAAAAAGGAACAAGATCATGTGCTTTGCAGGGACATTGATGGAGCTGGAGTTATCCTTAGCAAACTAATGCAGGAACAGAAAAGCAAATACCACATGTTCTCACTTATAAGTGGGAGCTAAACGATGAGAACTCATAAACACAAAGAAGTGAAAAACTGCCACTGGAGTCCACTTGAGGGAGGAGGTTGGGAGGGGGAAGTGGAGCAGAAAAAAATACTATTGGGTACTAGGCTTAATGCGTGGTGATGAAATAATCTATATGACAAACCCCCATGGCATGAGTTTACCTATATAAGAAACCTTCACCTGTACCTTTGAACCTAAAATAAAAGTTAAAAAAAAAAAGAAAATAAATAAGCAAATGAAAATTAATGATACACACAGAACTTTACGTATAAAACAAGAAAAGATAACTATTCCCAAGATTCTCATGATAGAAAACCAAGCCTCAGGACTGAGGGCATTTTCCATCTGACTCTTAAGGATTAGAGAGACATTCAGGTCCTAGACGTGTCTATTCTTATGCAGTCTCTAAAAAGAAGTCTGAGCACTATTCCCATTCACAGTCTTGTCATACATCAAATCTGTTTCATTCAGTCTTGACATCAAGGTATTTTCGCTTCTTGGTATCTTCAACTGCAGAAAATCTGGGGTGAATCAAATGAGTCAAATATAAAGTTTCACACTGACTGCTCACAATTTCCTCCCTTCTCTCAATTTTGTCGTTTATCAAATTGGGGTAGAAGAGGAGGTGAATCAAGAAGGCTAAAAAAGAAAATTCTCTATCAATAGCCCCAACCCTAGAAAGGCCAAATTGAACAACTACGCCCACAGGAAAACCCCTTAATAAGAACCAAAAAATTAAGTAAGCCACTACAGTACTTGTTTTCTACCTGATGTCAAGGAAAGAGGCATTGAAAGGGGTAGGAAAGACAGTCTTGCATTGCCCACACCACTTCTTCAACTTCCACTGTAAGCACCCTTTGGAGAGAGAATTTGTGTACTTAAGGGACATTAAAATGGGGATAATACTAGTCTCTACCTTACAGAGTTGTGGGAATTATTGCAGGAAAAATACTCAGTGTAGTGTCTGGCACAAAATAAGTACTCAGTGAGCACTGTATTTGAAATGAGTGCTGTACTTTACTTTTCAATGTCTTCTCTCTTCCACTAAGCTGTGACTGTGTCAAAAGTTCCAGGGATCAGGAATTTCATGGATGTTGATTTCTACCTACTCAACAATCCCCAATTATGAGACAAATGATCGGGCCAGGTGGCTATTTATAACCTATTGAGGCTATAAATTAAAACACTCACAAGGGTAATTAAAACAAAATTATGGAGTCACAAAAGTAAGTTGAAGAGAAACTTCTCTAAGAAGTTCCAGAAGAGGTAAGAAAAATAACTTGCTAATGGTAAAGCCCCATTGTGTACAGGAAGAACACAAATTAGAACATCCTCAAAAAGGTGCTCTTAAGTTTACTGAGGCTACAGACTTATATTTAATGTGAATATACAGAGGAAAATATGTCTTCCATATTTTGGCACATCACAGCTCTTCTTGTTTATAGCTTACTATGCATAAAATTTCACACCCCTGCTTCCGTGAAGATGTATGCCCTGCCAACCTGCTAGATTTTACATGTATAGTGGATGTTGCTATGATGTTCAGAAATGTATCTGAGATACTTTGCAATAGTCAAAGTAGGGACAAAGAGCAGCCTAAAACAAGAGTATAATTTTAGTCCATCACAGACTTTGAGAACAGATAGGGAAGGTAATGAACTTAGATTTACATCATGCAGCCTGCATGGAGAGCAGATTTCTGAAAATCCTACAACCGTGATTCTCAACCACTTCTCTGCAAAACAGTAATAAAATGCTGATTCTTTAATATCTGCTTGCTCCCTTCCTTTGTCTCTTCTCAGCTCTAATAATTCACCAGACTACATACTGATCCCATTATTGGGCTGAAAAAGACTTCCCTAAGTGATGTATTTTGGAATAATCAAAACATAGAAAAGAAATCACACAAACCAGATTATCTTAATATTTTAGGAGCAATTTTGAAAAGAGGGAAGAGAATGAGCATGTAATGTGGCTCCCTTCCTTACAAGATTGAAAATATTTTATTATTTTATTTTTTAGTTTAGTTTACTTAGCATGTAGATAGCACCTACCAAGAGCTAGGCAGTATTCAAAGTACTTACAAAATATAACTCATTTGATATAATAAACATTGCCTATTTACAATTTCAGCTTTAGCTAATAGTTTTATGCTTTGAGGGGAAGAAGATATGTGAGCTATAGCTATGTTCTCGAAAGCTTTATTCTACTGAAATGTCACATTACCTCAAGTTAGTGGTCAGAGAGGAGGCAGCAGCCAGACAGTGGAAACTGTGCAGGTTCTTCTAAGAAACTCAGACTTCAGCCTCTAGGTCATAGGGAGTGTTCATTATTGGAGAAACAGGATGCTGTTTGTGCAATGGAAGTATGGCTCATGACTAGGCCAGGATGTCAGGATTCAGATGTTTTATTCTTTGATGAAGTAGAAAAAAGTTACTTTCTAGCTGTGTCTACACATTGAAAAGGAGAAAGAGAACAGAGAGAATTGTCTAGTGTTGGACCCATTTTAAGTAGTCCAGAGTTGCAGCTCAATGAACAGGTAGATTAAAACTCAGCTGAAGTTGTACCTCAATTATCTTGATAATTCATGAATAAGTAAAATAGATGTGTGTATTAGTTCATTCTCACACTGTTATAAAGATACTATCTGAGACTGGGTAATTTATTTAAAAAAGGAGGTTTAATTGACTCAGTTCTGCATGGCAGGGGTAGCCTCAGGAAACTTACAGTCTTGGGAGAAGGTCAAAGGGAAGCAAAGCACATCTTACATGGTGGCACAAGAGAGAGAGCATGATAACTTGCCACACTTTAAAACCATCAGCTCTCATGAGAACTTCCTCACTATCAAAAGAACAGCATGGGAGAAACTGCCCCCGTGATTCAATCACCTGCCACCCCATCCCTCCCTCAATACATGGGGATTACAATTCAGCAAGAGATTTGGGTGGGGACCCAGAACCAAACCATACTATTCAGCCCCTCATCCTTCCCAAATCTCATGACCTTTTCACATTTCAAAACCAATCATGCCTTCCCAACAGTCCCCCAAAGTCTTTACTCATTCTAGCATTTACTCAAAAGTCTACATCTAAAGTCTCATCTGAGACAAGGCAAGTCCCTTCCACCTGTGAGCCTGTAAAATCAGAGGCAAGTTAGTTACTTTCAAGATACAATGAGGGTACAGGCATTGGGTAAATGTTCCCATTACAAATAAGAGAAACTAGCCAAAACAAAGGTGTCACAGGCCCCATGCAAGTCCAAAACCCAATAGGGCAGTCATTAAGTCTTAAAGCTCCAAAATGATCTCCTTTGACTCCATGTCTCACATCCTGGGCACAGTGATGCAAAGGGTGGGCTCCCAAGGCCTTGAGCAGCTCTGCCCCTGTGGTACTGCAGGCTACAGCCCCTTTGGATGCTTTCACGAGCTGGGGTTGAGTGCCTGCAGCATTTCCAGGTGCATGGTGCAAGCTGTTGGTGGATCTACCATTCTGAGGTCTGGAGAATGATGGCCCTCTTCTCACAGATCCACTAGGTAGTGCTCCAGTGGAGACTCTGTGTGGGAGCTCTGAACCCACATTTCCCTTCTGCACTGCCCTATCAGAAGTTCTCCATAAGGGCTTCATCCCTGCAGTGGACTTCTGTTTGGACAGCCAGGTATTTCCATATATCCTCTGAAATTCAGGCAGAGGTCCCAAAGCTCAACTTTTGTCTTCTGCATACCCACAGGCCTAACACCACGTGGAAACTGCCAAAGCTTGGGGCTTGTACCCTCTGAAGCAATGGCCTGAGATGTGTGTTGTCCCCATTTAGCCACAGCTGGAGCTGGAGTGGCTGGGATGCAGGGCACCAAGTCCTGAAGGGGCCATGGTCCTGATCAACAAAACCATTTTTTTCTTCTAGTCCTGTGGGCCTGAGATGGGAGGGGCTGTCCCCAAGCTCTCTGACATGCCCTGGAGTCATTTTCTCCATTGTCTTGGCAATTAACATTTGGCTCCATGTTACTTATGCAAATTTTTGCAGCTGTCTTGAATTCCTCCCCAGAAAATGGGTTTCTCTTTTGTACCACGTGGTCAGGCTGCAAATTTTCCAAACCTTTATACTCTGCTTCCCTTTGAAACATAAGTTCCAATTTCAAATCATCTCTCTCAAGATCAAAGTTCCACATATCTCTATGGAAAGGGCAAAATGCCACCAGTCTCTTTCTAAAACATAGCAAAAGAGACCTTTTCTCCAGTTCCCAATAAGTTCCTCATCTCCATCTGAGACCACCTTAGCCTGGACCTTATTGTTCATATCACTATTAGCATTTTGGTTGACCATTCAACAAGTCTCTAGGAAGTTCCAAACTTTCCCACATCTTTTTGTCTTCTGAGCTCTCCAAGTCTCTGGTAAGTTCCAAATGTTCCCACATTGTTCTTTCTTCTTCTGAGCCCTCCAAACTCTTCCAAACTCTGCCTCTTGCCCAATTCTAAAGTTGCTTCCACATTTTCAGGTTATTTTTATAGCAATATCCCACTAACCCCATACCAATTCTCTGTATGAGTCTGTTCTCTGCTATAAATATACTACCTGAGACTGGGTAATTTATAAAGAAAGAGGGTTTAATTGACTCACAGCTCTGCATGGCTCAAAAAGCCTTACGAAACTTTCAATCATGGTGAAGGCAAAGGGGAAGCAAGGCATGTCTTGTATGGCAGCAGGAGAGAGGGAGCGGGGAAGTTCCACACTTTTAAAACCATAATCTTTTGTGAGAACTCACTATCAGGAGAACAGCATGAGGGAAACTGCCCCCATGATCCAATCACCTCCCACCAGGTCCCTCCCTCGACGTGTGGGGATTACAATACAAGATGAGATTTGGGTGGGGACACAGAGCCAAACCATATCAACGGGTTTTTTTGAATTTCCTATTCTCCTTTTTTACCTTATGTTCATGGAGTCACTTTACTGATGGAAAATTCCAACCATATGGATAGTATTAATAATAACAACTATCATTTCCCAAGGGCCTGCTTTGTTCCAAGTGTTATGCTATGTACTTTACATATACCTTGCTTAATTCTTACAGCTTGATGGGTGTTATTATCACCATTTTACTGGTGAGGAAATTGAGTTTCAAAGAGGTTATGCACCATTTGAAGGTCATTCAGCTAGGAAATAGTAGGGCTGGGACTCTTCCTACTCTTCAGGTATCCTTTATTTGAGAAACCCCAGCCTAATTGCTGTTTCCTTGCTATACATTATCCTTTTCATCCCCAACCCTTTTTGTTTCTGTTCCTTGTGTTCGGAAAGTTTTCTCTGAATCATCTGTTCTCACCAAGTAGTGCCTAACTCAAATGTCACTTCCTTGCAGATATCCCTTCCTCACCCCATTCCCAGGAACCGGCAGTTAGTTTTAGGAACTAAGTACTTATGTCTACATTGAAAATGAGTTATTAGGTGGGCAGTGGGTTGGGCTGGCCTAAAATGAGGTTTTCTCTCTGTAGTTTATGGATCACCTATATCAGAATCACATGGAGCTGCTCTATGAGTATATTGGTGGGGATGAGTGAGAAACTTGTTAGATACCACTTTCCTGGGCCTCATACCAAATCTGCAGAAACAAATTNAATTTCAGCTTTAGCTAATAGTTTTATGCTTTGAGGGGAAGAAGATATGTGAGCTATAGCTATGTTCTCGAAAGCTTTATTCTACTGAAATGTCACATTACCTCAAGTTAGTGGTCAGAGAGGAGGCAGCAGCCAGACAGTGGAAACTGTGCAGGTTCTTCTAAGAAACTCAGACTTCAGCCTCTAGGTCATAGGGAGTGTTCATTATTGGAGAAACAGGATGCTGTTTGTGCAATGGAAGTATGGCTCATGACTAGGCCAGGATGTCAGGATTCAGATGTTTTATTCTTTGATGAAGTAGAAAAAAGTTACTTTCTAGCTGTGTCTACACATTGAAAAGGAGAAAGAGAACAGAGAGAATTGTCTAGTGTTGGACCCATTTTAAGTAGTCCAGAGTTGCAGCTCAATGAACAGGTAGATTAAAACTCAGCTGAAGTTGTACCTCAATTATCTTGATAATTCATGAATAAGTAAAATAGATGTGTGTATTAGTTCATTCTCACACTGTTATAAAGATACTATCTGAGACTGGGTAATTTATTTAAAAAAGGAGGTTTAATTGACTCAGTTCTGCATGGCAGGGGTAGCCTCAGGAAACTTACAGTCTTGGGAGAAGGTCAAAGGGAAGCAAAGCACATCTTACATGGTGGCACAAGAGAGAGAGCATGATAACTTGCCACACTTTAAAACCATCAGCTCTCATGAGAACTTCCTCACTATCAAAAGAACAGCATGGGAGAAACTGCCCCGTGATTCAATCACCTGCCACCCCATCCCTCCCTCAATACATGGGGATTACAATTCAGCAAGAGATTTGGGTGGGGACCCAGAACCAAACCATACTATTCAGCCCCTCATCCTTCCCAAATCTCATGACCTTTTCACATTTCAAAACCAATCATGCCTTCCCAACAGTCCCCAAAGTCTTTACTCATTCTAGCATTTACTCAAAAGTCTACATCTAAAGTCTCATCTGAGACAAGGCAAGTCCCTTCCACCTGTGAGCCTGTAAAATCAGAGGCAAGTTAGTTACTTTCAAGATACAATGAGGGTACAGGCATTGGGTAAATGTTCCCATTACAAATAAGAGAAACTAGCCAAAACAAAGGTGTCACAGGCCCCATGCAAGTCCAAAACCCAATAGGGCAGTCATTAAGTCTTAAAGCTCCAAAATGATCTCCTTTGACTCCATGTCTCACATCCTGGGCACAGTGATGCAAAGGGTGGGCTCCCAAGGCCTTGAGCAGCTCTGCCCCTGTGGTACTGCAGGCTACAGCCCCTTTGGATGCTTTCACGAGCTGGGGTTGAGTGCCTGCAGCATTTCCAGGTGCATGGTGCAAGCTGTTGGTGGATCTACCATTCTGAGGTCTGGAGAATGATGGCCCTCTTCTCACAGATCCACTAGGTAGTGCTCCAGTGGAGACTCTGTGTGGGAGCTCTGAACCCACATTTCCCTTCTGCACTGCCCTATCAGAAGTTCTCCATAAGGGCTTCATCCCTGCAGTGGACTTCTGTTTGGACAGCCAGGTATTTCCATATATCCTCTGAAATTCAGGCAGAGGTCCCAAAGCTCAACTTTTGTCTTCTGCATACCCACAGGCCTAACACCACGTGGAAACTGCCAAAGCTTGGGGCTTGTACCCTCTGAAGCAATGGCCTGAGATGTGTGTTGTCCCCATTTAGCCACAGCTGGAGCTGGAGTGGCTGGGATGCAGGGCACCAAGTCCTGAAGGGGCCATGGTCCTGATCAACAAAACCATTTTTTTCTTCTAGTCCTGTGGGCCTGAGATGGGAGGGGCTGTCCCCAAGCTCTCTGACATGCCCTGGAGTCATTTTCTCCATTGTCTTGGCAATTAACATTTGGCTCCATGTTACTTATGCAAATTTTGCAGCTGTCTTGAATTCCTCCCCAGAAAATGGGTTTCTCTTTTGTACCACGTGGTCAGGCTGCAAATTTTCCAAACCTTTATACTCTGCTTCCCTTTGAAACATAAGTTCCAATTTCAAATCATCTCTCTCAAGATCAAAGTTCCACATATCTCTATGGAAAGGGCAAAATGCCACCAGTCTCTTTCTAAAACATAGCAAAAGAGACCTTTTCTCCAGTTCCCAATAAGTTCCTCATCTCCATCTGAGACCACCTTAGCCTGGACCTTATTGTTCATATCACTATTAGCATTTTGGTTGACCATTCAACAAGTCTCTAGGAAGTTCCAAACTTTCCCACATCTTTTGTCTTCTGAGCTCTCCAAGTCTCTGGTAAGTTCCAAATGTTCCCACATTGTTCTTTCTTCTTCTGAGCCCTCCAAACTCTTCCAAACTCTGCCTCTTGCCCAATTCTAAAGTTGCTTCCACATTTTCAGGTTATTTTATAGCAATATCCCACTAACCCCATACCAATTCTCTGTATGAGTCTGTTCTCTGCTATAAATATACTACCTGAGACTGGGTAATTTATAAAGAAAGAGGGTTTAATTGACTCACAGCTCTGCATGGCTCAAAAGCCTTACGAAACTTTCAATCATGGTGAAGGCAAAGGGGAAGCAAGGCATGTCTTGTATGGCAGCAGGAGAGAGGGAGCGGGGAAGTTCCACACTTTTAAAACCATAATCTTTTGTGAGAACTCACTATCAGGAGAACAGCATGAGGGAAACTGCCCCATGATCCAATCACCTCCCACCAGGTCCCTCCCTCGACGTGTGGGGATTACAATACAAGATGAGATTTGGGTGGGGACACAGAGCCAAACCATATCAACGGGTTTTTTTGAATTTCCTATTCTCCTTTTTTACCTTATGTTCATGGAGTCACTTTACTGATGGAAAATTCCAACCATATGGATAGTATTAATAATAACAACTATCATTTCCCAAGGGCCTGCTTTGTTCCAAGTGTTATGCTATGTACTTTACATATACCTTGCTTAATTCTTACAGCTTGATGGGTGTTATTATCACCATTTTACTGGTGAGGAAATTGAGTTTCAAAGAGGTTATGCACCATTTGAAGGTCATTCAGCTAGGAAATAGTAGGGCTGGGACTCTTCCTACTCTTCAGGTATCCTTTATTTGAGAAACCCCAGCCTAATTGCTGTTTCCTTGCTATACATTATCCTTTTCATCCCCAACCCTTTTGTTTCTGTTCCTTGTGTTCGGAAAGTTTTCTCTGAATCATCTGTTCTCACCAAGTAGTGCCTAACTCAAATGTCACTTCCTTGCAGATATCCCTTCCTCACCCCATTCCCAGGAACCGGCAGTTAGTTTTAGGAACTAAGTACTTATGTCTACATTGAAAATGAGTTATTAGGTGGGCAGTGGGTTGGGCTGGCCTAAAATGAGGTTTTCTCTCTGTAGTTTATGGATCACCTATATCAGAATCACATGGAGCTGCTCTATGAGTATATTGGTGGGGATGAGTGAGAAACTTGTTAGATACCACTTTCCTGGGCCTCATACCAAATCTGCAGAAACAAATTCCCTTGTCACAAGTCCCTGGAATATGCAGGCACCCCAGATTGTTCCTAAAGACACTAATATTTGAAAAGTTTTATAAGCATTAGACCTACACAATTTCCCTCAGTACTGGTCCCTCAGGCACAGGCCTAATGCATAGTGGAATTCAACTGCTTTGCTAAATAAAAATCAATATCAATTACAGGGAAGACAAAGGAGAATTGCAGAGATTGCGCCTTTTTGTTTAAACTTAATTGGATTTTTTTGAAGAAATCTTCTAAAAAGTAATACAAATTAATTTAAACCAAAATAACTACAAGAATTTTCAAAATCAAATCTGCCAAATACATCTGTTGATTTGCAAATTTCCTTTCTAAAATTTAGGCCCTTTAGAGGTAGAGACTGTGTCTTTTACCCTTTTTTCACCCAACCCTATACTCTTACCCAGACCAAGCACACAACTGGGGATAAAAGTCTATATTAACT
>NW_016811696.1:111726-138665 GCF_001698545.2 Rhinopithecus bieti
TAAAATAAAATAAAATAAAATAAAATAAAAGGCTACCGAGATAGACCAGATCAGTAATTTGACGAGTTGTGTCCTGGGTGTAAAACAAAGTAAAGGAAAATGTTCCAGGAGATATGTGCAGATCCAGCAAGAGTGAATGCACTGTTGCTCAATCTGTGTCAAGCACTGTGAACAGATTTGGGGCGGGATAGCTTGTCACTTACTTGAAGGCTAAAAGAACTGCCTGTCTATAAGTCTGCAAACCCTTCTGAACTAATAACTTAAGGGCAGAGTTGAGGGTGTGCAGAAGGCAACAGGCACAGCAGGCTTGGAAAATTTCACATCTTGACTCTTTGTACTTGAATGAATCTTTCACTGAGGAAACAGCATGCTTTAGAGAAGCAGACAGGGCAGCAGAGAGGACCAGAAAGTTTAAGGACTTGCCCAAGGCTGGTCAACTTGACCTTCACAGTACCAGGGATGAGGGAAATCAACTTCTTTATCCTAACGACCAGGCCAAGATTCCCTCAACAAAGCACTTCTCTAGGAACACTAGGAAGGCACTCTGGTCAGAGGAAGACCAGATGAAAGAATTAAAAAGAAACAAACAGCGCTATTGCAAAGAGAGTTCAATGGGTTGAGTTGATAAAAGAAACTTTATTGGTTTTAAAAGTTAACCGTTTATTTCAACACCCAAACTCATTTGCAGAGGTATTGATGCACCCAAGTGCAAACCTGGGGATCTCTGAGTTGTCCTGACTGGGGGCTCGCCAGGCAGCGGGGAAGGGTTCTCCCCTCTCCTATCTCTTCTGACAATCTTTAGGTCGAGAAGCCACAGAAAGGTGGAATTTATTATTAGTACAAGAGGCTTTCAGGCTTTGGGGGTATTTCAGTGAAGCTGATGGCTGGTCTGTGTTCTGAGAGTTTCTGAATAGAAAGTTCTCTGCCCCATTTCCACCAAGAACCACTAAGTGAACAAGCCAGCTCTTCACTTCTTCACTTGTAAGTACTGTTATTGTTTGTCAACGGTATGTTCTAAGGTGAAGGGCAGTTTGCTTTCAGAAGTCACCAGCTAAATTCTACCGGCAGACAAGCGACAAGACAACAGATGAACGCTGCCGGAAAGTCGTGCTTCCCTCTCACTCCTCCTTCCCACCTGCTGCCAGAGCCTGCTGCTGTTTCTCCACACAGTCTGGTTGATAGCTCTGCCTTCCTCTGCCTTCATAGCCATGCTCTGGTAGCTCAGTGGGTTACTATCACGTTCTCCTCTGAGCTTTCTGGTCCAGACCCACTTCGCAAAGCTAAACTCAGGGCCCCTGCCGAAGTCACGGGTTTTTGTTGTTGTTGTTTTGTTTTTGTTTTTGTTTGTATTTGACATTTTGACCATCTCACTCTGCTCAATCCTTGTGAAATGCAAGGTGGCTGGTATCATGAAATAAGTATGAGAAGATGACTGAAAATTGGTCCCCTATTAAGAGCCCCGACTCTGGAGCCAGATTGCTGGGGTTTGAAACTTGTCTCATGCCACTTACTAGCTGCATAATCTTGAGCAGCTTATTTTGTATTTCTGTACCCTTAGTTTCCTCATATGTAGAATAAAATGGTAATGGTATTTGCTTCACATGGTTGTTAAGGGAATTAAATACATGAATATGTGTAAAGTGCCTAGACAGTGTCTGACAGATTATGAATGTTACATAAGGTTAAATAAAATGAATATCTATGAAATAGCATAAATAGGGTTGCAAATTCTTTGGCTGTTCAGACATTGACATGATAAAACAACTCTTGCTCCATAATAAAACTAAATAAATCTAAGATGATCACCTTAATCTCATATATAATAGTCTTTATCTGTAATGATTGATACAAATGTTGCTATTTTAAATCATTTGCCACCAAAACAAACAATTGTTTTATAAGGTCTTTCTCAGGACCATTGAGGCATTTTGAAATAAGCTACCAGCTCCCAAGAAATTCCTTATAAATGCCACATACCCTCATTTCCTTACAACTTTGTGCATACTTTTCTCTCTAGTTTTATTGTTGTTGTAACTCTCCTTTTTCTGTCATGATATCACACATTGCTCCAAGGCTCCAATGACAATCTCTCTGCTATTCCTGGTCCCCCAAGCTGAGAGGGATGATTTCCTCGTTTGTGTCCTACATGACAGTGTGTCCCTGGACCAGCAGTGAAGAGCATGCTTGAGGGATCCACTGTTACTGCCTTTGTGCCTGAATCCTCACTAGACTGAGGGCAGGAACTGGTTCCATTCATCTTTGTATATTTTGTGCATATGTAGCTCATGACTTGGTAAAGACAGTTGCTTACCCAACATAGAATTGAGCAGTAAAGAGACTTGTTTCATTGAGTTTCTTACTTTTAGGTCAGCAAAGTGGCATTTGGAAAGTAAGGATGACAGACTTCCTTATCTAGCTATTTAAATATCCATTGACAATTATGACACTTATGCATTTGAGCCTACTTTACTCTCAGAAAAATTAAAATGGTTCTTCCTGTAGTTCTTTACGCTTGCCATGGACTCATTTTGTGATTTTCTTTTCTTTTTTCTTTTTTTTTTTTTTTTGGACAGAGTCTTTCTCTGTCACCCAGGTTGGAGTGCAGTGGCCCAATTTCGGCTCACTACAACTTCAACCTACCAAGTTCTAGCGATTCTCCTACTTCAGCCTCCTGAATAGCTGGCATTACAGGCATGCGCCACCACACCTGGTTAATTTTTTATATTTGTTGGTAGAGACGGGGTTTTGCCATGGTGGCCAGGCTGATCTCGAACTGCTGACCTCAAGTCATCTGCCCACCTCAGTCTTTCAAAGTGCTGGGATTACAGGTGTGAGTCACCACACCCAGCCATGATTTTCTTTTACATGCTCTTGAAAGTCATAGTTTCAGATGTTAACGTCTTTAGATGTTACTATAGTGCTAAATCTTTATAATCTCCATGGGTCCACTCTGCTAGTGCATACCAATATGTGTATTCTCTTCTTTCTAGAATCATGGGAAAACTGCATCTCCCAGTTTCCCTTCTGTTTAGGTGCATTCAAGTGATTGAGATTAGCCAATGGCATGTGAGTAGCAATGATGTGTGCCACTTCCAGGCCTGGCTTATTTCTCTTTTATTCGACCCACTGAATGAAGGAGGCCTCCGAGGACCAAAAAGTGGGTGAAGTTCATGATGAAAGGAGCCCAACTTGCTGAATGACTGCGTGGAGAAGAGTCTCTTCCACTGGCCCACATAAGGCTCTGATCAGAGCAAGAGTTAAACTTTTATTAAATTAAGCCACTCGTATTTTAAGGCTGTTTATTATAAAAATTAGCACTTTGACTAATATACCTTAGAACTGAACAGAGTGCCCATCACATTGTAGTTTCCTAGTAAATGACAAACGAACTAGTGACTAATTATTTATCATTGGCCGAATAAGGAATACAATTCATCCGAAAGATCCTGTAGTTTCTTTTGGCTACAATAAAGTACAGAGGGGACAAGACAACCCAAATAATGAACATGAATCAAACCAGAGTAAACACTGAGAAGTTTGCTCTTGGATTAGGTGACTAAGAAATGCTATTGTGATAACTCTCAGACTCTTGAGCCACCTGATCAGCCCAGGTCCCCCTTGCCATAGCTGGCCTCCCTTTCCTTAACTGCTAGTCTGCCCTTACGTCCAGGAACATTTTACATCTCTAGATTTTAAAACCTGGGCCTTCTGGTCTGCCTTTAACTATTGCCTCCCATATGCCAATGAACTCCAATACGTCTGTAATTTAGGAAAATTTTAGGAGATTAAGATTTATATTTTCTGGAATACAGCCAATTTGCCAATTTTAATGAATCAGCATTTGAAAATAATCACATTAATAGTATTTATCTAATTGGGTTCTGAGACCTGTACCCTAAGATCCACAGCACAAAGTTACACTTAAGCATATAGCATAGGGAAGCATGAACTTAGAGTATATAAAACATTCTTGGCCGGACACGGTGGTTCACACCTGGAATCTTAGCAGTTTGGGAGGCAGAGGCGATCACCTGAGGTCAGGAGTTTGAGACCAGACTGGCCAACATGGTGAAACCACATCGCTACTAAAAATACAAAAATTAGCCAGGCATGTTAGTGGGCACCTGTAACCCCAGCTACTCGGGAGACTGAAGCAGGAGAATGGCTTGAATCCGGGAGGTGAAGGTTGCAGTGAGCTGAGATTGCACCACTGCACTCCAGCCTGGACAACAGAGCGATACTCTGTCTCAAATATATATATATATATACTCTTATTCAGAATGTAAGAGAAGGTCATCCTCTCCCAAGAGCCCCCGTAGCTACACACACACACACACACACACACACACAGAGACAAACACACGGTGACATAGAGTTCTGGCATTTGACCCTTTCCTAAAGCCAAAAAGAAATTATCTGCTTGGAAAGAGCCCCTTAAAAGAAGATTGAAACCTGACAGAGAAGCAAAGAAGGGTTTGCAGTACTTACAGACCACCATAGCAAGCATGTGTGTGTAAGTGTGGTTGTGGTATGTGTATATGGTTGAAGTAACATTGTCCAGCAGAAAAATACTTAAAAATCTTCCACCAGCAGCATATAGCTCTACTTACATTAACAATACATTAGAGAGGTTCCCAAGCTCACCCATCCTGAAGAGAATCTTCCCAGTTGACACACTCCAACTACTTCCCCAGTTGACACGCTCCAGCTACTACCCCAGAGTCCATCAGCCACCTTCTATACACTAATAAAAAAATATTGATACAAGGAAAGCAAAAGGAAGACCTTACAACAAATAAAAGCAAAATTTTAAAATAGAGAACATTAAAACATAGACTTGATTAATAAAGCCAAAAGCCAGTTCTTAGAGATTGTGATGAAGTGTACATTTTAGGAGCATTAAGTATGCTCACATTCTTTGCAATCTATCTTCAGAACTTTTTCATCTTTGAGAACTAAAACTCTATACATATTAAACAAGGTCCCATTTGTTTGTTTGTTTGTTTGTTTTGTTTTTGAGATGGAGTCTCGCTCCATCTCAAAAGAGATGCCGAATCTCGGCTCACTGCAATCTCTGCCTCCCGGGTTCATGCCATTCTCCTGCCTCAGTCTCCTGAGTAGCTGGGACTACAGGCACCCGCTACCACACCCGGGTAATTTTTTGTATTTTTAGTAGAGACGGGTTTTCACTGTGTTAGCCAAGATGGTCTCGATCTCCTGACCTTGTGATCAGCCCGCCTTGGCCTCCCAAAGTGCTGGGATTACAGGCATGAGCCACCATGCCCGGCCAACAAGTTCCCATTTTTTAATTCCACTAGCTTTTGGAAACCACCATTCTCCTTTCTCTTTCAATGAATTTAACCACTTTTGATATCACTGATAAAAGGAATCTTACATATATGTCATTTTGTGACTGGCTATTTCACTTAGCATAATGTCCTCAAGGTCCATCTATGTTGTAGCATGTGTCAGAATTCCCTTCCTTTTCAAGGCTGAATAATATTTCATTGCATGTGCATTCTGTATTTTGTTTTATTCATTCATTTATTGATGAATACTTGGATTGCTTCCACCTTTTGCCTAATGTGAAAAATGCTCCTATGAACAGGAGTGAATAAATATCTCCTCAAGACTCTGCTTTCAGTTCCTTGAGGTATATTTTAAGAAGTGGAATTTCTGGATTATAGTGTAGTTCTATTTTCTTTCTTTCTTTCTTTCTTTCTTTCTTTCTCTTTCTTTCTTTCTTCTGTTCTTCTTTCTTTCTTTCTTTCTTTCTTCTCCTCTCTCTCTCTCCTTCTCTCTTCTCTTCTCTCTCCTCTCTCTCTCTCTCTCTCCCCCCTCTTCTTCTTTTCTTTTTTTTTTTTTTGGAATCATCATCATGTTTTTCCATAGTGGCAGCTATTTTACATTTCCACCAATGGTGCACAACGATTTTAATTCCTTGCCAATGCTTGTTATTTTCTGTTTTGTTTTTGTTTTGCTTTTTGATAGGAGCCATTCAAATGGGTATGAAGTAATGTCTCATTGTAGTTTTTGACTTGAATTTCCCTAATGATTAGTAATGCTGAACATCTTTTCAGGTGCTTATTGGCCATTAGTATATCCTTTGGATAAATTTCTATTCAAGTGTGTCTTCATCAGTTTCATGTTGCTATAGAAGAATACCACAGACTGGGTAATTCATAAAGAAGAGAAATTTATTTACTCACAGATCTGAAGGCTGGAATACCTAGATCAAAGGACCGGTAGGTTCAGTTGCCAGGTAAGGACCACATGTCCACTTTCAATATGGTGCCTTGAGCACTCTGCTTCATAGAGAATAAACACCGATCCTCACATGGCAGAAAAGTGGAAGATAGTGCATCAACTCCTGAAAGCCAATTTCATTTCAGCATTGATCCATTCATGAGGGTAAAGCCTTCATTATCTAAACACCTCTCATTATGGCTCACCTCCAACACTGTTATGTTGATTATTGTATTGCCAAACATGAGTTTTGGAGGGGACCAAACATTCAAACCATAGGTTTTAATATATATTTAAAACCTCTTTTAATTAGGTTATTTGTGTTTTGATGTTGGGTTTTAAGAGTTCTTTATACATTATAGATATTTACCCACCATCAGTAATATGATTGGCAAATGTTTTCCCCCATTCCATAGTTTGTCTATTCACTCTGTTCATTGTGTCCTTTGATGCACAGAAGTTTTAAATTTTGATGTAGTCCAATTCACCTATTTTTGTATTTGTTGCTTGTGCAAAGGCCAGTTTTTTAATCAATAAGATTGATAAACACTCCTGAAATCTAAATGAAAGACTAGAGAAAGGCTGGAGAATGTGAGACCAAATAAATGTACAGATATTCAACAATAGGGATGAGAAAGGGAAATACTTATTTATTATATTAAGAGATAATCCATAAATTCAATGCAATCCTAATTTTTAAAAACCTAGCATTTTGTGGTAGAACATCATAGGCTCACTCAAAAACTTGTTTGAAAAAAACTAATGAGAATAGAAAGGACATTATATGTGACATAATGGTTGTTGGAGAGTTGATCTATCTATAAAATTATAATAATCAAGAGAGTGTACCACTGGCAAAGGAATAGAAAAGTAAATCAGTAGAACAGAAAATAAAGTCTAAAAACGAACACAGATATATAGAGGAATTCGCTGCATAATAAATCAGTGATTAATAAAATACTTATCATATGGCCATAGGGCAATTATCTTTCTGTTATATATATATTTATATACACACACGTGTGTGTGTATATATGTATGTATATGTATGGATTTATGTGTGTGATTACATCCTTTCTTCAGATAATTCAAAAATTAAGTTCCATATGAATTAAAGATCAGGATATGAAAATACACACTACTAAGCATACTGAAAACATTTGAAAATGTTTTCACTGTTTTAAGGTGGAACAAGCCTTTTTCCACAACACAAAAAACACCGAAGCCTACAAGAAGAGATCAACAGATTTGAGTATGTAAACACTCATACATTAACAACAGATGCCATAAAGTAAAATATAAGTGGTAGTCTGAGAGAAAATATGTAAACATAAACTATAACCAAAGTATTAATATCCAGAATACATACAGAGCTTCTAACAATGTAAATACAAAGGCAATCAATTCAGTAGTAAAACAGGTAAAAGTCATAAGAATATTTCATAAGAGTTATATGGACAATACATATCTGAAGTTTTACTCAATATAAATGTTAATTAGGAAATTTATAATTAATAACAAAAATAATATTTTTTTGTCCATCAAATCATCAAAAACAAATTTTTTTTGAGACAGGGTGTCTCTGCTGCCCAGGCTGGAGTGCAGTGCTGAAATCTCAGCTCACTGCAACTTCCTTCTCCTGGATTCAAGTGATCCTCCCACCTCAGCCCCCCAGGTAGCTAGGACTACAGTCACACACCACCATGCCTGGCTAATTTTTTTGTTTGTTTATTTTTTGTCTTTTGAGAAGGACTCTCGCTCTGTTGCCCAGGCTGGAGTGCAGTGGCACAATCTCAGCTCATGGCAACCTCCACCTCTTGGATTCAAGCGATTCTCCTGCCTCAGCCTCCTGAGTAACTGGGATTATAGACACACACCACCACGCCCAACTAATTTTTGTATTTTTTGTAGAGATGGAGTTTTGCCATGTTGCTGAACCTGGTGTCAAACTCCTGGACTCAAGCAATCCGCCCATCTAGGCCTCCAAAATTGCTGAGATTTCAAGTGTGAGCCACCATACCGGCCTAAAATATTTAAATTATAGTAAGATACACTACTGAGAGTGAACATTTAGTCTAAATGGATAGTCTCTTTGGAGGGAAATTTTGTAGGGACTATTTAAATTTTATTTTTTGCAACTTTTATTTTAGATTTGGGGGTATATGTGCAGGTTTGTTACACCACTTTATTGTGTGATGTTGAGATTTAGGATATAAATGATCCCATGACCCAGGTACTGAACAAAGTACTCAACAGTTTTTCAACCCTTGCAACATTCCCTCCCTTCCCTCTCTAAGTAGTCCCCAGTGTTTATTGTCATCATTTTCATCTCCATGAGTACCCAATGGTTAGCTCCCACTTAGAAGTGAGAACATGTGGAATTTGATTTTCTGTCCCTGCATTAATTCACTTAGGATAATGGCCTCCAGCTACACCCATGTTGTTGCGAAGGACATGATGCTGTTTTTTTATGGCTGCATAATATTTAATGGTGTATATGTACTATATTTTCTTTATCCAGTCCACCATTGATAGGCACCTAGGTTGATTCCACGTCCTTACTATTGTCAATAGTGCTGCAATGACCTTGCCAGTGCATGTGTCTTTTGGTTAGAATTATTTGTTTTCTTTCGGGTATATACCCATTAATGGGATTGCTGAGTCAAAGAGCAGTTCTGTTTCAAGTTCTTTGAAAAATATCCAAACTGCTTTCCACAGTGGCTTAATTAATTCATATTTCCACCAACAGTGTATAAGCATTCCTTCTTCTCTGCAGCCTTGCCAGCATCTATTGTTTTCCAGCTTTATAATAACAATCTATCAGATTGGTGTAAATTGGTATCTGAGATGGTATCTCACACCAGTGCTTTTGATTTGTATTGATTTGATGATTAGTGAAGTGGAGCATTTTTTCACTTGTTTCTTGGCCACTTGTATGTCTTCTTTCGATAAATGTCCTTTCATGTGTTTTGCCCATGTTTTAATGGGTTATTTGTGTTTTGCTTGTTGTTTAATTATAGATTATTGATATTAGATCTTTATTGGAAGCATAGTTTGCAAATGCTTTCTCCCATTCTGTAGGTTGTCTGTTGATGCTGTTGATAATTTCTGTTGTTGTGCAGAAACTCTTTAGTTTAATTAGGTTCCAGTTTTCATTTTTTTTTTTTTTTTTTTTTTTTTTTTTGCAATTGCCTTTCAGGACTTAGTCAAACATTTTTTCCCAAGACCCAAGACCAATGTCCAGAATGGTGTTTCCAAGGTTTTCTTTTTTTTTTTCTTTCTTTTTTTTTTTTTTTTTGAGATGGAATCTCACTCTCTCTCCCAGTCTGGCGTGCAGTGGCACGATCTCGGCTCATTGCATGCTCTGCCTCCCGGGTTCACGCCATTCTCCTGCTTCAGCCTCCTGAGTAGCTGGGACTACAGGCGCCCACCACCGTGCCTGGCTAATTTTTTGTATTTTTAGTAGAAACAGGGTTTCACCGTGTTAGCCAGGATGGTCTCGATCTCCTGACCTCGTGATCCACCCGCCTCCGTCTCCCAAAGTGTTGGGATTACAGGCGTGAGCCACCGTGCCTGGCCCCAAGGTTTTCTTCCAGGATTCCTATAGTTTGGGGGTCTTACATTTAAACCTTTAATCCATCTTGAGTTAATTTTGTACATGGTTAAAGGTAGGGGTACAGTTTATTCCGCATATGGCTAAGCTAGCTGTTACAGAACCATTTATGGAACAGGGAGTCTTTTTCCATTGCTTATTATAGCTGACTTTGTCGAAGAATAGGTGACTGTAGCTGTGTGGCTTTATTTCTGGGTTCTCCATTCTGTTCCACTGGCCTATGTATCTGTTTTTGTACCACCACCATGTTGTTTTGGTTACTGCAGCCTTATACTATAGTTTGAAGTCAGGTAATGTGATATGTTCAGCTTTGTTCTTTTTGTTTAGGATTACTTTGGGTATTCACACTATTTTCGGTTTCTGTGAACTTTGGAATACTTATTTTTGACTCTGAAAAATGACGTTGGTAGCTTGATAGGAATAGCATTGAATCTGTACATTGCTTTGGTAAAATGGCCATTTTATTTTATTGATATATTGATTCTTTCAATTCAATACATGTACTTTTATTTGATTTTTTATGTTTAATTTTTTGTGGGTTCATAGTCAGTGTATATATTTTTGGGGTACATGGGACATTTTGATATAGGGATACAATGTTTAGTAATTACATCAATGTAAATGGGGTATCCATCACATCAAACATTTCTTTGTGTTACAAACAATCCATTTATACTCTTTTAGTTATTTTAAAATGGTTAATAAATTATTGTTAACTACATCAGGTTGTTATGCTATCAAATATTAGATGCTATTCATTCTATGTAACTATATTTTTGTACCCATTAACCATACATAATTCCCCTGTTCATTACCCTTCCCAGCTTCTGACATCATTCTACTCTCTGTCTCCCTGAGTTCAATCGTTTTAATTTTTGGTTCCCATTAAAACGTGAGAACTTTCAAAGTTTGTCTTTCTGTGCCTGGCTTATTTCACTTAGCACAGTGACCTCCAATGCCTTCCAGGTTGTTGCAAATGACAGGATCACATTATTCTTATGGATGAATAGTACTCCATTGTGTATATATACATTTTCTTTATCCATTCATCTGTCGATGGACACTTAGGCTGCTTCCAAATCTTGGCTATTGTGAGTAGTGCTACAGAAAACATGGTACTATAGATATCTCTCCCATGTACTGATTTCCTTTCTTTTGGGTATATACCCAGCAGTGAGATTCTTAGGTCATATGGTAGCTCTATTTTTAGTCTTGAGAAACCTCCAAACTGTTCTTCGTAGTGGTTGTAATCATTTACATTCCCACCAACAGAGTACAAAGGTTCCCTTTTCTCCGAATCCTTGCAGCATTTATTATTAACTGTCTTATGCATAAAAGCCATTTTAAACCAGATGAACTGATATCTCATTGTAGTTTTTATTTTCATTTCTCTGTGATCAATGATGTTGAGCACCTTTTCATGTACCTGTTTGCCATTTGTATATCTTCTTTTGAGAAATGCCTGTACATATCTTTTGCACTTTTTTTTTTTTTTTTTTTAAGATGGAGTCTCGCTCTGTCACCAGACAGTGGTGCGATCTCGGCTCACTGCAACCTCCACCACACGGGTTCAAGTGATTCTCCTACCTCAGCCTCCTGAGTAGCTGAGACTACAGGCACGTGCCACCACACCCAGCTAATTTTTGTATTTTTAGTAGAGCCGGGGTTTCACCATATTGACCAGGATGGTCTCTATCTCTTGACCTCGTCATCCTCTCGCCTCGACCTCCCAAAGTGCTGGAATTACAAGCGTGAGCCATCGTGCCCAACCTTTTGCACATTTTAAAAATCAATTATTAGATTTTTTTTTCTATAAAGTTGTTTGAGCTCCTTTTATGTTCTGGTTATGAATTCCTTGTCAGATAGTATATTAGAGTTCTTCAGGGGGACAGAACCAATAGGATGTATGTGTTTTAGAAAAGGGAGTTTATTAGGGAGAATTGGCTCACACAATTACAGAGCAAAGTCTTGAGACAGGCTGTCTACAATCTAGGGAAAGAGAGAAGACAGTAGTTGCTCAGTCCATGTTCAAAAGCCTCAAAACCAAGGAAGGCAACATTGCAACATTCAATCTGCATCCAAGGGTTTGAGAGACCCTAAGAAGCTGCTGGTGCAAGTCTCAGAATCCAAGTCTGAAGAACCCGGAGTCTGATGTCCAAGGGCAGGATGAACAGAAGCAAGCAAGTGTCTGGTATGGGAAGAAGAAAATTAGAGCTAGAAGACTCAGCAAGCAAGCTCATGCCATCTTCCTTCAGCCTGCTTTGTTCTAACTGCACTGGCAACTGATTGGATGATCCCCACTCATATTGAGGTTAGGTCTTCCTCTCCCAGTCCACCAACTCAAATCTCAATCTCCTGTAGCAACACCCTCGCAGACATACCCACATACAACACTTTACTGCCCATCTAGGCATCCCTCAATCCAATCAAGTTGACATTTAATATTATTTATCACTGATGAGTAGTTTGAAATTATTTTCTCCCATTGTGTAGATTGTCTCTTCACCTGGGTGATTAATTCCTTCGCTGTGCAGAAGCTTTTTACCTTGATATAATCCCATTTGTCCATTTTTGCTTAGATTGTCTGTACCTCTGGGGTATTACTCAAGAAATCATTGTCCAGCCCAGGGTCCTGGAGAGTTTTAATGTTTTATTTTAGAATTTTCATAGTTTGATGTCACAAATTTAAGTTTTCATTCCATTATGATTTGCTTTTTGTATATGGCAAGAGATAGGGGCTTAGTGTCATTCTTTTCAATATGAATGCCCAGTTTTGCCAACAATATTTACTGAAGAGACAGTCCTTTTCTCAATGTATGTTCTTCGAACTTTGTTGAAAATGAGTTCCCTGTAGGTGTATGGATTTATTTTGGGGTTATCTATTCTGTTCCATTGATATATATTTCTGTTTTTATACCAGTACAATGCAATTTTCGTTAATATAGCCTTGTAGTATAATTTTAAGCCAGGTCATTTTATTTTCTCCAGTTCTGTTCTTTTTACCCAGAATAGCTTTGGCTATTTTGGGTCTTTTTTTTGTTCTATGTGAATTTTAAGATAGTTATTTTTTTCTTTTTTCGTGAAGAATGGCATTGGTGTTTCGATAGGGTTTGCATTGAATCTGTAGATTGCTTTAGGTACTATGGACATTTTAGCAATATGATTTCTTCAAATCCACAAATATAAAATACCTCTTGATTTTTGGGATACTCTTCCATTGTTTTCATCAATGTTTTATAGCTTTCCTCGTAGAGATCTTACACAGTTTTGGTTAAATAAATTCCTAGGTATTTAATTTTATTTGTAGTTATTGTAAATGGTATTACTTCTTTGACTTTTTTCAGATAGTTTGCCGATGGCATATAGAAATGCTACTGATTTTTGTATGTTGATTTTGAATCCTACAACTTTGCTGAATTTATCAATTCTAATAGTTTTCTTGTGGAGCCTTGTATTTCAGTTCTTACATTGCTATAAGGAACTGCCTGAGACTGGGTAATTTATAAAAGAGAGAGGTTTAACTTACTAACAGTTCCACATTTCTAGAGATGCCTCAGGAAACTTATAATCATGGCAGAAGGCAAAGGAGAAGCAGGCACCTTCTTCACAGGGTGGCAGGACAGAGTGAGTGCAAGGAGAGGAAATGCCAGATGCTTATAAAACCATCAGATATCATGAAATCCACTCACTATCCCAGAACACCTGGGGAAAACCATCCCCATGATCCAATTACCTCCACCTGGTCCCACCCTTGACAAGTGGGGATTATGAGGATTACAATTCAAGATAAAATTTTGGGTGGGGACACAGCCAAACTGTATAAAGTATTTAGGTTTTCTCAAATATAAGGCCATATCATCTGCAAACAAGATTTGACTTTTTTCTTTCCAATTTTCATGCTATTTATTTATTTCTCTTGTCTGATTGCCCTAACAAAGTCTTCCAGTACTACATTGAATAATAGTGGTGAAAGAGGACATCATTGTCATGTTCCAGCTCTTGAAGAAAAGGTTTTTAGTTTTCCCATTCAGTATGATCCTAGATGTGGGTCTGTCATATATGTCTTTTATTGTGTTGAGATATGTTCTTTCTATAGCCAGGTTTTGAGAGTTTTATCATGAAGAGATGTGCAACATTACTAAATCATTTTCAGCTTCAAATTAAATGATCATATAGTTTTTGTCCTTTCTAGTGACATGGTGTGGCACATTGATTGATTTGGATATGTTACACCATCATTCCATCATGATAAATCCCATTTAGTCATGATGAATGGTCTTTTAATGTGTTGTTGAATTCAGTTGGCTAGAATTTTTTTAAATGATTTTTACATCAATATTTGTCAGGAATATTGGGCTGTAGTTTTCTTCTATTGTGTGTCTTTGTTTAGTTTTAGTATCAGAGTAATACTGACCTCATAGAATGAGGTTGGAAGTATTGCCTCCTCATCTACTTTTCAGAATAGTTTGATTAGGATTGATACTATTCTTTAAATGTTTCCAAATAGTTTGAGTAGGATTGATATTATTGCTTCTTTAAATGTGTGATAATATTCAGCAGTGAAGCTATCGGGTCCTGGGCTTTTCTTTGCTGGGAGACTTTTTATTATGGCTTCAACCTTATCACTTGTTATTGATCTGTTCTGGTTTTGGATTTCCTCACAGTTCAATCTTGATAGGTTGTACGTGTCTAGGGATTTATTCATTTCTCATAGCTTTTCCAATTTATTAGCATATAGTTACTCAAGGTAGCCTCTAATGATCCTTTGAACTTCTGACATATCAGTTGTAGCATCTCCCTTTTCATCTATGATTTTATTTATTTGGATCTTCTCTTAGTCTCTTAGTTTGGGTCCTTTTTTAGTCTGGTTAAAGATTTTCAATTTCGCTTATCTTTTCAAATAACCAACTTTTGTTTTGTTGATCTTTTGTATGGAATTTTAATTTGTTTCTTTTGCTCAGATATTAATTCTTTTCATCTTCTAATTTTGGATTTAGTTTGCTTTTGTGTTTCTAATTCTTTAGGATGCATCATTACATTATTCATTTGATCTTTTTAAAACTTTTTTGATGCAGTTGCTTATTGCTACAAACTTTCCCATTAATATTGCTTTCACTTCATCCCCTAAGTTTTTGTATATTGTGTTTCCATTTTCATTTGTTTCAAGAAACTTTTCAATTTTGTTCTTAATTTCTTCATTGACTCACTGGTCACTCAGGAGCATATTATTTAATTTCTTTGTGTTCATATTGTTTCCAAAGTTCCTGTTGTTATTGGTTTCCAGTTTTATTCCACTGTAGTAAGAGAAGATACTTGAAATGATAACAATTTCTTTTTTTCTAATTTTTTAACACTTATCTTGTGGTGTCATATATGGTCTATCTTTGAGAATGATCCATTTGCTGAGAAGAAGATTGTGTATTCTCTAGCTATTGAATAAAATGTCCTGTACATGTCTAAAAGGTCCACTTGGCCTATAGTATAGATTAAGTCTGATATGTCTTTGTTTGTTTTCTGTCTGGATGAACTGTCTAATGCTAAAATTGGTGTGTGGAAGTCTCCAGCTATTATTTTATTGAGGCTTATCTCTCTCTTTAGCTCTAATAATATTTGTTTTATTTATCTGGGTGCTCCAGTGTTGGGTGCGTATGTATTTCCAGTTGTAATATCCTTTTGCTGAATTGACACATTATTATAGCATGATCTTCTTTGTGTCTTTTTTAAAGTTTTTTTTTCCATAAAATATGTTTTTACTGCTGTAAGTATAACTATTCCTGATTTGGTTTGGTCTCCATTTGCATGAATACTTTTTTCCATCCTTTTGTTTTTAGTCTACACGTATACTTATAAGAGAAACCTTTTTCTTGTAGGAAACAGATTGCCAGGTCTTTTCTTTTTTATCCATTCAGCCTCTCTACTTCTTTTGATTAGAGAGTTTAGTCTGGTTACATTCAATATTATTATTGGTAGTAAGGACTTACTCCTGCCATTTTTTTTATTAGTTTTCTGGTGCTTTCTGGTCTCTTTAATTTTCTTTCCTTTCCTCCTGTCTTTCTTTTATAAAGTTGACTTATTTTCAGGTGATATGTTCTAATATGTTACTTTTATGTTTTGCATATCTGTTGTAGGTTTTCAATTTGAGGTTACCATGATACAAATAACATCTTATAACCCATTATACTAAACTGACGACATCCTAACACTGATTGCAAAAACAAACTAAATAACTATCAAAGAGAAAACCATTATGAACTCTACACTTTAACTTTATACCATCGCTTTTTAACATTTTGTTGTTTCTGTTTAGAAGTTATTATACTGTCTGTATCTTGAAAAGTTGTTGTAGCAAATATTTTAGATAGGTTAATGTTCCATCTTTCTACTCAAGATATGAGTAGTTTAGGTACTACAATTACCGTGTCATAATAGTCTGTTTTCCTATTTACTTACTATTACCTGTGAGTTTTGTACCTTCAGGTGATTTCTTATTGTTTGTTAACATATTTTTCTTTCAGATTGAAGTACTCCCTTTTGCATTTTTTGTAGGACAGGTCTGGTGTTGATGAAATCCCTCAGCTTTTGTTTCTCTGAGAAAGTATTTCTTTCTCCTTCGTGTTTGAAGGATATTTTCACTGGATTTCCTGTTCTGGGATTAAAAAAAATCTTTTCCTTTGGCATTTTAAATATTTCATGCCACTCTCTCCTGACCTGTAAAGATTCCACTGATAAGTCCGCTGCCAGAAGTATTGAATCTCAATTGTGTATTACTTGTCTCTTTTCTCTTGCTGCTTTTAGAATCTTTTCTTTATCCTTGATCTTTGGGATGTAATTATTAAATGTTTCGAGGCAGTTTTATTTGGGTCAAATCTGCTTGGTGTTCTATAACTTTCTTGTATTGGGATATTGATACATCTCTATAGGTTTGGAAAGTACTCTGTTATTATCCTTTTAAATAAATTTTCTGCCCCATTTCTGTCTCTACCACCTCCAAGGCCAATAACTCTTAGATTTGCTTTTATGAGACTGTTGTTTAGATTTTGTAGGCATGTTTTATTCTTTTTTATTTTCTCTCCTCTGACTGTGTATTTTCAAATAGCCTGTCTTCAAGCTCACTAATTCTTTCTTCTGCTTGATCAAGTCTGCTGTTAAGAGACTCAGATGCATTGTTCAGTATGTCATTTGCACTTTTCAAATCCAGAATTTCTGCTTGATTCTTTTCAATTATTTCAATATCTTTGTTGAATACATCTGATAGAATTCTGAATTCCTCCTCTATGTTATCTTGAATTTATTTGAGTTTCCTCAAGACAGCTATTTTGAATTCCCTGTCGGAAAGGTCACATATCTGTGTATCTCCAGGATTTGTCCATGGTGCATTATTTAGTTACTTTGTTTTGTTTTTGTTTTTGTAAGATCATGTTTTCCTGTATGGTCTTGATGCTTGTGGATATTGATCAATGTCTGTGCATTGAAGAGTTACATATTTATTGTAGTCTTTGCAGTCGGCTTTTGTGTACATGACCTTCTTGTGAAGGCTTCTGAGATATTTCAAGAAACTTGGGTGTTGTGATCTAAGATTTTGGTCAATGCAACCATATCTTCATTAGAGGACACCCCAAGCCCAAAAGCAGAGAGAATCTTGTACACTCATAGAGGTACCACCTTGGTGGTCTTAGATAAGGTCCATAAGAATTCTCTGGATTACCAGGCAGAAACTCTTGTTTTCTTCCCTTACTATCCCCCAAACAGATTCTCTCTCTCTCTGCTGAGTTCCCTAGAGTTTGGCGGAGGGGTGACCGAAGCAGGCCTGTGGCCACCGTCACTGTGACTTTGCTGGGTCAGACCTAAAGACAGAACAGCACTTGGTCCTACCCAAGGCCTATGGTAACTACTGCATGGCTACTGCTTGTGTTTGCTGAAGGCCTTATGGCTATATAACCTGCAGGCAGCAAAGCCAGCCAGACTAGTACCCTTCCCTTTGGGTGACAAGTCCCCACTGGCCCTGACTGGGTCCAAAGTTGCTGTCTGGAAGCCAAAGCTTGGAGGTAGAAACCTTAGGTATCCACCTGGTACTCTATTCCACTGTGACTGAGCTGCCATCCAAACCACAAGACAAAGCCTTTTCCTCTCTTCCCCCTCTTTCCACAAACAGAGGAGTCTCTCCCCATTGCCACAACCATGGGGATGTACTGCCTGGTTACCACTGATGTTCACTTAATTCCCAAGGGCTCTTCAGTAAGCTTGTGGTGAATGCTGGCAGGCCTCGGACTCTCACTTCAGGGAAGTGTGCTCACCTCTGCCCCAGTGAAGGTCCAGAAATGCCTTCTAAGGGCCATAGGCCTGGAACGGGTGACCCCAAGAACCCACTTGGTGCTCTACTCTACTATGGTGAAGCTGATGCCTAAGCTGCAAGACAAAGTCCTCTTTACTCTTTATTTTCCTTTTCTCAAGCATAAGGAGTCTCAGCAGGTGATGAATCCTGCCAGTACTGGGTTCTTCCCTTCAATGCAGCGGGTTCCCTTCTGACTCAGAGTGTATCTAGAAATGTCAATTAAAAGCTAGGGCTCAGGACTCTGCCTGGTGCCCTGTCCTACTATGACTGCGCTGATATACAAGTTGCAGAACAAAGTCCTCTTTACTCTTCCCTCCCTTCTCCACAAGTAAGAGGAAGGGGGCTCTCACCTCAGCAGGGTTATGCTGCTTGGAGTTGGGGGAGGGGTGGAGAAGCACTCCTTTGGCTGCCCCAGCTGATGTCTCACTAGGTTAAATGCACCCCACTTCCACTGGTTTTGAGCCCAGCACAGCTCCATGACTTACCCAGGAATTACAATCCCGTGACCTAGACTGAGGTTCAAGTTTATTTAGAACCACAGAGCACTTTAGTTCACACTGGCAAGGCTTGACAGAACCCAGGTTCTGACTGCTGGAATGAGTGATTCCCATCGGGCTAGGGTTGGTCCAAATGCTCCCTTCATGAGCACCAGCTGAGTTCTGCCTGGTGTTGCTTTCCACTGTGATGGGGCAGCACAGAGTTTCAGTGCAAAGTCACACAATCACTGCGCTCTCCATCTCCCAAATGCACCGATTCTCTCTTCATGTCATGTGGCTGCTCTCTCAGGATGGGAGAAGGGTGGATTCGGTAACTCAAGACCGTCTTTCCTACCCTCTCCAGTGCCTCTTTCCTTGCTATGATGTGAAAACTGTGTACTGTGACCATTCACCTAATTTTCTGGTTTTTAAGAAGGGCACTTTTTAGTGTGGATAGTTGTTCAGTTTGGTGTTCCTCTGGGGAGGACGATTGGTGGAGGCTTTTATTTGGCCATTTTGCTCTCCCTCTTCTCCCAATCGATATGAGTTGTAAATGCAGAGATTCTTCAAACACACGGTTTGGTTTCTGAGTATTTATCCTTATGTGAACAATGAGGCATGTACAAAAATGTGCACCATATCATTTTTGAAAGACAACTTAAATGCCTATTAATTGGATAGTGGGCAAATAAGTTGCAGTTACAACCATACTATACATTAAAATGATATATTTCAACAGGATGATGTATACACTGACATAGAACAACGTCTAATATATATCATTTAGTGAAAATAAGAGAGTGTTTGAATAAAACATACTGCAAAGTTCGATTTATATAAAAAGGTATAGTTGTACAAAACAGGGCTAGAAAGATACACGTAAAACTGTTCACAGTGGTTGTTTCTGGGAAAGAAAGGCAGAATTCAAGGCACAGTTTTCCTTTTGTCCTATATTCTGCATTATTCAAAATGACTTTTATGGCAAGATGGTATCCACACATTGCTTTCGTAAAACAAATTAAAATACAGGTTTTTCTTTCCAAATTTCTTCTCTTGAATAAAGTATATTCAATCATATTTTCATAAACTTTATATCTATTTCTTTTAATATGATAAGTATAAATACCCAGTTAAAAATTTCAGCAGTCTCATTAAGTTCTTCTAAATTCAACTTTTTAATTTTAATGAATGTATTCTGCTTAACTGGAGAGCTACAAAAGAAAAAAAAACTTGCATAACTAAGCAATTTCATTTGTTTCCTTGAGCCAAAAAAAAAAATCATCTGACATGTTTTCAACAGTCACAATATGGTCAGTGACTTAAGATGCATCTAAGTCCTGTAGTTCAGCACACAAGCTTGATAGCCAAATGACACTGGCACATAATTCACTTGTTTCTTTCATTTCCGAGTCATTATGTCCACTAAACTTTCACTATGAGTCACAATCGAATTAGTCTTTCACAAAAATATGGCCATATACTAGATTGTCTGGGTGCACCTGATTTAATCTATCGAAAGGCCTAAAGAACAGAGCTGAGGCTTCGCAGAGGAAGAAATCCCCATGGTGAGCAGCAGCTTTAGCCCAGGTGTAAGAGTTCTAGCCTTTCTTTTCTGGCAAACTGCATCTATGGATTTTGGATTTGACTAGTGAGCCCCACAACTGTGTAGTGAATTCCATCCAATAAATCTCTTAATATAAAAAAAAGGCTCTCAGTGAACATAAACAACAGTCAGCTTTTAATACTTAAGCAGAACACGCAAGTATTATCCTTCAAAGCAGTTTTCATTATTGAACATTTTATTGTCTTTTGCATCTCATGCAAATGAAATAAGGAAGCAAATATTCCATATTTGCTATTATGCACAAGACATATTTGACAAAAGCTTGGACTGAAATCATGGATGTCTTCTTGTATTTTGTCAGAGTAATATCTCTCAAGGCATGTAGTATAGTAGAATGAGCCTCAGTGAGACTTGAAAAATCTTAGGATTTAGTGACAGCTTTTGCATTTTCTTGCTTTGTGACACTGAAAGAGGCACATAACCTCTATGAACTTCATTGTCCTTATTTGTAAGAGATAGATAATTATACCCAACCTCTATTAACCTCATCGTGCATACATGTAAAACACAAATAATATCTGTCCTTTACCCTCACAAGATTGTTACAAGATTCACATGCAATAGTGGAGGACAAATTGTCTCAACTGCAAAGCACTATACACACAAGAGGTATAAACATTAGATGACAATCAGCCAGTTGATGCTGTACCCGAGCAAACAACAGCAAGCCAAAATAACGATTTGAGCCCTATGCTTCTCTTTCAAAATTTTTTTCTTGTATTATAAATTCAAGTCTAAAGAGTAAAATGCAATAAATACATTTCCAAGGCACAGTCATTGGGGAGACAGAGAGCCCCACAGGAAAGTGCAGACTCCAATACTATTCTGAATAGTGTGGAGAAATGGCTGTCAGTCCTTTTCACATCTTGTTATCTTTTGGTCAGTGATGCTCTTTGGTGTTGGAGCTGCTGCCTTAGTCTCCAGGGAGAAGGGCTCAATGCTTATGGTGCAATGGGAGGTTTGCAGAGAATCTAGCTAGTCATCAGCAACCATTAGCTGCACGATGACTCAGTGCTCTTCTTTAACTAGATAAAACATTATTTTTTAACCCTTTGCCAAAATACATTTTAAATGCAGAGACCAGGAAAAAAATAAGTTAGTTTTAATGTTTTGCACATTGCATATCATATTTCTGTCTAAAAGGAGGCTGCATGTTTGGACAGTGAAAAGGATGTGTGGAGTAAACAGCATCAGGTAGGAAAACCTCAGGCAGTGATAAGATTTGAAAATTATTGGCAACCCAAAACAGTTCTCCAGGGTGAAGACAAAAATTTAGAGGAATTCCACCTTGGCCAAAATGGCCAGGTCCTTGCACCTCCAGTGTCTCCAGTCATTGGCTAATGATTACATAGGAAGAGTGTGGCCCCACCTGGAAAGCTGAGGCATTTCCTCAAGGAGCTAATGGTAGGAGGCTGTCAGTTGCACTCCCTGCAGCTGAATTGCAAATTTTTTCCATAGGGACATTCAAGTGCACACCTTTATTGCTGCAACAGAGGTGTTGGAGGCCAGGTGAGAAAGATAAGACATGGAAAAGACTTCTGGGGGAGAGGGATAATGAGTATGTCAGGTAAAAATGTAGGATTTCTGGGTAGCACTAAAGACTCACTTGCATTTCAATGGAAATCTGTCAGCATGATCCTTTGCTTTTCTCGATTTGTGTTCACATATTGCAATGGGTAAGTAGGATTGGATTTACCAGGGTTAGGATTTTGTTATTTGAGAACAACAAAGAGCAATGTCTGTAGAGTCCATTCAGTTCCCAAATTCTACAGTTTTTTGTGTATGAAGGTGATCTGACTTTCACCCCAATAGCTCCCATATTAATTCCAGGGACTGGCAAACAGGCCATGGGCCTAATCTAGCCTAAATGTTTTTGTCAATAAAGCTTTATTGCTCAGCAATCACATTACTGGGTACATAACCAAAGGAAAATAAGTCATTTTACAAAATACCACATGCATGCATGTGTTCATCACAGCACTAGTAACTACAGTAAAGGTATGGAATCCACCTAGGTATCCATCAGTGGGGGATGGATTAAGAAAATGTGGTACACATATGCCATGGAATACTACACAGCCATAAAAAGGAATGAAATAATGTGCTTTGCAGCAACAAGAAGGCAGTTGGAGGCCATTACCCTAAGTGAATTAATGCAGAAACAGAAAACCAAATGCTACATGTTCTCACTTATAAGTGGGAGCTAGACATTGAGTATACATGGACACAATGATGGGAACAATAAACAGTGGGGACTGTTAGAGGGGATAGGGAGAGAGGAGGGCAAGGGTTGAAAAACTATTGGGTACTCTGCTGACTAGCTGCGTGATGGGGTAAGTCATACCCCAAACCCCAGCATCGCACAATATACCCATGTAACAGACCTGCACGTGTAACCTCTGAATCTAAAAGAAAAGTTGAAATTATAAATTAATCAAATAAGTACAGTTTTATTGGAACATGGCCATACCCACTCATTTATATATTGTCTATTGCTTTTTTTCATGCTACAAAGGCAGAGTTGAGTGTTTGCAACAAAGACTAGAGAGATCAAAAAGTCTAAAATACGGACTACATGGTTCTTTACAAAGTTTGTCTCTGGATTAGGCTAATTTTTCTGGCTTCCTCTGTGGATCCCTCACAAAACTGTAGCATCAAAGAGCATGAGTACCTGGAGTAGACAAGGGGCATTCTAGGAAAATGGGCACGAGAGCAGGTTTTACCCCTGCTAGACCCGTGGGGCCTTAGCGAATCATTAACACTAAGTTGTACACAATATATTTTATTGAATTAATCTATGTTAAATATTATCTCATCTTTGCATTAATTCTACAAATATACAGTCCACTGTTAGTTATAGGGCTGGAGATATAGCATGTTATCATTTATACCCAATGTTTCTTCACAAATATATATTTTTATCTTATTTTCCAAGTGAAAATACACTGCTTGTCCAACATATATTACCATCTTATCTATAAGTAATGACCAATGAATAATTTTGTATTAAAATGATATGTAAGACAATTTTGGGGTACGCAAAACCAGAATTCTAAAATTCTGCTGAAATTTTTTAGTACTTCTACTTGACGAAGTCTTTAAACAACTCCTATTTCTAGTTCCAGTCATTGCTGGCATTAGCCATGTTAGGATCCTAACATCCATTCACCAAACATTTAATCAATTAGTCCCTCAGGTGTGAAGTTCCGGAAATGATGTGGCATTCACAGTACACATCCCATATCAGGTTGCAAAAAAGAGCTGAGGCTGAAGGATGCTGTTTTGTGTACCATTCAGATGAAAGAAGTTGGTTTGGAACATTTAGGAAGGTCCGGAGATTGGAGAGGCAAAAAACCATGACCTGGGGAAATGGAGAAGTCCAGAGGTTGTTGGGGGAAGAGGATAAAAGATAATAAAACATGAAGGACAATGGTGGAATTTGAGAGGAACAGGTTGCTCAGAGGACCAGGTAATGGTTACCTATGGCTGAGGGATAAATAAATTTCCCAAGTACAGGATCAAATATTAGCATGGCAGGTGATAGAAGTGCTCTGAACTCTTGGGCACAGGAGGGATCTCTGATTCCTCTACCAGAAGAAAAATAAGAAGATAACATGTTAGTGACACTGGACAGAGCTGAAATCTTCCTATGGCATATTTGGCTTTCATTTGTAATCTGCAGAAATGATAGTTATTGTAGAGTGTCTAGCCATTAAAGCTCTTTCTACAACTGTGTGTAGATTGCTTGCTACGCAGGACAAAAAGGGTGGTTAGCTGCTGTTATGGAATGAATTGTGCCCACCCTCCCTCCCAGAAAAAGTTCATATGTGATGCCCCAAATCCCAATGTGGCTGTATTTGAAAATAGAATCTTTATGGAGATAGTTTACGTTAAATGAGATCAGAAGACTGGGGTGTTAATACAATGGAACTCCTGTCTTTATAAAAAGAAGAAGGGACACTAGAGACTTCTGTCTCTCGTTCTCTCTCTCTCTCTCTCTCTCTCTCTCTCTCTCTCGCCTTCTCTGCACACGCACCAGAGAAGAGGTCATGTGAGAACATCTATAAACCAGGAAGAGAGGCCTTATTAGGAACTGAATCAGTCAATGACTCCTGGGAATTTTAGTCTCCAGAAATGAGAGAAAATAAATGTCTGTTGTTTAGGCCACCCCCGTAATATGTGGTGTTTTGTTATGGCAACCCAAGCAGACTAATATAGATATCCTGTATCTTCTAGATAGGGTTTAATGCCAACTAAAGCCAGACCCATACAGAAAAGTAAAGCTATATTCCTGTGGTCAGAGATAACTATGTATTTATGGTTGCTTTTTCATGGATCTCCCTGCATTCAATCCATCCTGTTCACTGAAGCTGAAAAGGTGTTTTTCTAAACTGTGTCTCACTCACAAATCGTCAACGGTTACCACCTATAGAACAATAAATATAAGACAAATCCCATATGCCTTCAGCTGCCATACAAGGTTCTCAATAATTCCGTTCCAACTTGAATTTTGCAGGCTGCCACCCAGGCCTCTTTGAAGCCACACAGCTTCACCTTCAGCTATAGCTCTTGTACTTTCTAAATGTGTCATGCTCTTGTATGCCTGAGTGACTGAGTCATTACCCTGCCTAGAGTGTCTTCTCGCATATCAAGCCTCAGAAACTCAAGTACCTACCACACCCCTCTTCTCCTCCCAGGGCTAACTCAAATGTCACTTGCTCTCTGTCAAGCTCTCGTTCATCAGGTGGAACTAATTCTTCCCTCATTTCTGTCCCTACATTTATTTCACTATTAAAATACTTGCCACATTAATTGCAGTTACATTTTAGAGTGTCCACCCTCCTCCCCAAATAATGAGCTCTTCAAAGTAGAGAACGTGTCTTACTCATCTTGGAGAGAACAATAACAGCCCAATAAAAGAAGCTGAATAACTGCTGAACAAATTTACATTCATGTTCAAAGAGATCACTATTAAAGAGCAATGAGGCTCCTTAGGAATAGCTGAATGAATAACTTGCCAAGACACCCACGCAAGATTCCATTCTCTAGCAAACTACATGGTTATCATCAAGAGCATTAAACCGGTAGGAAATCACATTCTTATGAAAAGTAAAGTCCAATATTCTTGTAGATGAGGAGGAGGAATAAGGCTAAAAAAGAAGTGAGCACCAATACTTGTGAATGTTATGAAGGCACACTGGCCCAATGGTTCCCTTATTTATAAAATCAGGGCTTTAGATGAGATGACTTCTAAGTGCCTCCCAAATCCTAAATTCCCTTGTTGTGTGATTTGCCAAATAGGCAAGACAACACTTATGTCTACAGCCATGGAGTCATAATTTTGCAATTATTATGTGCTGAAGAAATCAACTCCTCATAATAACCAGTGAGATGGTTAACTGGAAAGAACTTGGTTAAAAGTATGCTTTAAAATAAAATGAAAGACCCAGAACAGTACTCAATTATGCAGCTGCTTCCCTGGACCCAACAAGCCTTCAGATTTAATGACGGGGGTTACCGGGGAGCATTTCCCACATGTTTAAATATCAATAAGCCTGACAGGCCACTGCTTCTGGAGGCAGAGGGACCAATGCAAAATAAGCATCAGATTTCAAATGCAAAACCAAAGCACTGGTTTAAAAAAAATATAAGCTAAGTAGTGTGCCTTTCAGACAGTAGACAAGTCTTATCCAGATAGCTCACCCCATTTAAATAAATCTACGTTGGAACCTCAACTACGCTGTCCAGTTAAATTGCTAATTGCTTCACTACTTCACATTAATGGTATAGACCCAATTCAGATACATTTTCATGCGAGGGCTATCATCATCTAAGTTGTGTCTGGACAAGTTATTAAGAACAGAATATACAAGTATAAGGTGAGAGGAACCTTAGAGGTCATATTCGTTTTACAGATGAAAAAGCTAAATCTAAAATCCGAAATCTAAAGAGGCTTAACTGCTTCACCACTGTCTAGTGTTTTTTAGTATGTAAATGCAATAGCATGCATAAGTGTATATTTTTGTAGCTATATTCAGGACATGGCAGGCTTCAAAGTTAGACTTATTAATGTAAAAAATAATGAACACTCCCACCACTGAAGGCACACACTTACACTTTCCAGAAACTCCTGGTTGTCCATGGACAGAATTCATGCTCCCTTAATTTAGCACAAAGACCGTGTGTGACCTGGCCTCTTCTACCTCTGTGACAGCACTCACTCATGTTCCACTATTTCTTGTTTTTGATACCAACAGAACTCAAAGAGCTTTGTTTCTTTCCTGCAAATGCAATGTCATCACGCACCTTGGTGTCAGTCTTTATACTATCACTGCTGTTCAGAATGTCTGCTTTGCTTCACTTTTCTCCTTTTGTATACCCAGCCCTTTGATCAATTCCTTTAATAAACCTTACTAAAGAGTCATTTTGGCCGGGCGCCGTGGCTCAAGCCTGTAATCCCAGCACTTTGGGAGGCCGAGGTGGGCGGATCACGAGGTCAGGAAATCGAGACCATCCTGGCTAACATGGTGAAACCCCGTCTCTACTAAAAAAAAAATACAAAAAACTAACCGGGCGAGGCGGCGGGCGCCTGTAGTCCCAGCTACTCAGGAGGCTGAAGCAGGAGAATGGCGTGAACCCGGGAGGCGG
>NW_016811696.1:142935-144525 GCF_001698545.2 Rhinopithecus bieti
ACCAACACACCCAGCTAATTTTTGTAATTTTAGAAAAGATGAGGTTTCACCATGTTGACCACAACAGTCTCAAACTCCTGATCTCGTGATCCACCTGCCTCGGCCTCCCAAAGTGCTGGGACTACAGGCGTGAGCCACTGCACCCAGCCAGTACCATATTTCAAATTCAAATCTTTTGATTCCACTTCAGCATTTTCCCCAAGACTTCACCATGTCTCTTAAGAAAAATAGAGCACGCTCAGTTTCAAGATGGCCAAATAGGAACAGCTTCAGTCTACAGCTCCCAGCATGAGCCACAAAGAAGACAGGTGATTTCTGCATTTCCAACTGAGGTACCTGGTTCATCTCACTAGGACTGGTAGGAAAGTGGGTGCAGCCTATGGAGTGTGAGCCGAAGCAGGGCAGGGCATCGCCTCACCCAGGAAGTGCAAGGGGTCAGGGAATTCCTTTTCCTAGCCAAGGCAAGCCTTGACAGATGGTACCTGGAAAATTGGGACACTCCTGCCCTAATAATGTGCTTTTCCAATGGTCTTAACAAACGGCACACCACGACATTATATCCTGCACCTGGTTTGGCAGGTCCCACGCCCATGGAGCCTTGCTCACTGCTAGCACAGCAGTCCAAGATCAAACTGCGAGGCAGCAGTGAGACTGGGGAAGGGGCTTCCGCCATTGCTGAGGTTTGAGTAGGTAAACAAAGGGGCCAGAAAGCTTGAACTGGGTGGAGCCCACCGCAGCTCAAGGAGGCCTGCCTGCCTCTGTAGACTCCACCTCTGGGGCCAGGGCATAGCTGAACAAAAGGTAGCAGAAACTTCTGCAGACTTAAACGTCCCTGTATGACAGCTTTGAAGACAGCAGTGGTTCTCCCAGCATGGAGTTTGAGATCTGAGAACGGACAGACTGCCTCCTCAAGTGGGTCCCTGACCCTCATGTAGCCTAACTGGGAGACACCTCCCAGTAGTGGCTGACTGACAGCTCATACAGCTGGGTGTTCCTCTGAGATGAGGCTTCCAGAGGAAGGAACAGGCAGCAACATTTGCTGTTCTGCAATATTTCTTGTTCTGCAGCCTCCACTGGTGATGCCCAGGCAAACAGGGTCTGGAGTAGACCTCTAGTAAACTCAAACAGATCTGCAGCTGAGGGTCCTGACTGTTAGAAGGAAAAACAACATGCAGAAAGGAATAGCAGCAACATCAACAAAAAGGACATCCACACCAAAACCCCATCTGTACGTCACCATCATCAAAGACCAAAGGTAGATAAAACCACAAAGATGGGGAGAAACCAGAGCAGAAAAGCTGAATATTCTAAAAACCAGAGCGCCTGTTCTCTTTCAAAGGATCACAGCTTCTCGCCAGCAATGGAACAAAGCTGGAGAATGACTTTGACGAGTTGACAGAAGTAGGCTTCAGAAGATCGGTAATAACAAACTTCTCTGAGGTAAAGGAGGATGTTCAAAGGAGGAGGTACAAGGAGGGGCTGGTACCATTCCTTCTGAAACTATTCCAATCAATAGAAAAAGAGAGAATCCTCCCTAACTCATTTTATGAGGCCAGCATCATCCTGATACCAAAGCTTGGCAGAGACACA
>NW_016811696.1:146756-157693 GCF_001698545.2 Rhinopithecus bieti
AATACCATTTGACCCAGCCATCCCATTACTGGGTATACACCCAAAGGATTATAAATCATGCTGCTCCAAAGACACCTGCACACGTATGTTTATTGCGGCACTATTCACAATAGCAAAGACTTGGAACCAACCCAAATGTCCATCAACAACAGACTATATGAAGAAAATGTGGCACATATACACCATAGAATACTATGCAGCCATAAAAAAGGATGAGTTCATGTCCTTTGTAGGGACATGGATGATGCTGGAAACCATCATTCTGAGCCAAGTATCACAAGGAGAGAAAACCAAACACTGCATGTTATCACTCATAGGTGGGAATTGAACAATGAGAACACTTGGACACAAGGTGGGGAAAATCACACACTGGGGCCTGTTGTGGAGTGGGGGGAGGGGGAGGGATAGCATTAGGAGAAATACCTATTGTAAATGACGAGTTAATGGGTGCAGCACACAAACATGGCACATGCATACATATGTGACAAAACTGCATGCTGTGCACATGTACCCTAGAACTTTAAGTATAATTTTAAAAAAAGAAGAAGAAAGAAAATAGAACTAGTGGCAGAATGAGGCAAAAATCCATATGACATCCGACTTGGGATTTATAGTGAACTTTTCAGACATTTTCAGATACACAAGTCAATAACACTGTAGGCTGAGCTTTCATTCTATTTAAAGTCCTATTAAATTCACTGAAAAGGTAGATGTCAGCCAATGTGACTTTTCAAACTGTACTAAGGAGTCCAAAGGATTCTTGGACGTTTCATCCAAGGAGTCAGTAATAGAATATTCTGAAACAACCTTATTGAGATATAAATCACATACCATACAATTCTCCTATTTAAAGTATACAATTCAATGGTTTACAGTATATCCATCAAGTTGTGCTACCATCACCACAATCAATTTGATAATATATGCATCATTTCAAAAATAAATCCATCAGCAGTCACTTTCCATTCCCCTCCCTAATATTTTGTTATGGGCTTCATTTATTTAGTGTAACGTTTTCAATATTAATATATATTGTAGCAAGTACTTTCTGTTGTAGCAGTATTTCAGTCCTTATTATGGCCAAATGATATTCCATTGTATTGCTATGCCATAGTTTGTTCATTTCATTAATTAACAAAAAAGTGGGTCGCTTCCACTTTTTGACTACTGTAAATAATGAAGCCATGAACATTCATGTTCACATTTTTGTGTAAACACGTGTTTAAAATTCTCTTGAGTATATATGTAGAAGTGGCATTTCTGGGTCACAAATTTGTGTATTTAAAGTTAGAGCAACAATAATACACTTAAAAGCTCTAAGGTATCTGGAAATGATAGTTTCAGAAAGACTACCTTCTCCTCTGCACTAGAACAGGGAACAAATTCACATCAGGAGTCTAGCAGAAGTTACTGAGATCTTTTAGGTCTGGTTTGGTGGCTTCAGGTTTCCCCAATTCTGGGGATATGACATGCTACCAATTCTAAAGGATTCGTCCCATAGCAAGGTCTATGAGCTGTGTCTCCTGACATACGTTGTGGAAGGAAAGGGAAGACTGTTGACATGCCTTGTAGCAGAGTCACCTGACACAAAGTCTAAGGATAAATGAATGGCATGTGAGAATTTAGGACTCAGAACCCTCCAAGAAGGGGAAGAAAAATTCCCTTCATTTTTATACATAGAGAGAACACAGCAGAAAATCTAGTCAGATGAGTCAATCTAATGCTTCTTGCTCACCTAAAGTTTAAATAAAAGGAACCACATTGGCTACCTGATAGACTATGGGGAAATACATTTTTAGTATGTTTGCTTTAATCATCTGAGAGGGCATAATAAAATATATTGATATTACACTTTTATTTAGCCTGATATGCTTACCTGCTTCATCTAAAGTTATTTTAAAAACGTAATTGGCTACAGCCACTGAAATAGTAACATATGCTTTCATCATGAGGGATAACTTGGTGTGTATATAGTGGGCCTATAGTAACACAACTGCCATAAACAGAGAAAATTTGGAATGAAAGAAAGAGCAATTCAAGTGACATTTATTTAACACCTCCTGAGCGCCTGGCACCATGGTAGATGTTTGGATATTTTCTCTCATTTAGTCTACCCAGTGATTCTGGGTGGTAAGGATAATTATCCCCACTTTACAGATAAAAACCTGAGACTCAGAAATGTTAAATAACTTGTTCCAGGTCACAGAAGTACTGGATGGCAAAGGTAGATTTCCAACTATGGTCTTCCGATTCCCAAATCTGGTGAGAGCTGAAGAAAGTTGTATTAGAAACAACTTTCCATTCCTTAACTTCTCATCAGTGAAGTATGCTAACTTGTATGGTAGTGAGCTCCTCTATTAATAGAAATATTAATAAAAGTAGTCAAGAATACATCAGACAACCACTTACAGGTGATATAGTAGAAAGAATTTAAGCATGTACTATCACCTGGATAACATATTACATTATTTCACTGTGTTTTAATATTACATGTATGAGTGTGTATGCTAGCTTTGGTGATTTATTGATGAAAGTTGTTAGACAAAATATTTCATCATCATGCAAGATTTTAATGAAATGCCCCCTTTCTCATCAATAACAAAGCATAAATATGTAAAGTACATAAAAGGAAATGTATAAATTACAGTTTAATTCACTCATTTACTCAATATTTATTGAGTGACTACTATGTGCCAGACACATAGTAGATATTATGATATATCTGAAAACAAGACAGATAGGGTTTCTTCTCTCATGTGTCTTATTATCTAGTGATGAGAGAAAAGCAATAAACAAGGAAATAAGTAAATATATATCTGTATGTGTGTATATGTATACACATTAATATGCATATACATAGTATACATATATAATAATGTTTTATCTATACAGCAGGTTAGATTGCAATATGTGGTATGAATAAAAATAAAGCAAGATAAGTTGATAATTAATGACTAAATGGGATTTACTTTAGATTAGCTGAAGAGATGATCTTTGAGCAGAAATGCAGATGACAAAAGAAGTAAGCCATGTGACATTACATGGGATTATTGTCCCAAGACAGAGGAGGCAGTAAGTGCAAAAACCCTTATATAGGAAGGAGTCTAGGTTTCTTTAAGAACATGAAAGAGGCCAATGAGGCTGAAGCAGAGTGAGGAAGACAGATATGAATAGGAAAAGAGAACTCAGAGAGTATTGTGTCAGATCATGTAAGATGTTGTAGGCCCTGGTAAGGTTCAATGTATTCTGAAAGACACAGGAAGCCAACTGGAGTTCTACATAGGGGAATGGCATAATCTGGATTCACATTTCATGAAAGCTGACTTTCTCTACTATATCGATGGGGAGAACAAGAGTAGAAGCATGGAGTAGAGTTAGAGAACTCCTTCAAAAGTGAAGTCACGATTATTTAGACCAGAGTGAGAGTAGTGAAACTGAAGAAAAGTGGATATACAAGCCATGTTAGGGAGGTATCCCTGAGAGTATGTGGTGATGGATTGGATATACAGAGTGAGGAAAACGTAGGAATACAAAATAACTGAGTTTTATGGCTTGACAGCTAAGTGAATGGAGATAGCATTTACAGACAAGTGGAAGCCAGGAGTAGGAAGGGATTGGATGTTGGTGATGGTGAATAAAGAGTTAAATTTTGGACATACTACATTTGAGATTCTGTGCTGGCTATGGATTTAATGCCTTTCAGCTCCAAATTGACTATTACAGTCTCCTCTGTGAAAATGGGTCTGGACCCTTTAAATATTTTTCCTCTCAACTGGCATGATATTGTTTGGTAAATAGAGGGCACTGAGGAGACATTACTGGAGAAAGAAATCTTGTTTTCTGGTTCCTATGTGCTCTCTTGGTAGGATCTTGCAGTAAAGTAGCTTCTACTTCAGCATCTACCTAGCTCCTGCAGCGTGGGCACCTTACCCAGTACTCAGCTCCCAAATTGCAGGCAGATTTCCTGGTGCCCATCTCCTACAGGGTGGACAGATTTTCCAGCACCCAGTTACTGTGACAGTTGCACTTTTGGTGTCCAGTTCCTACAGTGTATTGCAAACAGCATTCAAATATCATACAGTTTCCCTTGGGATAATACAGTGACAGTCTAGGAAAAACTTAGTGATGTGAGATAAATAAAATAGGAAAAGAAAATGATATATGTCAATATTTCAATGGAATATAATCTTATTTCTTTTAATTGATTTCTAGAATTTGATATATTGAATATTTTTGATGGTTGAACAAGGTTTTCTTGACTATAATACAGTTAAAAACTGAGCACTTCGATGTAGGGTTTACTAAAGCCTGGTAGACTGATGGGAATGACTAGGATAAACTTCCTTGCTCATTTAAATGTAGTACATAGCTAATATGACTGCTTCTTTTGTTGAAGTTCTGCATCTGTGACCAGAGGATGCTGATAGGGTTTGGCTCTGTTTCTCCCCTGAAAGCTCATTTTAAATTGCACTCCCATAATTCCCGCAAGTTGGGGGAGGAATTCAGTAGGAGATAATTGAATCATGGGGGCAGTTTCCTCCATAGTGTTCTTGTGATAGTGAATAAGTCTCATGAGATCTGATGGTTTTATAATGAGGATTTCCCTTGCACAAGCTCTCTTTCTTTGCCTGCTGCCATCCATGTAAGATGTGACTTACTCCTCCTTGCCTTCCACCATGATTGTGAGGCTTCCCCAGCCATGTCGAACTCTAAATGCCTTAAACCTCTTACTTTTGTAAATTTCCCAGTTTCAGGTATGTCTTTACCAACAGCATGAAAAATTGACTAATACAGATGCCAAGCTAAGGCCCAAATTGTGGTATCAGGAAGATTCAGGTTGAAAAGAGAATCCAGTTCAACACTCTTTCAACTATATAACCTGCAGTATCTAGATGATGTGATTGTGCCCCTCTTTATTTGTTTTATTAAACCTGAGTGTATTTCCTTAAGAATAGATTAAAAAAGTCATTGGCACATTTTGGAAAGCTGTAGGATAGGGAATAGAGGCAAAGTGGCTAGTGTGCCTCAGAAATTTGAGTTGGGTGCAGGAGTTTAGAGCTAAATACAGACACAAGTCTTACTGGAAACCTATATTATTTTACATTGATATATCTCATCTATATTATGTATTATATGTATATGAATATATGATATGGATATACATGCATATATTTATATATAATATATATGCATATATAGATAGCATATATGTATAAATTTATATTTATACACACACTCTGGTCCTCTCTCTGTCTTATCTCCTTCTCTGCTTGCATGTTTCCACTGCTTATTCTCTGGTTCTGGAGTTGAGGTGGGTAATTCTGGAAGAGGTGTTGGGACAAGTGGTAGACAGAGGGCTATAAGGATGATTTGGATGATGCTTTCCACTGAACAATTAATTTTTGGAGAATTCAAACCAAGTTTTAATTTGCCAATCATATCAACTTGCAACTATGAAAGATAATTCAGGCAAGGATTCTAAGTCCCAGAGTAATAGGGAAAGGGGAAAAATATATTCTCTCTCAGGCCTGAAATCTGTCACATAAAAGAGGTCTGTACTGGGGATATAAATACAGAAAGCATTTCAGTCCATGGATATGACTAGGAGTGAGCATAGATAGGACCAGATGGAGTCGTAGAGCACTAGAACCCTCAGACATGAAGGAGAGGAGGAGAAGCCAATAAAGCAGAACTGAGAAGCAATTGCCAGTGAAGGAAGAGGAAGACCTGGAGAGTATGGGTTCCTAAAAGACAAGTCAACAATGCTGGGCTAAGTTGTGGAACCTGAGACAAAAGTAAAAGTGTTCCACTGAATATACATGTTTTGCATGTACTTTTTAAATTGTCTTTTTTTACCCCAGAATATTAAAGTAGATTTAAAAAGTTGATTTTTAAATGTTATGTGTATGGACTTACTTCCACTGTGGCCAGGAAAGTGAAAATATTTTAACAATTTGGATATAAACATTTAAACCTTATATAATATTATGACTTTGACTAGACTTACTTTTCAAGTTTTCAATATGTTTTAAATACTTTAAAGTCCTGGTACAAATACTGACATAGTTGGACTCTGTGTCCCCACCCAAATCTCACCTTGAATTGTAATAATCCCCACATGCCAAGGGTAGAAACAGGTGGAGATAATTGAATCATGGGGACAGTTTCCCCCATATTGTTCTTGTGATAGTGAGTTCTCACAAGATCTGATGATTTTATAAGGGGGTTGCCCCTTTCCTCAGCACTTATTCATTCTCCTGCCTCCCTGTGAATAGGTGCCTTCTGACATAACTGTAAGTTTCCTGAGGCCTCCCCAGCCATGCAGAACTGTGAGTCAATTAAATCTCTTTTCTTTATAAATTACCCAGTCTCGAGTATTTCTTCATAGCAGCATGGAAACGGACGAATACAGTAAATTGGTACTGAGTAGTGGGGCACTGCTGTAAAGCTACCTGAATATGTGGATGCAAGTTTGGAACTGGATAACAGGCAGAGGTTGGAAGAGTTTGGAGGGCTCAGAAGTCAGAAAGATGTAGGAAAGTTTGGAACTTCCTATAGACTTGTTGAATGGCTTTGACCAAAATGTTTATAGTGATAGAGAAAATGAAGTACAGGCTGAAGTGGTCTCAGATGGAGATGAGTGAACTGGAGTACAGGTCACTCTTGCTATGCTTTATCAAAGAGACTGGCAGCATTGTGCTTCTGCTCTAGAGATCTGTGGAACTTTGAACTTGAGAGAGATGATTTAGGGTATCTGGCAGAAGACATTTCTAAGTGGAAAAATGTTCAAGAGGAAACAGGACATAAAAGTTTGAAAGATCAGTAGCCTGACAATGTGATAAAAAAAGAAAACCCACGTTCTGGGGAAAATTCAAGCTGGCTACAGAAATTTGTATAAGTAACTAGGAGCCAAATGCTAATCACCAAGACAATGGGGGAAAATGTCTCCAGGGCATGCCAGAGATCTTTGCAGCAGCACCTCTCATCATAGTCCCAGAGGCCTAGGAGGGAAAAGTGGTTTCCTGCCAGGGCCAGGGCCCACCTGCTGTGTATATCTTCAGGACTTGGTGCCCTCTGTCCCAGACACTCCAGCCATGGCTAAAAAGGGCCAAAATACAGCTTGTGTTGTGACTTCAGAGGGTGCAAGCCCCAAGCCTTGCCAGCTGCCAGGTGGTGCTGGTTCTGCAAGTATACAGAAAACAAGAATTGAGGTTTGGGAACCTCCACCTGGATTCCAGAAGATGTATGGAAACGTCTGGATGTCCAGGCAGAAGTCTGCTGCAGGGGTAGATCCTGCATGGAGAACCTCTGCTACGGCAATGTGGAAGGAAAATGTGGGGTCAGAGCCCCAAATAAAGTCACCACTGGAGTGCTGGAGGTGAAATCCTGATAAGAGTGGCTTCAAACCTGTGTTAAAATGTACCAGTGGGATTTTCATTTATGGAAGTAGCTAACTGACAACATGGAGAGACCAATGCCACTGAAAGAAGATTTTTATTACTTACAGTTCTTGAGAGAAATAGCTTACAATATCATGCTGGGAACACAGGCATGCCACATAGGAAAACACAGGTTTGGTCAGGAGGCAGAAGCAGGACTGAAGAGAAAGCATGGCCAAGAGTCTTTACTGTGCTTTCCAGCCTGGGGAAAGAGCTCAGGGTTTTCCAGTTTTAAGGGTTTTCCACCCAGTCAGTGGGTTCTAGGCTATAAGGATGGCATCTACTTATCTGTTACTTTGTTCTGGGTGATTTAGGGCAGGATGAATATTTACTTAGTGTGTGAAAGTTACATAAAGGAGGTGGTTGAGGATATGGACTTGGGATTGTTTGGAGGACTTGTAATATGGTTTTCACATACCCATGAAAGCTGGATAGCAAGGGAGATGTAAACCACTTTGGCCATTAGTTTGGCCCTGTGATTAATGAACACCAGGTAGACAAATACATAAACTAAGAAAACACAGAACAAAGTCAGACAGGTTGGTAAGGACCAGAAGGCAAAAATGTTTTTATCTTTGCTTGTTTATTTGCTATTTGTTTCAGTCTGGCCTGGTTTATTTTGGGCTAGATAGTCAAGATTTTCTTACACTTTTAACAAGCTATGTTAAAACGTATAAATGAAAATAACCACTGAATTGACATTTCTTGTGAAATGTCCAATACAATAGCTTCTCACAATACCAAGGTGAGGAAAAAGGCACCCTTGAATCAAAAACAGAAATCTAATAAGCTTGAGATAAAGTATTACTTCCTGTTGACATTTTATAACACTTAATTTACCTTTAGAAATGTCAAATGGTATTTTCTCCTTTATTTAGCATGTCCTCCCTGCTTTCTTTCAAAATGACTCCTCTCTTGCCCTCCTAGAATTTCTCAACACAATGTAATAACCAATATGAGAGAGAAAATGTCAGCAAGCCACTGCATTATGGCAAATGCATACTATTTCTCAAGACAACTGAAATTAAGAATTCCAAAATATTTAGACTTGATCATCATAACAATCATAACTACCAAAATTCCTATGTGGTACAGTAATTTGCACCTTTCCAGCCCATGGAGCCCTTTAGCAATTTAATCCATAGACAAATAAAAAGTTAAAGTTGGGGCTCGTTGAGGTGGCTCATACCTGTAATCCCAGCACTTTGGGAGGCCGAGGCAGGTGGATCATGAAGTCAGGAGATCGAGACCATCCTGGCTAACACAGTGAAACCCTGTCTCTACTAAAAGTACAAAAAATTAGCCAGGCATGGTGGCATGCACCTGTAGTCCCACCTACTCAGGAGGCTGAGTCAGGAGAATCACTTGAATCAGGGAGGCAGAGGTTATGGTGAGCCAAGATCACACCATTGCATTCCAGCCTGGGCAACAGAGCAAGACTCTGTCTCCAAAAACAAAACAAAAAAAAAGAGTTAAAGTTGGAAGAGATAAAAAAAAAAAAAAGCTGAAAGAGCCCTTAGAGATCATGCACCCAAGTGTTTCACGTAAATCCTCAGAGACCTGCAAATGTGTCCTGAAGATACATGTAGTAATGGTGGTTATTGTGCCTGTTTCAATTTCTATTTTTAAAAATCCACTGGCTGTAAAATAATTATTTTGATGTTTGGTTTCCTTTAAATAATATATATCAAATGGGTATATAGTGGTTGGTCAGATAGATGAGATTGCTCCCAGTGCATTTTTGTAACCATCAGCTGACTTCAGGATTTTGATTGGTACGTAATAGAAACTTCATTTATCCTTATCATGTGCCTTATTTTATTCAAGTTTCTGTAATAAAAACCAGAGGCTGGGTAGCTTATAAACAACAGAAATTTCTTTCTCACAGATCTGGAGGCTGAGAAGTCCAAGATCAAAGTGCTAGACAATTTGGTGTCTGGTGAGGGCCCACTTCCTCATAGACTATGTCCTCACATAGTGGAAGGAGTGAACAAGCTCCTTTGAGCCTCTTTTATAAGGACACTATGTTCCAACAGCCCCTCCTCCAAATACTCTCACATTGAGTATTAGGTTTCAACATATAAATTTTGGGAGTACATAAACACTCAGACCATTACATCACGTATGGTTAATTTCCACCTTTAATAGACCAAGTTAAAGACAGAAAACGTAGGGAATACTAATGATGATATACAGCATGTGACAGAAGAGTATAGAAATGATAATTTTTCTAATTTGCCTTCGGTGATACGTGACTTATCACTCATTAACATTTTTATATAATACATGACCCTATCTCTAGGACTTCAAAAGCCAATCTTAGAAAGAGGCAATGTAATGAATATATAATTTGTCTATTCCTTTATCAGTAATAAAAGCTATACACAGGCAGAAAGCATCATTTGTGGAGAAATTCTTTCAAATAGTTGCCTGAAATTCCTTCTTTTGTGTCAATATTTAGCCACTGATCCACACTGTAAAAATAAACAATTGATTGTTAACCACAGAGAACAAGCTTTTGAAACATCTATATTTATCAATCAGTAATCCAGACATTTTAAAATCATTTAATTCATTGGTCTAGCAAATTGCAAAAATGGGAGAAAGCAGAGGAAGCCCGTTATTTTGCAGAAGAAATTGTTCTTCCAGGCAAAGGAGCTACTATAGCTCTCTGGTGACAATTTGGTAAAGCAACTGGATATGGTACTGTTTTCCATAACACATTCTTTCAAAGTACACATTATATGAAGGCAAATGCTGAATTCATTATTATAAGAAAAATGAAATAAAACTACCTATTATGTTTCTTAATCAGATGAGGTGATATTTCTAATTTAGTTACTGTAACGTGCATTTAGTCCCCAAACCAAACATGATAAATACGTGTTTTCGAAGTTATATGTCAACAGAGAGGGGAAAAAAAAGGCTGGGAAATTATAGTTTAGCCTACTCACCTAACTTTACATCAGGACGAAAGGAGTCTTGGAGAAGGGAAGAAACTTGTCCAAATCCACATAGCAAGCGAGAGCAGAGGAGAAAAAGAACTCAGGTTTTTTGCCCCCAGGCCCACGTTGGCCCCACTGCACCCTCTTGTATCCCAGAGGGTCTTTAAGGGCTCTCATTCTGTACACTCATTTTAAACAATGTTCCTAATAACATCAGTGAATAAATTAGCTAATCTCACTAACAGAATTAATTCAGATATTGACAGCTCCTTTTGATCCTACTATCAGTACATGGGAAAAAAGGAATGTATTAATCTGTTCTCACACTGCTTTAAGAAATACCTGGGACTGAGTAATTTATAAGAAAAGAAGTTTAATTGGCTCATAGTTTTGTGGATTGTATAGGAATAATGGCAGCTTCTGTCTCTGGGGAGGCCTCAGGAAACTTAGCATCATGGCAGAAGGTGAAGGTGAACACAGCACTTCGCTTCACCGGAGTAGAAGCAAATGAAAAAGCAGGTAAGCGCTATGCACTTAAAAACAAACAAAGTTT
>NW_016811697.1:0-1736 GCF_001698545.2 Rhinopithecus bieti
TTTGTCCAATACAAAGAAATGGTTATATTTGAAATGGTATATAAGTTGCTACATTATAGTCTTGATTTGACTTCTTATCCTTTGAAGCCTAAAAATATTTACTATCTTGCCCTTGATGTAAAAGTTTGCTGAACCCTTTTCTAGGCAAAAGTTAGGGACAAGTACTTCCTATTTTTTCCTCATCCCTACCAGAGAAGTAAAGAGTTAAGGCCCATATCAGCACTTTGTTCTAATGATTTTCTATCCACTTGTCTGTGATTCAGCTCGTCCCTCATTCATACAGAGAAAGTTTTTAATCTCCTCTCTTTGGAACAACAAGAAGCTAAAGAAGTGTTCAGTTTTTATGGCTGTGTAATGAACCACTACAAAGTTTCATAGTTTTAGTTTCATGAAACAATCATTTTACCATCATCATCATCACCATCATTATCATCATCATCAATGTCTTATAGTTAGGATGGTTGATTGGCTTAAACTAGGTGATTCCAACTTGGGGTATCTCAGTCTGATGGCGGCTGGGGCTACAGCCATATCAAAAGCTTCCTCTGAGATGCGTGGTACCTAAACTAGAAATGCAAACAGCTTAGGGATAAAACAGCTGGAGTATCTCTATCTCTAGGTGATCCTTCCATGTAATTTCTCCAGTATGGTGGTTTCGGATTAGCCATACTTATATGGTTACTCAGGGCTCCAAAGGTATGAGAGAGAGAGAGGAGAGAGGAGAGAGACACTCCAGGTAGAAACTGGACTGCCTTTTATGTCCTAGTCTTGGAAGTCATATTGTGTTACTGTAATCATTTTCTATTGAGATCTTATCTAATTACCACAAGCTTAGTGACTTAAACAACACAAACTTGTTATTTCACAGTTCCATAGGTCAGAAGTCCAGATGGTTATGGCTGGTTCCTCTACTCCTTGTCCATAAAGCTGACATCAGCGTGCCAGCCAGCCTGAAGGCTGGAAATTCTGGGGGAAATCTACTTACAAGATCATGCAGGTTGTTGGCCAACTTTAGGTCCTTGCAGTTGTAGGGCTGAGGTTTCTGTTTCCTTGCTGCCTGTCAGCTAGAGGTTATTCTCAGCCTCTAAAGGTCTCACACATACCCTCACTCATGGTCCTCTTCATCTTCCAACCCAATCATGACAGGCCAAGTCCTTGTCATGCTTTGAATATCTCTGACCTCTCTCTGTCTCTGCCTTTTCTGTCCTACTCTAGCTGGAGAAAGTTCTCTGTTTTGAGGGCTCCTGTGATTAGATTGGCCTACTCAGATAATCAGGGTAATCTCTCTATTTCAAAGTATGTGACCTTAATTACATTTGCAAAGACCTCTTTAAGATGCAACCTAAGATATCCACAGGTCACAGAGATTCGGGGTGGAGATCTTCCAAGACATTATACCTAGCGCAGTTAATTCTATTGCATTCTATTTATTAGAAGTGAGACAGTAAGTTCAGTCTATCTTCAAAGGGAAGGCAATTAGGCTCTACTTGAGGAAAGCATCAAAGAATTTATGAACATATTTTAAATATCATATGGAGTAATATTTCAAGCACAGTATTTATACCAGGACTTTAGTTTTTGGCAGCGCAAAAAATCAGAAATTAACATCCATTGTTTGTTTATTTTTAGGTCCTAGTATTTAGCCACATTTTAAATTAAAATATTGATGAGGTCATTGTAGATTCACATGTACATGTAAGAAATAATACCAAGAGGTCTCATGTGCCCTTCATTCA
>NW_016811698.1:0-715 GCF_001698545.2 Rhinopithecus bieti
AATGTGATCCAAAATATCCCTTCTCAGATTCCCCAAAAACTGATCCATGAAAAGAATCATGTAACTCTGTGAGATGAATTAACACATCACACAGCAGTTTCTCAGAAAGTTCCTTTCTAGTTTTCATATGAGGATATTTCCTTTGTCACCATAAGCTTTACGGCACTCCAAAATATCCCAATGTAGACTCCAGGACAACAGTGTTAGCAAACGGCTCAATGAAATTAACAGTGTAAATCTGTAAGATGAATTCAGGCATCACAAAGCCATTTCTCAGAAAGCTTCTTTCTACTTTTTCTCTGAGGATATTTCCTTTTTCACCATAGGCCTCAATGTGCTCCCAAACATCCCTTCGCAGATTCCATGAAACCTGTGTTAGCAATCTGCTCCATGAACAGAAAGGTGATACTCTGTGAGGTGAAGACACATATCACAAAGAAGTTTCTGAGAAATCTTCTTTCAGTTTTTATCTGAAGATATTTCCTTTGTAACCCAAGGCTTCAATGTGATCCGAAATATCCCTTCTCATGTTCCCCCAAAACAGTGCTGCCAAACTGCTCCATGAAAAGAATGGTGTAACTGTGTGAGATGAATTCACACATCACAAAGCTCTTTCTCAGAAAGCTTCTTTCTAGTATTTATCTGAGGATATTTTCTTTTTCTCCATATTTCTCAATGCACTCCTGAATATCACATTGCAGATTACAAGAAAACA
>NW_016811699.1:0-218 GCF_001698545.2 Rhinopithecus bieti
GGAGAAGGAGGAGAAGGAGAAGGAGGAGAAGGAGAAGAAGGAGAAGGAGAAGGAGAAGGAGGAGAAGAAGGAGAAGGAGGAGAAGGAGAAGGAGGAGAAGGAGGAGAAGGAGAAGGAGGAGAAGGAGAAGGAGGAGAAGGAGAAGAAGGAGAAGGAGAAGGAGGAGAAGGAGAAGAAGGAGAAGGAGAAGGAGGAGAAGGAGAAGGAGGAGAAGGAGG
>NW_016811700.1:0-3861 GCF_001698545.2 Rhinopithecus bieti
AAATACTGCTTAGTACTCTTTTATGCTAACTTTTATTGTTAAAAAATTTTCCTTAAACCATAAAAGAAAAGAGAAAACTAGTATTATCTACCTAGAAAACAATCCCAATGTAGTTCCACCTACTCCTGCAATGAAAATGTTGAGGATGTCCTGAAAATTATTTAAATATGCAGACACTTAATGTCAGCTTTACATAGGTAGAAGGAAGAGGATTCAAAGTCACCATGTTATAATTATGGTTGTTTAAATAGACTTGTTTTTTGTGATTTTTTTTTTTTTTTTGGCAAATGTGAGTGTTCTCTTTTAAGGAAGGCTGAGTGGCTCAGATCATTCAGATTTGCAGTAATCAACATAATTTGACTTCAGCAGAATAGGAAATGCAAAGCAACTGTTTTTAGCTTCTTACAGTATGATCCTACAAGCGCGCCATGCAAAGACTGAACAGGTAATGGAAAACCAAGAGACTATTTTTTCTCATCCTTCCACCTTTTTCATTCTCTGCTAGACAATCCCCTGTAGTAGAAAAAAAAGCAAAACAGAAAACTAACTTAAAATCTACCTTTTCCCAGAGTGAAGCAGGTCAAAGCCTTCATTTATTTTTTCAAAAGGTAAAACATGGGTTATTAATGCATCCAGTGAAAATTTCTTAGCCATAAAATCAGCCACAAGTTTTGGGATATCTTCTTTACTCTTAAAGCCTGAAAAGAAGACAGTATCATTGTTGGATTTGACCAGGGTCAGTAGAAGAATTGAAGAGATTTTCCAAATAAATGAAAATTTAGAAAAGGTGCTTCATTCCAGACTGCTATAACTGAGGATAAGAAGAGATGGAGTACTTCAATATGCTTTTACAGTGCCTTGACATAAAAAAAAAAATCACAGTTAAACAAAGTTTCTTAGTTCTTTTGTCTCTCACATAGAAATAATGCTACAGATGTTTATGCCCAAAGTAGAGGAGCAAATTTATCAGTTCTCTAAATTTGGGTGTAGATATGAAATATTGTTGTAGATTTCCATGTTCTACTAAAAATGTTCATGCCTTACACAGTCACAAGTACAAAAACAGATGGAGATGAAAGATCCTGGGTTATGGTGACAACAGAAAAGTTTATATCGGGACCTTCTGTCTGCATTGTTTCCATATCTACTTGATTTGGAGACTGTAGATAGAAAAGGAATTTTAATTTATTTTTGATTTGTTTTCAAAACCTCACCTTGTCCATTGTAGAAGTAGAGATATACTGATGTTAATGAGAATTTGGCACTTGAGCCCAACTACATACCACCATAAACAGCCCCCTTCCAGGTGCGTCCAGTCAGTAGCAGCATGGGGTTTATCGAGAGGTTCTGGGAATCAGGAGGTACCCCTACGATGACACTTGTGCCACATGCCTCATGACAACATAACAGGGAAGCCATCTGGAATAAAGTGAATATTTAGCATCTTTAACGTGGAGTCGCATAGTTCCTACTCATAATGCACAATATCATGTATTAGGCTTAACTGGATTATGAGTGTGTAAAGAGATCATGTCTTTTGCTCCTTCATTCCTCTTTTTTGCATAGGATAGTGCTTTGGATTTGGGAAATGCCCAGAAAGTGGTTTTTTTTTTTTTTAATGAAAGAATGAATGAATAAATTGGAGTGCACTTAATTATTCCTAATAAAGGAATAAGGAGGCAGACATCATTATAAACATACATAAAGCATAAAATTTCATCATCACATAATTCTCAGGTGATCTGTGAGCTGGTTAATTCATTTTTCATTGATTTATTACACAGGTATTTTGAACCCAGTACTTTCAACCAGATATTTTGACGGTGAACAAGATAAACGGTTATATCATTGCAATTTGTCTCTTGTCCACTGACGGTCTCCCTCTTGAGTGGATTCCTATTCTACTGTCCATTTCTCAAATGGACATGTTTTAAATATTGTTTTATTACCTCCCCAAATACATATTGGTTTTACATTAAAATACACTGATTATTTGGAAACCTCAAGAGACAGTTCAGAAAATGTTTTCTAGTCAGCTTCTGGAACACGTTCTGTAGTTAGAAATTGGTTTAGGATCCCCGTAGGTATATAATGATTAGTTCTTTGATTTTGGATCCTGACCATTGGAAGACCACACATCCTCAGAACATGTGGCTGTCAGACATTTGGTATCTTGAGATAAGGTACACTCGAGTTCCACATGAGAAAATGGATGAAAATGTAGAAAAAGAACATAAGGAGAAAAGCTGTAGCCCTGGAAAAAGTTGAATTCTTTTGACATTTTATTCCTCTGTGGCATCTGTTCCAGGCCAAGGCTGCCGAGAGCTTTGATCTTAGGGTGCCCCTCCCTGTTACCCACACTGCTGGACCTCTAGAAAACCTCAGCAATGGAAATTTGTTGGTTTCTGGAGACTTTTTGAGTAGGATTCTAGAGAATTCTGGGTAGGTGAAATATAGCTAGAGATGTGTTTCCCACTGCAATTGATATTTGTAACTGGTTGGAAGAAATACCATGTAATAAGCCAAAGGTAATGTAAGCACTGCAAGATTGGAAATAGTATTTCATATCAATAATGCCAACTGAGGCTGGGTGTGGTGGTTCGTGCCTATACTCTCAGCACTTTTGGAGGCTGAGGTAGAAGAATCGCTTGAATCCCGGGGGTTGAGGCTGCAGCAAGTTATAATTATGCACTTCAGCCTAGGTGACAGAGTGAGACCCTGTCTCAAAAAAAAAAAAAAAAAGCTGGTGTTTATTGGGAGCTTACCATATGACAGGCAGCACTGTGCTAAGTATATCACATGCGTTGTCTCATGTAATCTGTAAGGAATGCTATGAGATGCATAGCTTTTAAACTTTGTGGGTGGTAAAGTCTATTGACTTTTCTTCTTTTTTCTTTTTTCTTTCCTTTTCTTTTTTTTTTTTTTTTTTTTGAGATATAGTTTCACTATGTCATCCAGCCTGGAGTGCAATGGAGCGATCTTGGCTCACTGCAACCTCCGCCTCCTAGGTTCAAGTGATTGTCTTGCCTCAGCCTCCCGAGTAGCTGGGATTGTAGGTATGCGCTACACCACCATACCTGGCTGATTTTTGTATTTTTAGTAGAGACTGTGGACTTTTCAAAGTATTCAGTCCAACTAGTATTGGGTACTAGCTATGTGCCAGGCACTGTCCCGTTTCTGTGATAAAATACAGTGATGTCTAAAAGCAGTCAATTTCCTTAGGGCATATTTTTGTTAATAAAACAGCAGTTGGCCTAAAATTGCTCATTTCTTTTGCTCAAATAGTAACATGTTTAAAATTTGGAATTTATTAAGAACATATGCAAAATTATTAAACCATTTTTTTAAGAATGTGGGAGAAAAATAAAACATTTCAATTTGAGAACAGAATTTGTATTATTTATGTTTACTTGAACTTACAGTTTTAACTAAAATTAATAAAGTAAATCTGTAATTGCTCAGTTAAGAAAACAAGCCCTTTTCTTTTCCTCTAGAGGAAATATGACTTGAGACAGGTTTGCATAGTTGATGGAAGAAAAGATTTCTCATAACAAAAATTAAACAAGCCAGGTAACAGATGATGGGAAACTTCCATTCATCATTCAAAATATCCTTTATACATAAAATATATATATTGCTGCCTAAGTGCATCTTCCAGGTTGCAGAGGCAGAAATCTCAGGGAATGTCATGGTACATACCACGGTGTCAAGCCGACCGATGACTTCAAGCGAAAAATCCACACCTCCATCAGTCATTTCCTTTAGCACCTCCTGAATGGGTTTCTTGTAGTCTTGAGGGTTGATGCATTCAGTGGCACCCAACTCTTTGGCCTTTGCAAATTTGTCCTTGTTGATGTCCAC
>NW_016811700.1:6657-9336 GCF_001698545.2 Rhinopithecus bieti
CAACAAAAATGGGACAAAGAAGAATTCCAGAAATTTCTCTGAAAGCTTCAGCCCTTCACAACAAGTTAGGCACTTTCTTTTAGGATAAGAATTGACTTACAAATATTTTTAGCTGATAATTTGTGAATTATCTACTTTTCCTGTTACGGTGGAGGGAGTAGGGGTAAAAAGTAAGGCTGTCATTTTGTTGTTAATTTATTTCTAGCTAAAGGAAATAGAGCTAAAACATAATTTGGACAGTTTATTTTATTATTTTCTGTTCACAGTTTAAATTGGTATTTGGTAAGGGGCAGGGTGAATCTACAGGCTAAAGTGATTTTAAGAATTAAACGTAATTTTATTTTAATCACCTATGCTATACATTTCACATGATCAAGAAAAATGGTTGGTGCATTAACATTTTATAGGTAAAGTTTATGTGAAAATGATAGTATGGCAATGTCCTAGTTATTAACCCTTTGCTTCTAAAAGTATTTATATTAATACATAAGATTAGGATAAAATAAATATTGAAGATAAAATAATTAGTAATCTGTAACCAGTTGCATTTAAGCATGGCTAAAGGTAATAAGGCAGATATTGTTGATGGTGGGGCATTTCCTTCCATGTTTCTTTCATTTCCTTTAACCTAGCCTGTTTCATTGATTCCATGCTCAGGAAGAGAGACCATGTTGGAAGAGGAAACTGGTGAAGGAGCAGCATAGGTCACCTAAGAAAAGGTCATGTTTATTCAGCCGTAACCACGCAGCCTCCATTTTGTAAACTCAGCACAGAACAGTTTCTATATTTAAGATTTTTCCCTCCTCCCGTTTCTACTTCTGTCTGGGCCCTGACAGAAGACAGTGTTCAGCAACACTAACACGGAAGTTATTAGGTTATGAATACCACACTGGTAGGCACTGTGTCCCTTTTGATCCTCACGTATATCCAGGCTCTAATCTGGTGCCTGGTGTCTAGCAGATGCTCAGTACATAATGGTTGAAGGGTAGAATACATGCGTGCCTGAAGACATACATGCTTGAGTCAGGCAGGCAGAGAGGGAAAGAGGAAACCCCTGAAGTCCTGGCTGCGCAGTGACCTTCTGGAAGCCCTTTTGTCTCTCGTTGCCTCGGTTTCCTCATCCAGGCTGGGAAATCCTGGGATGGTGAACCAAGCGTGTTCCCTGAGTGTGTATCCTGTACCTGGTTTGACTGTAGTCACCCCTTCTCCAACACTTTCCACGATGCCGGCTGCCTCATGGCCTAAAATCACAGGAAGTGGGGTCACCAGGTTGCCACTAACCACGTGGTCATCTGTGCGACAGATTCCTACAGCCACCATCTACAGAATAAAGAGAAGATGTTCAGATTCAGAAAAGATTGTAACTAGATAAATTTAACATACCCGGATTCCTGAAATTGTGCTTCTAAAATGTATTCAAGGGTTTTGCTATACTCCCTACTATTCCTAAATATGAAAGATTCGGTTTATCCTCAAGGTTATTCAGTCTAAAACTCTTCTCTACCTTCCCTTCTTGAATTAACCAATTCAGAATAATCTGAAATATTTAAGTCATATACAAGAATGCATGCTTTAAAAAACATAAGTAGAAATAGCAAAGTAACACATGGAAAATAATGTTAATTGATTTTGAAGTATTGACAAATATCCTTTGGAATTTTTTTCTGTACAAACATATAAATTCTTTTGTATTTTACTGGAATTATACTGTATGTACTCTTTGATCACTTTTTAAACATTTAAAATTTATATTTATACCTTTCCTTGACAACAAATGTAATTTTATTTTCTGGATGATCATGTAAGATATGCCTCTTAGCGGATTTTTTGATGTTTCCATTTTAATAGTCTCTGAATTTTTTAAATGTAAAATGAAATANATTCCTGAAATTGTGCTTCTAAAATGTATTCAAGGGTTTTGCTATACTCCCTACTATTCCTAAATATGAAAGATTCGGTTTATCCTCAAGGTTATTCAGTCTAAAACTCTTCTCTACCTTCCCTTCTTGAATTAACCAATTCAGAATAATCTGAAATATTTAAGTCATATACAAGAATGCATGCTTTAAAAAACACATAGAAATAGCAAAGTAACACATGGAAAATAATGTTAATTGATTTTGAAGTATTGACAAATATCCTTTGGAATTTTTTTCTGTACAAACATATAAATTCTTTTGTATTTTACTGGAATTATACTGTATGTACTCTTTGATCACTTTTAGACATTTAAAATTTATATTTATACCTTTCCTTGACAACAAATGTAATTTTATTTTCTGGATGATCATGTAAGATATGCCTCTTAGTGGATTTTTTGATGTTTCCATTTTAATATTCTCTGAGTTTTTTAAATGTAAATGAAATACAAATGGAAAATACTTCACCTTAATGCGAACTTCATAAGCCTTAGGAGGTGCAACCTCCACATCCTCAATGGAAAAGGGTTTGTTTACCTCCCATAGCACAGCTGCTTTGCATTTGATTACCTAGGAAATCAAACAGAGAGATGGTACCAGTGTTTTCCCACTCTTGAAGTCAGAAATTGTGTCTTTTCATCTTTGTACATGTAATATTGGGTCCCATGTCTGGTACCTAACAAGAGCTCCATGGAAATGAAGTACTCTGGTTTATAAAGAGAATAAAAGTATCTTTTAAAAGCAATAACATAAGGAAAGA
>NW_016811701.1:0-1227 GCF_001698545.2 Rhinopithecus bieti
CATATCTGCCTTATTTTAACTCAAATTTATTTAAGATATATGTTTTATAGTATTCTGCTACTGGAAATATTACAAATACTGTAATAAAATATATCATTTATTAAGTAAAATAATAAGGAACATGAGTAAAACATTTTGCCTGTATTATGCCAGCAGCTATGCTACACACTGGCAACACACACAGGCTTACAATGAACCCAGAGCATCTATGTCACCAGGATAAATTTAAGAATGGTTTAACATTTAAAAAACTATTATAGTTTATTACATTAATAGATGAAAGGAGTGAAAAGCATGATCAGTGCTGAGCCCATAATAGGCAATCAATAAATAGATGCAGTAAAAGCTTTGGTCAAAATTCTAGACCCATTCATGATAAAAGCTCCTTGGCAAACTAGAAATAGAAGTCAACTCCCTTAACTTAATAAAACCTATAACAAACATACACCTAATGGTGAACTGTTTTAACCTTTCCTGTTTCACAGTCAGGAAAATTAGAAGTATGTCCAGTATCACCACTTCTGTTTAGCATTGTATTGGAGGTCCTTGGCAGTTCAGTAAGACAAGATAAAGAATTTAAATGCATAGGATTGAAAAGGAAAAATAAAACTGTCATTGATCACAGACTATATAATTATCAACATAGAAAACGGAAAAGAATTATGGATAAATTATTAGTAAGAGAGTTTATCAAGGTTATTAGCTACAGGATCAACATATAACATTAATTTTGTTCCTATACATCAACAGCAAATTATTATAAAAGAAAAGCTTAAGAAACAGTACATGAGGCCAGGTGCAGTGGCTCACACCCGTAATCCCAGCACTTTGGGAGGCTGCAGCGGGCAGATCACGAGGTCAGGAGATCGAGACCATCCTGGCTAACACGGTGAAACTACGTCTCTACTAAAAATACAATAAATTAGCTGGGCATGGTGGCGGGCACCTGTAGTCCCAGCTACTCGGGAGGCTGAGGCAGGAGAATGGTGTGAACCCAGGAGGCGGAGCTTGCAGTGAGCTGAGATTGCGCCACTGCACTTCAGCCTGGGGGACAGAGTGAGATTCCATCTCAAAAACAAAATAAAAAAACAAAAAACAAAAAAAAAACAAAAAATAAAGAAGGAAGGAAGGAGAAAGAAGAGAGAAAGAAAGAAAGAAAGAAAGAAAGAAAGAAAGAAAGAAAGAAAGAAAGAAAGAAAGAAAGAAAGAAAGAAAGAAAGAAAGGAG
>NW_016811701.1:4301-13227 GCF_001698545.2 Rhinopithecus bieti
TTTTTTTTTTTTTTTTTTTTTTTTTTTTTTGACAAGTCCCATTTGCCACAGAGATTTGTAGCATTTCCATTTCAGCCTGTATAGCACTAATCACACTATTAGAATATGGACAAAAAGCCTGTTAATAAATATAGTGATGGAATCCATAACAGATGCTTTTCTCACAATAAAATATTGAATTTCACATACCTCCTAAATTTCCTGTGTCTCATGACCAAATTTCAGGTATTTGGGAAACTTGTTTGATAAAGTGTCACGTGGAGATAATGATGGGCCATTTCTCTTGGGATTAAATCTGAATATTTAGACTTCATTGCCTCTTTGAATGTACTCTTATAGATGTCACTTTTCAGCTTGCAGGTTTAAGTATCTAAAACCACTAACACCAAGTAATGAGAAGGACTCTAGTCTGATTATATTAGAAAATCTCGGTTCAAGTTCACTAAAAATTCTCCAGCACAGCTGCTGTTACAGTCATGGTGGAGAGAAGAGTGACCTGGTAATTAGAAAACCTGGCTCCTAATCCTGGCTCTGTCCTTAATCATGCAAACAGTAATGCTATCTTTTCTTGAGTTCTATTCTACATGCCAGGTACTTTGCTGAGTGCTTCACATGGATTTTGATGTATTCACTCTTACAAACATTCTATGAAGTAGGTACTATCATTATTCTTGTTTAACAAAAAAGGAAATGGATAACTATAAAGATTGAAATGATTTGCTAAGAGTTACAGCTAACAGTCCAGCACCACACCCATGAGTGCCCACGCATGTGGACAAGGGGCCTGGGGATCGACCCACCAGCTCAATGCCATCAGTGTCCACCCACACCTTTCAGAAACCTGAGGATAAGCCAGTCCAACCTGCTGGTGCCTATGCACATCAGCTGAGATCCTGGAGATCAACCAGCCACACCTGCCACAGCCTGCATCCATGTGCACCATTAGGAGCCTAAGGACAGGCCAGCCCTGCCTGGCACCACTTCCTCCAGTGCCCATATAGGTCGTTGGGGGTTCTGGGGATTGGATTGCCTCACCTGCTGCCAATGGCATCCAGACACTCCTGCTGGGGGTCTGAGGACATGCCCACCTGGCCTGCTACCACCACCATTGCCAGCACCTACTTGCATAAACCACCTGGTAACCTGGGGATTGGCGCACCCAGTTTTCAGCTGCCACTGCTGATGTCTGTGCATACCACCTGAAGGGCCAAGAGCTGACCTGCCACAGTTACTGCCACCACCATTGTCGATGCTACACACACCATCCAGGGACCTGAAGACACACTTGACTTACTGTTACCACTCCACTGCTGGCACATGAATAAGATATCTGGAGGCCCAAGGATCAACCTGCATTGACCCACTACTACCAGATCTCACATATGCCTCCATGGGGACCCAACAACTGGCATGTTTGGCCCACTGCTGCCACCAGTAGGGCCCAAGGATCAGCCTATCTGGCATCCCTGTCTCCAGTAAGGCCTTACCACAGCCTCCACTAACAGTTTCAGCCTAAGCCACTGAAGAACTCACAGACACCATTTAACACTGATTACAGTCAAATAAATAATCCAGAGACTACAGAAAAACATGCACCCAGAATCGATGGAAAATCACCCAATCCAACCAGAACTATAGTACATCTACAAGAAACAGTTTTTACCTACAAAATCCTATCCATAAAAGAAGTGACTGCTATATCAGACATAAAATATCAACATAAAAGCACAAGAAAAAGGAAAAAAAAATAAACAAGTAACTATGACATCTCCAAAGAACATAATAATTCTCTAGTAATAGATTCCACTGAAAAAGAAATCCATAAAATGCCTGAAAAAATGCAAAATGATATTAGAGAAGCTCAGTGAGATGCAAAAGAACACAGATAAACAATACAAAGAAATCAGAAAAAATGATGGTTTCCAGCTTCATCCATGTCCCTGAAAAGGACATAAACTCATCTTTTTTTATGACTGCATAGTATTCCATGGTATGTATGTGCCATATTTTCTTTATCCAGTCTATCATTGATGGGCACTTGAGTTGGTTCCAAGTCTTTGCTATTGTGAATAGTGCTGCAATAAATGTACATGTGCATGTGTTTTTATAGTAGCATGATTTGTAATCCTTTGGGTATATACCCAGTAATGGGATTGCTGGATCAAGTGGTATTTCTGGTTCTAGATCCTTGAGGAATCGCCACACTGTCTTCCACAATGGTTGAACTAATTTACACTCCCACCAACAGTGTAAAAGTGTCCCTATTTCTCCACATCCTCTCTAGCATCTGTTGTTTCCTGACCATCATTCTCAGCAAACTAACACAGGAACAGAAAACCAAACACCATATGTTCTCACTCATAAGTGGGAGTTGAACAATGAGAACACATGGACACAGGGAGGGGAACATCACACACTGAGGCCCGTCAGTGGGAGGCTAAGGGAGGGATAGCATTGAGAAAAATACCTAATGTAGATGATGGGTTGATGGGTGCAGCAAACCACCATGACACATGTATACCTACGTAACAAACCTGCATGTTCTGCACATGTATCCCAGAACTTAAAGTATAATAAAACAAAAGAAAACAAACAAACAAACAAATGCTAGCAAGGACGTGGAGTAAAGGAAACACTCGTATACTGTTGGTGGAAATGCAAATTAGTACAACCACTATGGAGAACAATTTGGAGGCTCCTCAAAAAAGTAAAAATAGAGCTACCATATGATTCAGCAATCCCACTGCTGGGTATATATCCAAAAACATGGTAATCAGTATATTGAAGAGATATCTGTACTCCCATGTTTATTTTAGCACTATTCACAATAGCCATGATATGGAGTCAACCTAAGTGTCCATCAGCAGATAAATGGAAAAAGAAAATGTGGTACACAACGGAATATTATTCAGCCGTAAAAAGAATGAAATCCTGTCATTTGCAGCAACATGGATGGAACTGAAGTCATTACGTTAACTGAAATTAGCCAGACACAGAAAGACAAACATCATATGTTCTCACTTATTTATGAAATCTAAAAATGAAAACAATTGAACTCATGGACATAGAGAGTAGAAGGATGGTTACCAGAGGCTGGGAAGGGTAGTGGGGGTATGGGGAGGAGGCGGGGACAAAAAATAGAATGAATAAGACCTAGTATTTGATAGCACAACAGGGTGACTAGAGTCAATAATAATTTATTTTTATTTTTAAAAAATTTGGACATAGGAGTTTAATTACCTGCTAGACCATCAGATGGAAATATGTAGTAAATTGATGGGAAAAAGGTTTATATACTTAGGAGAGAGGCAGGCATTTTTAGACCACTTGAAACTTAGACATTCACCAGATTGGACAATTTTTGGCATTTAAAATAAATCTTTTTGCCACAAAAAAACACAAAGCAATGTATTAAAACTGGTTTAGAGAATTGCCCAAATGATTTTTGCAACATGACTTAAATTTTTTGTCATATTCCATTAAATGTCAAATTCTCTTCGGCAAATCTATCCAAATACTACATTTTCATTTTACAACTTAATTTATATTTATATAGTAGAGTGTCCTAAACTGATGTTCATCAGGATACCTTCCTTTAAGCCCTAATCGTTTCTATCTTCCATTTAAAATGTATAAGTATCTTTTAATTAAGTTGTTATTCTCAAAGATATTCTGGAGAAATGATTAGGAATTAAACACCTATAAATTCTTCTTCACTTCTGTTATAGTGTAGCAATTTATTATCTAACCCATAGTGGTCTATCAGTTGAGTAGGTTTAGTTTCTAGTTCTCTTCGGACACAGCTGACTATAACTCATAAAGCAACAGCTGGCTACAGCTTCTCCATTTCTTTATTAACAACTGTAACTGAGACTGATCAACATTCTTTCATCTATACATTTGGACAAGATTTCGCCTCCAACGAAGGTCTTCTTTCTCCTGAACCTGCTTCACCAGTTTTGCTTTTTCTTCATTTAATTCTTGTTTAGGAAGATTCTAATTCACAGACTCATTTTGAAGAACACTACATGACACAGAATCAAGTGACTGAGATTCACTCACATGGATATTCTTGAAGGTGTTTTTCAAATATGTGCTTTTTTCAAATTCACTTGTCTACGTGTTTAAAATTTTCTTGAAATTCCAAACAGTTTTCCTCTGTGGAGGATGTTGGTTTCTCTGAGAAGTTCTTATTGTTTTCTTCATTCTCTACTTTAAGATGTGTTATCACATTGTAGCAGGAATTAAATGAAGAACTTGTTTTCCTTAATCTTTCTTTAAGTGTTGCACTCATAGGTTGTTTTCATGAACTAGTTGTATGGGGAGATGATGGATTCACAAAGGCCTGTGGTACTAGGCAAAACCACAGCTGAGTCTGACTGATTTTCCATCTTGAAAATGAAATATTGGTTTACCTCTCTGCTATACCCAGCGTGAGCAGAAAGCACATGTAGTTGCGGCCATAAATCTATCCTGTGCCCAAGGCGGGGCCATGCGAGAGAGCTATAGTCAATAATAATTTAATTGTACATTTAAAATAACTCAAAGATTATAATTGGATTGTTTGTAAAACAAAGAATAAATGCCTGAGGGGAAGGATACCCCATTCTCCATTATGCAATTATTATGCATTGCATGCCCATATCAAAACACCTCATATTCTCCATAAATATATACATCTACTAAGTACCTACCAAAATTTTGAAAAAAAGCAATCCCATTTAAAATAGCTACGAAAAGGTACCTGCGAATAAACTTAACTAAGGAGTTGAAAGCCCTCTCCAAGGAAAACTAAAAAACTCTAATGAAACAAAGTGAAGAGGATGCAAACTAATGGAAAGACATTCCAGGCTCATAGATCAGAAGAATTAACATCATTAAAATGAGAAGACTGCCCAAAGCAGATTCCCTGCAATCCTTATCAAAATGCAAATCTAACTGATGCCTGATGATCAGAGGTAACATTCTTCACAGAAATACAAATAACAATCCTCAAATCCATATGGAAACACACAAGACCCTCAATAGGCAAAGCAATCCTGAACAGAAGAACAAAGCTGGAGGCATCATACTGCCTGACTTCAAAATATACTGTATCAAGCTATAGCAACCCAAACATCACGGCATTGATAGAAAAGACACATAGACTAATGGAAAAGAACAGGAAAGCCAGAAATAAAACCACATATTTACAGCCAACTGATTTTTTGACAAAGGTGCCAAAAAATATACATAGGGAAAAGGATGTCTTCCTCAATAAATGGTGCTGGTGTTTTACTGCCCCTTCTGTATGGAGCTTTGGACCTGAACCTTTTATGACCATTCCTAATCAGTATAAATGTAAATTTGCCTAGTATACAAATGCGTTCACAGACATACACATATAGATATGCATGAATAATAAGAGAGACCATCGATCAGCATGTTTCACGTTGGCCACTTGGGAACAGTGATTTCATCCAAAAGAACATACGTTTTAAACATCCGAGTAGTTTAAGTTAGAAAAAAATGATGAAAGGAAAAAAAGAAAACCGGCTAAGTGTCCTCCAAAGAGCAGTATCAGATGACCACACGTTGTAAACAGCCTGACTTCAACAGTGAGTGATAGGGGACATGTAACAAATCCTGGCAGAACCCAAGAAATTCAGTGTGTCCACATGCAGACAGGAGTATAGTATGTACCAATGTTTCTACGATTTTGGATGAATCTTTCTGTCCCCAGTTAGTTGTAAAATACTTTTAAAACAATTTTAGCCTTTGAAGAGTAATTTTCTAGTCCCTTCTGTGCTTTGAAATGTTAGGGATCAAGTTTAGGGGCAAGTTCCCTGTTGGGAGTTCCTTGTTTTCAGGATTTGAACATGTGCACGACTCGCACCACATACTGCCGGCAGGTGGGGCACTTCCTCATGCGCTTGCTACACTTGCTGCAGGTGATCATGTGCCTGCACTCAAGCAGGTAGAGGCATTTTCAGAGGTTCTAATAAATGACATTTCCCAGAAGTGTGTATTTAAACATTTTGTGTGCAAGTGTCAGAAATCCAGTGATGTTTTCTGTACATTAAAGCAGGGGATTCGATTATAAGGATACAAGAGTGTATCACAAACCCCAGGTCAGGAATGATACTGGACCTCCAGTATCATTAGAGTTAGAAAGCGCTCAGAAACCAATTCTAGGTTCTCCTGGCAGTTCTGTGTCTCTCATCACTGTTTTTTTCTTTACAAACAGATATTCTCTGCTCTACTGTCCACCTAGTGGAAAATATGGCTGCCTATAGCTAAAGAGGTTTCATAGTACAGATCAGCCATGCAGAAAATTTAAAACTCATTATGGATCTCAATTTCAAAGTGGGTCAGGGGCTTGTCCCCACCCTAGGTCGAGTCTACTGTGGCCAGAGGAACAGGGTTATGCAGGTGATGCATGGCAATGAGTCAGGCATTGTCATGTGCTGAGGACACAGGGATGAATGGCAGGATCCCTGCACTCAAGTTGTTCACTGTCTAGAAGACAGAAACAAAATCAGAAAACTTAGAATCCAACGAAGTAAGTACTTTATGAACAGTACTGTGGGTTCCACAGAGGGAAAAGTAGTTTTGCCAAAGTATTAGCAGTCGAAGTAACACTACATCTGTATTTTAAAGGCAGAATATAAATTTGCTGGAAGAAAAGGGGTGTGGTAGTAGCACGGAGAGGTTAGGGCAGGGGTCCCCAACCACTGGATCACAGACCTGTACCTGTCCGCGTCCTGTTAGAAACTGGGCAGCACAACAGGAGGCGAGTGGCGGGCAAGCAAGCATTAGTGCCTGAGCTCTGCCACCTGTCAGACCGGCAGCTGCATTAGATTCACATAGGAGCACAAACCCTGTTGTGAACTGGCATGTGTGGGATCTAGGTTGTGCACTCCTTATGAGAATCTAACTGATCCCTAATGATCAGAGGTGAAACAGTTTCATCCTGAAACCATCCCTGCCCTGCTTCCCATCTGTGGAAAAGTTGTCTTCCACAAAGCTGGTCCTTGGTGCCATAATGGTTGGGGACCGCTGAGTTAGGGCATTTTAGAAAAGAAATGATACGTGCAGTGGGCCAGAGTCTGAGGATAGCGGGAAGTTCATTGTGATTGAAGAATAGAGTGAGAGGTGAGAAGGGAGGTAGAATGACAGGAGATGAAGCAAGAGAAGAGTATTTTTTATTTTGGGGAGGGAACTCGTATGTTATACTGAAGAGGTCAGATTGTATTTTATAGGCAACAGTTTTAAAGGACTGACATGATCAGGACTCCTATATGTATTTAATTTTAGGTGAAACTCTGCCACTGGTAGGGCAGGTAGATACAGTTCATTATGATGAGAAAGAATAGAATCTTACTATTTACTAGTTCACAAACATTTTTTGGTGTGTACCAATTCAGAGGTGTAATCCAAGCCTTTCCAAATATGACCTTGGGCATCATTCTATCTCTTGGCACTTCAGTTTCCTCATCAATGTCTTCGTCTATAAAATGAAGGATAATTACTTACAGGTTATTATGAGATTAACAGAAGAGAGCCTGTTACATAGTAGGCACTATGAGTGTTACCTGTAATTTTTTTCCTATCCTCTGAGCTATGCTCAGGGTCCCAAGCTCTGCCTTGTCACAGCCACATATGGTGCAGGCTGGGGATACCTACTTAAGGGCTTCACTCTTACGTATCTGTGGTGTGTTACTATGCTAAATGACCCCTTCCCATAATGCATAAGCAGAAGAAGGAACCAATGTGGTTATTTCTACCTCAATAGGTATTGGAGTAGACAGAAGAGCCTGGTGTCGGGATGACTCATTAGAACAGTCTGCAAGAGAATGATAACAGTGGGTTGTGGGAATAAAGAGGAGGTGGCTGTGATCAGGAAGATATTCTGAGATAAAAAATCAGTAAGATTGTGTGCCCAAATGAATGTGGAAATTGAGGAAAAGTGATGAATTATAATTTACCATGTGTGTAAGTAAAATTAATAGATCTTTTGACTCTACTGGATCAACTATTTTGATTTTAAAATCCTCCGGATTTCGATTGGTTTATTCATTTGTTCCATTGGTAGCATGGGTTAGACAAAATAACTGGTGGGATCTCCATTCAGCCCTTCAAGAAGAATAGGAAAAGAAAATTAGCCAGGTGTGATGGTGTGTGCCTGTTTTCCAGCTACTCAGGAGGCTGAGGGGAGGATTGCTTGGGCCTAATATTTCAAGGATGCAGTGAGCTATGATTGTGCCACTGAACTTAGGGACATGGCGAGACCGTGTCTCTAAAAAAAATAAAATAAAATAAATTTAAAACACAATAGATCTACTGCCCCATCACTGACAATTGTTGAAGGCAACAGCTAGTAACAGTGAAACTATATTTATTTCTTCCAGCTTTACTAAGATATAACTGACAAACAAAATTATACCCAAAGGAATATAAATCATTCTATCATAAAACACATGCACACGTATGTTTATTGTGACACTGTTCACAATAGCAAACGCTTGCAACCAACCCAAATGCCCATCAATGATAGACTGGATAAAGAAAATGTGGCATGTATACACCATAGAATACTGTGCAGCCATAAAAAAGGATGAGTTTATGTCCTTTGCAGGGACATGGATGAAGTTGGAAACCATCATTCTCAGCAAACAAACACAAGAACAGAAAACCAAACACTGTATGTTCTCACTCATAAGTGGGAGTTGAACAATGAGAACACATGGACACAGGGAGGGGAACATCACACACCAGGGCCTGTCAGGGGGTGGGGGGCTAGGGGAGGGAAAGCATTAGGAGAAATACCTAATGTAGATGACAGCTTGATGGGTGCAGCAAACCACCATGGCACGTGTATACCTATGTAACAACCCTGCACATTCTGCACATGTATCCCAGAACTTAAAGTATATTTAAAAAAAAA
>NW_016811701.1:14786-20555 GCF_001698545.2 Rhinopithecus bieti
AAAAAAAAAAAAAAAAAAAAAAAAAAGTCATTTGTTGAAAACAAAGTCAGCATGTTGCAGTTGCTTGATATCTCTAAAATCTCCTTTAGTCCGTAATAATGCTTCCTACATTTTTTTTTTCCTGTGCCAGTTAATTGTTGATAAAATTGGGTCATTTGTCCTGTAAAATTTTATACATTGCATCTTCATGGTGTCATTTAGCATGCTTTCCTGTCCCTCTCATGCCTGTAAGCTGGTAGTTATAGCTAAAGCCTTGATTAGATTTAGGTCCATTTTATTTTTTATTTTGGCAAGAATTCTTCCTAGGTAATGCTGTATACTTTCTATTTCAACACACGAGGAAACTTATAATGTCTGCCTTTCTACTTGTAGTAATTTGAATTTTATCAGTAGGTTCGAGTGATACCTTTCAACTACAGGCTTTAGCAGTCATTGATAATCATTGCCTAGGTACATTATTACAATATATTGAGTTTACAAAACAGTGATTTTTCTAATTCTATCATTCCTCATACATTTATTAATTGTGATTCTTCTACAAGAACTTTCCTTATCAACTATTTGGATATCCTGAAATACAGTCTTTACAGGATATATGTGATAATTGCTTCCTTCTCTTTACTTATTAGTTTCTAGAACAAAGAGTGCCTTAGCAATCTTCATGCCTGGTCAATGAGGTTCGTTTGCTTTTTGGAGTACCATTATTCACTCTTGATGTTCAAATGGCCTTATCTATGACCAATGGGAGTTCCTTCACATTGGTTCTTATGTTCTTTTGACATGACACCAGTAGCCTTTGCTAATTTTCTAGCTAGAAAATATATTTTTTAGAATGAAGTAACTGCATCCTGAGTTTATACTGATTTTTTTTTTGGGGGGGGTGGTAATTGAAATCCAAACACTGCACATATTTAATCTGTACAATTTGATGAGTTTGAACATATGCATACATTGATCTGATTCAAATTAAAGAGGACAGGGTTTCTATTTATCTTTGTTTTTATATTATTTTCTTGTTCTAGAAAGTATTAATAATCCCATCAATGTTATCTTTCACAATAAATATTAGCACTATCATCAAGTCCACTCAATAAAGTTTAAGATTTCTTTGTGTTCTCTACCCATCTCCATATCTTACAATATATACTTAAACACTATGCTTGTATTAGTCCACTTCTGCATTGCTACAAAGAAATGCCTGAGACTGGGCAATTTATAAAGAAAACAGGTTTTATGGTTTCACAGTTCTGCAGGCTGTACAGGAAGCATGATGCTGGAATCTACTTGGCTTTTGGGGAGGCCTCAGGGAACTCACAATCATGGTGAAAGCAGAAGCAAAAGAGATCTTTTAAATGACCTGGTCTCGTGAGAATTCACTCTCTATCGTGAGGTGAGTGCCAAGAGGACCGTACTAAACTATTCATGAGAAATATGCCCTTACGATCCAATCACTTCCCACTAGGCCCCATCTCCGACATTAGGGATTACAATTCAACATGAGATTTGGGTGGCGACATAGATCCAAACCATACCAATGCTTTAAAGTCACTTAATTCTACATATAGTTATGCCAACAACTCAATACATGGTTATTAATGGTTTCAAATTTTACGGATTGTTTTTGGTTTCAAAGTCAAAACTATAAAACAAGGTAAAAGGAGGTCTAGCTTCCATTCCTCCACCCTGCCTCCTCCCTTTCACAATAGGTGACTATTTAAATATGTTTTGGAATGCCCCTTTCTTACAACAAAATGAAGATATACACGCACCTTTGTGTATATTCTTCTGTCACTTATAAATATATTCTGGTGATCACATAAGTAGTAGTTTCCTAATTCCATCTTACAACTACATAGTACTCCACTGTAAGAGATGAATCATAGTTTATGTAACTAGTCACCCATTGATTATTACCTTTCCTATCTGAATTGCACTTTATAAAACATCAATGTAACCCAAAGTTTGAAGTCACTATTTTTGGAGGTACCACATGCCACCTAAGAATTTGGTGTTGGATTACTAAACAGATTCAAATTTTAAATACAACAATACATGAATACTTACTAGTTATAAAAAACTGAAAAACTAAAACAATTATGTAGAATTAAGCGGGTGGATCACGAGGTCAGGAGCTCGAGACCATCCTGGCTAACACGGTGAAATCCCGTCTCTACTAAAAATACAAAAAAATTAGCCGGGCACGGTGGCAGGCGCCTGTATTCCCAGCTACTCAGGAGGCTGAGGCAAAAGAATGGTGTGAACCCGGAGGCGGAGCTTGCAGTGAGCTGAGATCGTGCCACTGCACTCCAGCCTGGGCAACAGAGCGAGACTTCGTCTAAAAAAAAAAAAAAAAAAAGAAGTCTTTTATTCCCCCTACGAATACTAATCTCTTCCCAACATAATCAGTTACCACTTTAGTATGCAAATTCCTAAAAATTTCCTCTGATAGGCATACATATGTAATAAACACAGGGATTTGATTTTTACACATATATACTTACCATTCTGAGACTTGGTTTTTAAACATGTTGGAGATCTATTTCCTACAGATGTACCTCATTTTTTGCAGCTGTATAGTATTCTATACTATTAAATGCATGTATTAGCAATTCAAGCCAGTCTCCATTTAATGAACATATAGGTTATTTCCAAAATTAAATAAAACCACAAAGCTATAGTGTGGAACCTTGTATTTTGTGTATATGTACAAAACATTCTATAAGCTAGGTTTTTAGAAATGAAAGCGTTTGGCCAAAGGCAATCTGCATTTAAAGTTTTGATAGGTTTTGATTTGCATTTCTGATGCCAAATAAATCATTCTACCAAAAAGACACATGTACTCATATATTCATCAATGTGCTATTCACAATAGCAAAGACCTGGAATCAATCCAGGTGCCCATCAATGGTAGACTGGATAAAGAAAATGTGGTACTTACACACCATGAAATGCTATGCAGCTGTAAAACAAAACAAAACAGAAACAAAACAAACAAACAAACAAAAAAAGAGATCATGGCCTTTGCAGCAATGTGGATGGAGATGGAGGCCATAATCCTAAACAAATGCAGGAACAGAAAACCAAAATACAGCATGTTCTCACTTTTAAGTGGGAGCTAAACACTGATCACATGTAGACATAAACATGGTAATAACAGACAATGCAGCCTACTAGGGGAGGGAGGGAGAGAGGGAGGGGGACATGCGTTGTAGAACTACTTCCTGGGTACTATGTTATCTGGGTGATGGGATTCATATCACAAACCTTAGTATCATGCAATATTCCCATGTAATACTCCTTCATATGTACTGCCTGAAGATAAAGGTGGCAATGAAAAAACTTGTAAATATTAAAAATAATGTCATTTTAATAATCTGCAAAAAAAAAAAAAAAAAGTTTTGACAGGTTCTGCCAAATTGCCCTTTGAATAGGCTGTAACCTATTTATGTACTTTCTTATTCACAATGTATGAGTGTCTTTTCCCCTAAGTCCTTACCACTCTGGCTATTATCAGTATTTGGGATTCTGCCAACTTGATAAGCAAAATATATCTCCTGGGTTTGTCTGCATTTCCTTGATTGTTATGAGACTGGATCCTATTATATAGCTTTAAAATGTTAATTTCCAGAACTTTCAGGATAGTATTAACATATTAAAATGTGATTTCAACACGACCCTGGGCAAAATTATTTTACTTTTAAAAATAAGAGAAAAAAAATGCTATGTTAATAGTACACATAGAGCAGTAGTTTCTAACATATTTTAGAAATGGAAATAGAAAATTAAGTGCTAGCATTTCATCTTTCCAAGCTCTGGAGAAAATACTCTGCTAAGCCGGTACACTTATTCCATTTTTTTTCCCCACACATAAAAATCCTAAATAGGACAATTCACTGAGGCTTCTAGATCAGCTACAGTGTCCACCTCTGAAGAATGTTTCTTTTGGGGTCAACTGTCTCATTGACAGGAGGAAGATTTGCACATGCAAGTCCTATTAACATTAATAGGAGTTACAAGCATAAATCCCCTGCAACAATAGACCGAAAAGACCCTACAGTCTACCAGGATCCAGGTTCTAATGATTACCTGTCATACTGTCCTAGGAGTCATCATCAGAAAGAGCAGACGTGGCAACTTACACCACAAGGGTATCTCATTGCAGCCCCAAAGCTAAATTGTGCATCACTGGAAAGAAAAGTGGCCTTCAAAATGCGACTTGGGATACTAAGTGTTAAATCACTTAACCAGTATTTTTAAACAGCCATCATTAAAGAAAATTCAAACATCTGGAACCATTTTTTTTAAAAGTGTGAATATTGTATGAGTTTCAAGGTGCTTGAAGGATAATACAGCTATTTATTTAAAATTCAATTAATCTTATCTTTCTTAAAATTGATTAATTAATAATCTCACAGATAAACCACCAGTTTTGAGAGTCTTGTTATCTTTTTAATGTCTCCTTACTGAGGAACTTTAGAAACCACTTGAAATTGACAAAAAGTGTTAGTCTGCTTTATTTGACTCAATAGTGCTTTATTTGAACTCAATAGCAATATCATATTATGATATAATTTCTGCATAAAAAGGAACATCAGCAGTCTCTTGTCTGTTGCAAATGAGTTGCTGGGGACTCAAACCCCTTAAAGAAAAACATTTCAGGTTCTCATTTACCAAGCAGATATGAAAAACCTTTCAGATTCTCATCATGTAAGTGAGATGTGAAAACAGTCTGCAGGCAATCAATGTACTATAAATTCATAGCCCATGCTGCACAGCCTCTACAGCACTGATTCCAAACAGAAAAAGGTCTCATTCACCTTTGTTTGATATTGGCACTAATGTTGGCATCTAGAACAGTTTGCAAAGTAACTCACGCCCTATATTATTTCATTGCATTTCTCACAAACTTAACACAGTTGGCAGATGCCTAAAAACAAAACCAAATATACAGCTTGACAATTAACTATTTACATACTAGAGTAATATTAAAACATAAATCAAGTTAAAGGCAATCTTCAAATTCTTGGCATATATAAAAGATGTAAGTACTACAAAATATAACACCATGCCTGAAATGGATTTAAAAGTCTTTATTTCCTTTGAAAACTTACTGTTAAAGTGTACAATTTATGAATAATCATATATTCATGCTTTTTGAAATACATATAATAAAATTAACTGAGTAAAAGATGAATTCTTCAATATCAATAGCAGTAAATAACTTACTTGCAAGAAAATTATTACAATTCCTGATGTAAAGAATCACCAACTACTATTTAGCAATTAAATTTCAACAAATTTTTTGGGAACTCTTTAGGACTTTAGAACAAAGGCTACCAAGGCTGCCAATCTAGGTAACTATGGCAGTGACAGAAGTCAATCATTAATACTGCCATTATTTTAGACAAAGGGCTGACAATCTCAGAAACTAGTTCTAGAAATTATCATCAATGTGGCTATTTTAATATGGACAAATACATATTATGGGAGGTAGGGAAACTGTTATTCCATTTTCTATATAAAATATATAAATTGACCTTTTATATATACACAGGTATGTATACACATACAGTATATGTTTTTCTGAGCAGGCACACCAACTAGGAAAAAATACAACAGCAACATAGGATCAGGTATTGGTTCTCATACTGATCACTACACTGAATGGTATTATCATTTTTGGTTAATAAGAAGCATGCATAACTAAGAAGTTTAAATATATGAATCAAAATTCTTTAATAGTATTTTTTGAAAATTTAAATTAGCTAC
>NW_016811701.1:22042-40437 GCF_001698545.2 Rhinopithecus bieti
TTTTTCTTTTGAGACAGAGTCTCGCTCTGTCACCCAGGCTGGAGTGCAGTGGCACAATCTTGGCTCACTGCAACCTCCGTCTCCCTGGTTCAAGTGAGTCTCCTATCTCAGCCTCCAAAGTAGTTGAGATTACAGGTGCCCGCCATCACATCCAACTAAAATTTTGTATTTTTAGTAGAGACGGGGTTTCGTCATGTTGGCCAGGCTTGTCTTAAACTCTTGACCTCAAGTGATCTGCCCGTCTCAGCCTCCCAAAGTGCTGGGATTACAGGCAGCCCTAACATTTTTATGTAGAGTGTATTTTAGGGCTTGCCAACTGTCATACACAATTTGGAGCCCTTGGTGGTTGCAGGTTTACCTACCAGAAAAGGAATATTAACAATTTATAGAGTGTTTTCCTTAGTAATATTTCAAAACCACAATTCTACTTGTTATTATTTTTACTGGTGTGTATGTAAGACTATAAAATACTAATTTTAAAAGAAATTTTCATTTAAAAGCTTAATGCAATAAAATGCTGTGATCTATTTCGTTTGTTGACTGACAGCAAGCAATTATTTCCTGCATGAGACTTCTGAGATTCATCAAGTCAATGGGAAAATTCTAAAACAATTTTCTTCTGGCAAACCCATTCTAAACATGTCATTGCATTGGTCTTCATAACCATTCTCATACAGTAGGCATGGTAATACTATTTGCACTTTATATATGGAGAAACGTAGGCTCAGAAGTTAAACAATTTACCACATATCATCAGAAGGACAGCCAGGATTAAATTAGGTCTGTAGACAATTAGCCTAATACTCTAGTTATTTGACAGACAGAACATCCAAATATCAATGAGCCTATCCACACCTTTCCTTCCATTCTTTCATTTCTTCATTATTGACCTTTCCCAATATGTAAATAATTTACAAATATCACTACTGATACTAAAAAACACTACTGACTTGTTCGTAACAATGTCTAAACACCTTTGTATTAGCATTCTCAATGCTTCTCAACATAGGAAGCAAAACAAAACAAAACAAATCTGTATTCCAAATACAGGCTTCTATCTAGATCATGATACTTTAGTTTTTCTATATGTTTTTATCATTATGTTATGATGCTCTTGTCCATAAAGAAAATATAATTCAAATAACCAAAGAAAATATGTGAGCTGGTTCTGAAAATGTGGCTTTCAAACAAAGATCCATAGTGGTAAGCAAAATTGTCCTAAGACCACGGAATTATTAACAATGCATAGGATCACTTTCATATCCACAGTTACATTCCTGAGAATCAACTGATTTATAATTTTCATCTGCTAGTCACACAAGTTTGGTATTCAAAATGAGCAAGTCAATGTGCTTTATAAGTGTTGTGTGTTCTTGTAACGTCCTCTATAAGCAAAATCCCCTTTTGGATTTCTATTACCTATTTTGCCTTATAATTGCTGCTGCTTTCTAACATTTTTCAAACAGTCCTTCTATCAAGTAGACTCTGAGACCAGCAGAAATTTCCAAAGTTGGGTATCCAGTTCAGTGTATATCCATTATTCAGAGGACTCCTCTAGGTTTCCAAGGTTTGTGCTTTCCTTGAAAGTCTCTGAGTTAGCCTCTGGTATGGTACTGGATTCTGAAGCCTCTGGCTGTAAACCGTCTCCATCAAGGACAATGTCTTCAGGATTTGGTGGAGGGGGACAGAAATCTTCACTGGGGCAGATTTCCTGGAAAAGTGTTTCAGCCTGGCCAAGGAAGAAAAGATAAATCGTTTTTGGAAATCGGTTTAAAATGTGTGTGCATTTCTGGCATTAACTAAAACAATTAAGTGTTATCTTTAAAATTTCCTTAAGCAGGTTATAGTACTTTATCAGAATACATGAACTTCTGTAAGTCTGTTTTCAGAATTCTATGACTTCTCCTTTTAATTCTACACATGTATTCAGGTCAACTCTTCAAGGATGGCAGTATCTCATCAGGTTCATTATCAGGTGTTCAGATTGTTGAGAACTGAAACACATTCATTCTATATATCAAAAGAAATACAATTGCCCTAATATTGCTTATATGATATCTTATAGAGCCTTGATATGGTTTGGTTCTGAGTCCCCCCCCAAATCTCATCTCAAATTATTATCCCCACATGTTAGGGAGCGATTAGATTATGGGAGCAGCTGTTTCCATGTTGTTCTTGTGATAGTGAGTTCTCACAAGATCTGATGGTTTAAAAGTATTTAGCAGTTCCCCCTTTTCTCTTTCTCCTGCCAGCAATTAAGATGTGCCTTTCTTCCCCTTCACCCTCTGACATGATTATAACTCTCCTGAGGCCTTCCCAGCCATGTGGTCTTGTGAGTTAATTAAACCTTTTTTGTTTACAAATTACCTAGTCTCAGGTAGTATCTTTACGGCAGTGTAAGAGTGTAAGAGACACTAACACTGAGAATTGGTACCAGGAGTGGGATACTGCTAAAAGATAACCTGAAAATGTGGAAGTGACTTTGGAATTGGGTAACAGGCAGAGGTTAGAATAGTTTGGAGGGCTCAGAAGAAGACAGGTAAATGTGGGAAAATTTGGAACTTTCTAGAGACCTGTTGCATGGTGTTGGCCAAAATGCTGATAGTGGTATGGACAATGATGTCCAGGCTGAGGTGGCCTCGGATGGAGATGAGGAACTTATTTGGAACTGGAGCAAAGGTGACTTTTGCTATGCTTTAGCAAAGAGACTAGTGGCATTTTGTCCCCACCCTAGAGATCTGTGAAACTTTGAAGTTAAGAAAGATGATTTAGGGTATGTGGCAGAAGAAATTTCTAAGCAGCAAAGCATTCAAGAGGTGACCGGGCTGCTTCTGAAAGCACTCAGTCATGTGTGTTCACAAAGAGATGGTCTGATATTGGAACTTACGTTTAAAAGGGAAGCAGAGCATGAAGGTTTGGAAAATTTGCAGCCTGACTACGTGGGAGAAAATAAAAACCCATTTTCTGGGGTAGAATTCATGCTGGCTACAGCAATTTGCATAAGCAATGATGAGCTAAATGTCAATAGACAAGACAATGGGGAAAATGTCTCCAGGGCATGTCAGAGATCTTCCCTAGGAGGAAAAAAATGGTTTCATGGGCTGGGTGGGCCCCACTGCTCTGTGCAGCCCTGAAACATGATAGCCTACATCCCAGCTGCTCCAGCTCCAGCCATGGCTAAAAGGAATAAAGGTACAGCTTGAGCTGTTGCTTCAGAGGGTGCAAGCCCCAAGCGTTGCCAGCTTCCATGTGATGTTGGGCCTGAAGGTGCACAAAAGACAAGAGCTGAAGTTTGGGAGCCTCTGCATAGATTTCAGAGGATGTTAGGAAACGTCTAGATGGCCAGGCAGAAGTCTGCTGCAGGGGTAGAGCCCTCATGGAGAACCTCTGCTAGGGCAGTGCTGAAGGGAAATGTGGGCTTGGAGCCCCCACAGAGTCCCCACTAGGGAACTGTTTAGTGGAGCTGTAAGAAGATGGCCACTGTCCTCTAGACCCCAGAATGGTAGATCCACTGACAGCTTGCCCCATGCACCTGGAAAAGTCACAGGCACTTAATGCCAGCCTCTGAAAGCAGGCACAGTGCCTATGACCTGCAGAGCCAGAGGGTTGGAACTGCCCAAGGCTGTGGGCATCTAGCCCTTGTATCGGCATGGCCTGGATGTGAGACTTGGAGTCAAAGGAGATTTTGGAGTTTTAAGATTGAATGACTGCCTGGCTGGGTTTTGGACTTGCATGGGGCCTATGGCCCCTTTGTTTTGTCCAATTTCTCCCATTTGGAATGGGGACATTTACCCAATGCCTATATTCCACTGTATCTTGGAAGTAACTAACTTGCTTTTGATTTAACAGGTTCATAGGCAGAAGGGACTTGATTTGTCTCAGATGAGCCTTTGGACATAGACTTTTGAGTTAATGCTGGAATGAGTTTTAAGACTTTGGAGGGCTGTTGGGAAGGGATGATTGGTTTTGAAATGTGAAAAGGACATGAGATTTGGGAAGGGTCAGGGGCAGAATGATATGGTTTGGCTCTGTGTCCCCACTCGAATCTCATTTGCAATTGTAATTCACAAGTATTACGGAGGGACTGGTGGGAGGTGAATGGATTATGGGGGCAGTTTTCCCCATGCTGTTCTTGTGATAGTGACTTCTCACAAGATCTGATGGTTTAAAAGTGTTTGGCAGTTCCCTCTTCGCTTTCTCTTTCCTGCTGCCATGTAAGACATGCTTTGCTTCCCCTTTGCCTTCCCCATGATTTTACATTTCCTTAGGCCTCCGCAGCTATGAGGAACTGTCAGTCAATTAAACCTCTTTTGTTTATAAATTACACAGTCTCAGATAGTATCTTTATAGCAGTGTGAGGACAGACTAATACAAGCCTATATGTGATACTGGTATAGTCTAATTTAGCATATAGCAATTTTAACAAGCCACTGTTCAAATGAAGAAAATGCTTCACTGTTTGTTCAACTATTTGCTTTCTGATATAATTCCCATTTCCTGGACTTTAAGGACTACAGCACTTGTTTAAGCACATGAGTTTTGAAAAGATAGCCTCAGTAAAAATACTGGCTCTACGATTTAGCAGCTATGTGATTTGGGGAATGCTTACTCAATTTCTGAGCTTTGGCTTCCTTATCTATAAAATATCAGAGATTAAGCCAACATATATGGTAGCTATTTTCCTTATTACTAATAATAACATAAGTAAAAATGTCAAGATGTAAGCTGAACTTATTAGTATGACAGGGTAACAGAATAAAAAAACTTCAAGGGTATGTTTTTGGACACGCCAATTGCTATAGACAATTTCTTTGAAGTTTTAAATACTTAATTGACAAAATTATTTATATTCAAGGTGTACAAGGTCATTTGATATACACTGTGTAATGATTACCACAATTAAGTTAACATGTCCATCACTACCAATAATTACCACTGTGTGCGTGTGTGTATGTGTGTTTCTAGTAAGAATACTTAAAATCTGCTCTCTTGTCAAATTTGAATTGAAGAATCCTGTCATTTATGACAAGAAGAATGAACCCGGAGGACAGTATGCTAAGTGAAATAAGCCAAGCACAGAAAGAAAAATACCATATGATCTCACTTATATGTAGAATCTAGAAAAGTTGAGGGTGGCTGCCAGGGGCTAGGGAGTGAAGAGCTGTTGGTTTAAGGGTATGAACTTTCAGTTATAAGTTCTGGGGATCTAATGTACAGCATGGTAACTATAGCTAACTGCATTTTTTATTGTGGCTATTTGGAAATTAAACATTACAGATGCCTATCTTTGCTCTCCATCCCAGGAACTCACCATACTCCTTTGCTAGAAACACAGCCCCTGTAGAAGCAGGATCTAGGTCAGACAAAGCCATTACCTCATACTTCCATTCCCCTAATGGTCTTTTTTGTCTTACATCTTTATCTTTACTATCTGTAAAAGTTCTCCCTCCCTTTTACACTTGGCATGCAAACAATCATCAAATTCTATCAATTTTATCTTCTATCTCTTAACTTCATCTGCTCCTTCCCTACTGACATAGCCCAGACATGCACCATCTTTCAACCAGACAACTACAATAGCCTCGGAATTGGACTGGTCTCCTTGCCTCTAGAGTCCCCCCATATAATCCATCTCCATGCCACCCTCAGATGGGTCTATGGAAAATAAAATTCTGTTTATTCAATTTTTGGCTTAAAATTCTTCAATGACTCCCCATCACCAATAGGATAAAATCCAAGATCCCTACTATAGAAAATAAAACCCTTCAGGCCTACCTTCTCTGATCTTATCATATACCACTTCATCTAGCCTGCATCTCTCAGACTTCTTGATTTACTAATACCTGTTTATTTGTATGAAACAATACACCACGATACTTATTCTTTACATCCTGGGCTGGTACCAATGTTATTCTTTACACCCAGAATGTTTCAATTCTACTGTCTTTGATTTAGATGGAGAATTACTACTCATCTATTATACCCCTCTCTGTAAGGTTCTCTGACTCCTAGATTGAGCTCATTGCTCCTCTATATTATTTCTAGACTTTGGATGTATTAGTACATATACCATACTACACTGTCATTTGTTTACATGCTTTTCTCCTTTACCTGACAGTGATTCCTCCAGAATGACAAATACTTTTAGTCAACTCTGGTTTCTTAGTGTCTTGGCATAAAATAGAATGTCAGTAACATTTAATACAAATATTAAGTATAAAAATAATAATAATTACTATGAATTCTTTTACTTCTATGCCAATTCCTCTGTGTTTGACACCTTGTCTCCCTTTTGCCTCCTTCCCACAGAATAGCTTTTACCCTTAACTCCAGTCCCTGTGGCTGGATCCCACACCATATGCTTCCATACATCTTGTCATGCACCACCCGCCTCCTAAGATTAGCATCAGTTGCCAGTTGTCACACCACTCTTCCTTGTGTTCTACCTGCTTATGAAACTCCCACCTTTAGCCCATCTGCCCTGGCCCTTGTTGATGCCAATTTCCTACAGCCGGACTCCAGTCCTTCCCAAATCTCTCCTCTCTCTAACTGCTGGAACCTCTTAGGGTCAACTGCCATGCTCTGGAAAGTGTATCTAATGCTTCTTGGTCTGCTGCATTTTGTTTGCCAACTAAACCTAGCTCTAAGCACAGAATAGTTAACTGGCAACTTTTCATCCTCTTCACCTTTAAGCCAGAAGTTAGCTCCAAGGGTAAAATATTTCAGGTGGTTAAAAAATTGGTAAGTGCTAATTACATTGTAACTTGGTGTGCTCACACTGGGATGTACAGAGAGAACAAAGTGAATTATTTAAAATATTTCTAAGTTTAGTTAACATACATCAACACAAAACAAAAATAAACATTTCATTAATATAGTACTTTAATGTTTTTAGGATGTATGCCTACTCATAAGCTGAAAGTAGCATATAACACTCACTGGGTGAGTGTACAAGCACTGGGATCCAAAAGAGTTGAGTTTAATTCTTGGCTCAAGAACTTACTAGCTATGTGACCTCTGGACAAGTTATTTAGCCCCTTTAGGACATAGCTTCCTTATCTATAAATGGGGATATCACAAATACTTATCTTGCAAGATTGTTTTGAGGACCAAATAAGATAATATGTATGAGATCCCAAGGATAGAATCTGACACATAGAAAGTGCTCAAATGAATGGCAGCTACAGAAAATACGACATCTAAAATTGCCCTCTCTCTCTCAAAGGCATGAGAAAACAAACGGCACTACAGTATGTGAACAACCTGATAGTCCAATCTATAAAGCTAGCTCTCAACTTAATAATGGGCTGTGTATCAAACGTCATAAGTGACTGGCTAATCTGTCCATAAAACCATGTTCTAAATGGAAGTTAGGTTGCCAGCCCAGCCCAACATCAGCCAATTTAACTCATTTTATACTTGAAGTAAAATACAAAGAGTATGGTACTATTTATTCTTATTCCCAGGGTAGTGACATCTACTAGAGGGTGGGGCTCCTGAAGGAGTGAGCCATCAATGTCTTGGGAATGAGGACTATGGAACTGCAGTATGTTTGGGTAAATGGTACACAACAACATCTGCCAAGAAAAAGAGATATCTCAGATGTCAGTTTCAGAAAAATAAAAACAAACCTGAAGCAACATAAAATACAAAAATGAGCAAGTCACAGAAAGAATCGCAACTATCACTTAGGTTGGTTTTGTGGTGACAATAGAGAATGTCTTGGAGGCCAGGAGCAAACAATTTGAACTTGTGGGTATTAAAGACATATCACTTTATGTTTTTGGTGCATCTTCAAATCACAAATAGTTCCCTATGAACACAAAAGTGTCAAGTTTACATTACTCAACCTCTATACATTTTACAAATAAGAAAAGATGTCACCTTGCCAACGGGTAAAATGAAGTGTTTCATTTGTTTTTTAAAAATAAAGAAATCTGCATGGGCTTGTGTTGTCTACATAAGCAAAGTCTAGGTGATATTCTGAGAGCCTTTATGGATAATCTTCATTTGGAAAATACCAATAACCAGAAATCGCCAATTAGTGATTGACATAATTACAGGTGATACACAGGAATTAGCATGCAGTTTATCTGAATACACAAGCTATTTATAAATATTGTCAATGCTCTTTAAAAGTAGGCATCATAATATTTCCCCCAAAATTGACGAGATTAAAAGCTATACAACAAATTTAAAACTGCTTACATTTAATAGCATATATTAATTAGTACCAAAATTAGCACTATACTGTTTTCTACTGTTACAGTATGTTACCTCTGAAGATTATCTTCTTGAGAAGCAAATGACCTCATGATAAAATTATCCCTCAATTATAATCTTCTAGCATGCAGTTCAGATGTTTAGAATACATTAGTACTTGTATTATAAGCCCTTACTTAAATTTTTTTGGTTAAAAAATATTAAAGTTCATTCAGGGATAAAATTGACCTAAGCTACCTTGCTAAAAACTTGTTGGCAATTTCTACTTGCAAAAAATTAGAACATCAAAGTAAAAATGACTTGATCATTTCAAGCTATAAATGCAGATCATCAGCCATCTTGGGTTCTTACTAAATTAACAGAATGAATGATGGATGAGAGATGGATGTGACTTCCTGCTTTTGTTTGGTGTCACTGGCTGAATATGATTATTCAGGATCACCATCAGGCACTGAAGAAAATAAACAAGAATTCCAGAAAAAAACTGCAGATGTTTGTATCCTCATCATAGACATAGCTTTCCTACCACGACTCAAAATTAGATTACAGGCTCAACCAGGACATTTGCTACTCTAAGATCCTTGCCACTGGTGGGAATGAAAGTTCCATCTGTGGTCTTAGAATGATGTTAAATTACCCATTTATTGACTTAATGGACAGATGTGCCAGTTCTGCCTGTGAAAAATTTAGAAATGTATCTCAAAAAATATTTTCTGTTTTTTTTGTCCTGTCCAGGGCAAAGAAATACATTTATATATACATATCAATATTCAGCTTAATGGAATCATGGCTTACTTTTAGCAGCTTGTATCAGTCTGTGCCTCTTCATAGCCCTGACCAGGATGGCTATCACAAACTTCCACCTTACTTTACAATAGACCTCAGCATCAGTAATGGTAGCTCTTGGGACATGAACTGGTGTCAAAACATTAATGGAATCATGTTAACTATGTAAAACTACGCTATAACTTCTTTTCTATGATTAAAAAAATGCATTAAGACTACTATAAAATTAATTTTATATGACTTAGTAGTTACAACCTTCTTGAAATGTTTATCAAAAAAAATAATTTATGTATTTCAAAATAATATACCAATGGTTCAACTGTTTAAATCAGAAACAATGTTTCTTTAGAATACTGGCATTATAAATTCTTATTTATGAATATGTATTTTTAGCATCTTCTATCCTTATTCCCACAAGGGAACTCATAAAAAATCTCTGTAATTCAACATTTTATTCAAGAAAGTGAAAATACCTGATCCTGTATTTAAAGTATATTTAAAGTAGCTTTGTAGAAGCTACATAGAAAAAACTTTTAGGGCAAATTACAGAAATGGTATTGAGAGATGCTTTTCTAGACTTTGCTCTCGTCCCAGAGGAAAAAATATTTCCCAACCACACCAACATCCTAATACAAAACTGAGAAACATCAACAGCCTTACCTGTTTGACTGCATTATCATTTCCTAAACCACAATCTGGGCCAGAGCAGACATAAACGTTGGATGGTAAATCTTTATAACAGCTCCTGCTGATGTCTGACGAATCTCTCATATTGAAGTAAAGAGCCCACAGAATTCTTGGCTTTTCTACTTGTTCATTTTCTAAACACATAAATAAATTTTATTTACATTCTAAAATATAATATGCTTGTCAATTACTACACTGTGTAGCTTATTACCGATTAAGCCATGACTAGACATTGTAGTAAATCAGAGCTTTGTATGTAAACAATCAGTAAACTTGCATCTACACACTCTATTTTGATGAGTAAGTTAATTAGATTTTACTCCAATTGTGCTCCTTTGGACTTCTATTACTTCTCACTAGTATCAAAGGGTTTATGATCACATTCATGCTTAAATTTTCCCTATAAAGACAGAAGACAACATAAATTGATTTCCTTATGTTTCAAATGGACAAACCAACTTGGTAAACTATACAGTGATTCAATAGTATATACACATGAAATGTCTAGGATAAGCAGGAAGTGGGTCAGTAGGTTACCTAGGACTGAAGGAAATTGGTGGCAAATGGGAGGTGATCACTAATTGGTATGACGTTTCTTTTGGGGGTGATGGAAATGTTCTAAAACTGACGGTGGTGATGTTTGGACAATTCTATAAATATACTAAGAAACACTGAATTGTACACTTCAAAAGGGTGGATCATACAGTATATGAATGATATATCGATAAAGTTATTATTACAAAAATAGTAAATATAGGATTAAAACTTTGTTGTCCTAACTCACATCCTAATGCTTTGTCTTATTGGATTAAAAAATTAATGACAACCAACAAATATCAAAAATGAAGTCCTAACAGTGAACGCCATTTTGACCACATGTTCTCTCATTTAAGAGCAGGTGTCTATTAAGCGTGTTAGGCATTGAGCTAGGAGCTGGGGATACACACATGAAGTAGACTTGGTTCTTACTCTCCTCCCTTGTTTTTGGTTCCCTAATATAGGGCTTAGCACATGACAGATGCTCAGTAAATAATTTCTGAATTGATGATATTGTATTTTCAGGTAGGATCAAAGTACGATATGCTTGTAAAAAGGTCCAACGTTATTAATCTCAATGCATAAAGCCTATTTCTTGCTAATATGATAATCATTTATTTGCCTCTCCTCTTTAAAATTGTTATAATTAGATTTTCTTTGTTTGAAAACATAAAATATTGCTGTGGATACATTCATTGACTAGAGAGTTTTCTTTAGCTTGAATCTGAACAAAAGTTCAAATTTTGTACAAAAATAATAATGAATGTTTATGAAGATTGCCCAAGATCATGAAGCACCTCATGAATAATAAAGAAAATGCTAAAGGCATAATTATCTCATTAATAACTATTATTTAATTGGTAATCAATGTAGATAAATTTTTACCTAATTGCAGTATTCAATTAACAAGAAAGCCCTATTTCCCACATCAGGATAAACAGGATTTTATTATATTTAATTTACAGTATCTCCACTATAAGAATACCAAATAAGTTATTTTCCTAGTTCATCTGAATAATCCATAATTATTAGTAGAATAGGAAGAAGAAACTCTGAGTGGAAGAAGTGATCTCCTAAGCTGCCCCTTTCCAGTGCCAAGATCTACGAGTCGTCTAAGGTATCACTAACTTCATGTAGGAACATATTAGGTGGCTAAATCTATTGACAAAATAAAGGAACATAAGGAATTCATATTTTATAGCTAACACCATATGGCTCTTAGTAAACTGATTAGTGAGTTTAGTCACACAAATCTTATGGGAAGGTACTTAAATGTATCTCCTATGATTTCGTATACCAGACTTGGGGAGCACTGCTAACAAGTGGGCTGAGGTCTGGAAAGTCTTTAATATTGCCCAGCCCATTTCTAAGTATATACTAGGAGAGATTATCTTGTATCTCACTAAAGATCCAACTCAAAGGAACACTTCACTTAATAAAAGCTGGAGGGAATGAATAATCCAATAGATTTAAACTAATTTCATAGAGGTTGAAACTTTGAAAAGAAACCATGAGGAAGGTGAAAAACTGACACAGACTGAAGATAAATGCTCTGGATACAAGGGCATTATCAGGCTTTGACCTTAAAACCTTAAAGAGATATAATTGCTTCATCTTTCTTTGAGGTCAGCTGGAAGGCAAAGAGATAGCTGGAAAAATAACACGCAGTTCTGAAGTGCAGAACTGTCAAAAAATATTAAAGTTGCTGAGCTTTGCCTAGGAGTGCATCACAAGTTGCCGGTGGTAGAACTGGTTTTCTGCAGTAGCTCATTTCATTCAATTTGATAGTAAGAAGGACTAAAGATGTAATAGGCAATTGAGAATAGGATGTTGGGCAAATTAAACTGGAGTAAGTGTAGAATAGGGTAGGTAGAAGAAAAGCAACTATAGCACAACAACAACAACAAAGCAAGAAATGGTGTCTACAGTTGCATGCCGTGTTTAGGGATAAACTATGTTGGTAATACCGACCGGCAGAGTGGTGGAGACTGTCATAGGGGCACATGTATACATATGTAACAAACCTGCACATTGTGCACATGTACCCTAGAACTTAAAGTATAATAATAATTTTAAAAAATGTGCAAAGGCAATGAATAGATATTTCTCCAGAGAAGATAGACAGATGGCCAATAAGCTCTTGAAAAGATGGTGAACATCCCTAATCATTGGGGTTCGAAGCAAAGCAAGACTACAATGAGATACTACTTCACACGTACTAGGATGGCTATAATACAGATTTTTTTTCTCAAAGGTGACTAGGCTGACTTTCACCGAAGATTATGAAGCACAGAGAATGTAGAATTCAAATACAAACAAAAAGAAAATAAGCCCAAATAATGTTACTCCTTTGGTACACGTTTTAAACTACAATATTTACAATGCAGTAAAGCATAAGGTATTACATGAATGTCAAATAATCAAAACATAATACTAAAATCCATCAATCTGTGAAAATAGGGGCTTCTGCTACAGAGAAGAATGTGCTTTAAAGTATTAAAAGTTCATATTGTTCATAAAGTTCCTTCTTCCTCATTTAGGCAGGAAAATGAATTGAGTTCTCTTCTCCAGGTGACTTTGCCTCTTTGACCTGCCATGGCCCAGTGCTCACTTTATCTGGTGATTCATTTTCAATAACTCCAACAGTATTTGTTCTGACATTTTAATTAAAATATGACCACTACCTCATCCTGATGATAAAAAGGCCCATGTGTCAGTGAAAACTAGCTTTTCAGTGCCTCAGTGCACCTGAGGACCCCTCTGAGCACATAGTTCTTACCAAAGAATTCCTCTCAGGTTCTAAACAATACATCATTTCAAAATGGGATCACTTTAACTATTAAGATTAATGTTTAAAAATCTAAATTGGATAGAGGATGCTAAGTAATGAACATGTAATATCCCCCAGCTGGATATTTTTTTAAAGGAAATTAAATGCATTTAAAAAGTGAAGAGTAATGATATGATTCATATTTAGTGCATTAAGACTACCACACAATGAAGTTACAACATAATAATTATTTAAAATTTCAGAAATAATTAAGAAAGTCAGGGTTTCTACACAAAGTGTAGTCGTAATTAAAGCCAAAAGAAAAAACTATGACTCCATATTAGATTTAGGAATATTATCATGTGTTTTACCTTGGCAACCAATTTTTAATAATCCAAACACTTATATGATACTTTCCAATAAAGAAAACATATAAGCAATTTACAAATTAATAAATTATAACTAAAATAATTTAATTTGTAAATTAACTCCCAAACTAAAGTGAAGTTTTCAAATACTTTATTTGGATAGCTCCCAAAAAACATAATTGATATTAGCCCCTGAGAACGTAACAGGTTCATTACGTTAAGTGAAATAAGCCAGGCACAGAAAGACAAACTTAATGTGTTTTCACTCATTTGTGGGAGCTAAAATTAAAACAATGTAATTCATGGAGATAGAGTGTACAATGATGGTTATCAGAGGCTGGGATGGGTAATGGAGAAGGAAGAGGGAAAAGTGGGGATGGTTAAAGGGTGCAAAACAAAAACAGAATGAATAAGATCTAGCATTTGATAGCACAACAGAGTGAGTACAGCCGTTTACAGTGAACTTTAAAGTAACTAAAAGAGTATAACTAGAATGACTGTAACACTGAGAAATGATAAATGCTTAAAGTGACGGGTATCCCATTTACCATGATGTGATTACTCCACATTGTATGCCTGTATCAATATATCTCATGTACCCAATAAATATACACAGCTAGTATGTACCCATAAAATTTAAAAAAAACTAAAGAACAGAACAGTTTGTCTTCTTATGTAAATAAACCCCCCTCTATGCACTATCTCTGCATTAAGAAAATAAGCAACCCACATAGGAAATGAGCTGCAAGGAAACAGAATATGTATGAGTAAATAAATGGTTGCATGAACAAAAGTGACATGCAAATGAAGACATATAAATCAATGGAAGAAAATGATCAAGATTCAAATGCACATGCAAATCCTATAATAAAAATCACCTTCACGTCATATAAAAGAAAATTCAAAAGGCTTCTTTTATCATTTACACGGAAAATATGCCATATTTTCTCCATTCACAGCTGCNATTTTATTCAAGAAAGTGAAAATACCTGATCCTGTATTTAAAGTATATTTAAAGTAGCTTTGTAGAAGCTACATAGAAAAAACTTTTAGGGCAAATTACAGAAATGGTATTGAGAGATGCTTTTCTAGACTTTGCTCTCGTCCCAGAGGAAAAAATATTTCCCAACCACACCAACATCCTAATACAAAACTGAGAAACATCAACAGCCTTACCTGTTTGACTGCATTATCATTTCCTAAACCACAATCTGGGCCAGAGCAGACATAAACGTTGGATGGTAAATCTTTATAACAGCTCCTGCTGATGTCTGACGAATCTCTCATATTGAAGTAAAGAGCCCACAGAATTCTTGGCTTTTCTACTTGTTCATTTTCTAAACACATAAATAAATTTTATTTACATTCTAAAATATAATATGCTTGTCAATTACTACACTGTGTAGCTTATTACCGATTAAGCCATGACTAGACATTGTAGTAAATCAGAGCTTTGTATGTAAACAATCAGTAAACTTGCATCTACACACTCTATTTTGATGAGTAAGTTAATTAGATTTTACTCCAATTGTGCTCCTTTGGACTTCTATTACTTCTCACTAGTATCAAAGGGTTTATGATCACATTCATGCTTAAATTTTCCCTATAAAGACAGAAGACAACATAAATTGATTTCCTTATGTTTCAAATGGACAAACCAACTTGGTAAACTATACAGTGATTCAATAGTATATACACATGAAATGTCTAGGATAAGCAGGAAGTGGGTCAGTAGGTTACCTAGGACTGAAGGAAATTGGTGGCAAATGGGAGGTGATCACTAATTGGTATGACGTTTCTTTTGGGGTGATGGAAATGTTCTAAAACTGACGGTGGTGATGTTTGGACAATTCTATAAATATACTAAGAAACACTGAATTGTACACTTCAAAAGGGTGGATCATACAGTATATGAATGATATATCGATAAAGTTATTATTACAAAATAGTAAATATAGGATTAAAACTTTGTTGTCCTAACTCACATCCTAATGCTTTGTCTTATTGGATTAAAAAATTAATGACAACCAACAAATATCAAAATGAAGTCCTAACAGTGAACGCCATTTTGACCACATGTTCTCTCATTTAAGAGCAGGTGTCTATTAAGCGTGTTAGGCATTGAGCTAGGAGCTGGGGATACACACATGAAGTAGACTTGGTTCTTACTCTCCTCCCTTGTTTTGGTTCCCTAATATAGGGCTTAGCACATGACAGATGCTCAGTAAATAATTTCTGAATTGATGATATTGTATTTTCAGGTAGGATCAAAGTACGATATGCTTGTAAAAGGTCCAACGTTATTAATCTCAATGCATAAAGCCTATTTCTTGCTAATATGATAATCATTTATTTGCCTCTCCTCTTTAAAATTGTTATAATTAGATTTTCTTTGTTTGAAAACATAAAATATTGCTGTGGATACATTCATGACTAGAGAGTTTTCTTTAGCCTTGAATCTGAACAAAAGTCAAAGTTTTGTCAAAAATAATAATGAATGTGTTATGAAGATTGACCCAAGATCATTGAAGCACCTCATGAATAGATAAAGAAAATGCTAAAGGCATATTTATCTTCCCCCCCCAAATTAATAACTAATTATATTAAATTGTAATCAATGTAGATAAATTTTTACCCTAATTGGGCAAGTTAACAAGAAAGCCCTATTTCCCACATCAGGATAAACAGGATTTTATTATATTTAATTTACAGTATCTCCACTATAAGAATACCAAATAAGTTATTTTCCTAGTTCATCTGAATAATCCATAATTATTAGTAGAATAGGAAGAAGAAACTCTGAGTGGAAGAAGTGATCTCCTAAGCTGCCCCTTTCCAGTGCCAAGATCTACGAGTCGTCTAAGGTATCACTAACTTCATGTAGGAACATATTAGGTGGCTAAATCTATTGACAAAATAAAGGAACATAAGGAATTCATATTTTATAGCTAACACCATATGGCTCTTAGTAAACTGATTAGTGAGTTTAGTCACACAAATCTTATGGGAAGGTACTTAAATGTATCTCCTATGATTTCGTATACCAGACTTGGGGAGCACTGCTAACAAGTGGGCTGAGGTCTGGAAAGTCTTTAATATTGCCCAGCCCATTTCTAAGTATATACTAGGAGAGATTATCTTGTATCTCACTAAAGATCCAACTCAAAGGAACACTTCACTTAATAAAAGCTGGAGGGAATGAATAATCCAATAGATTTAAACTAATTTCATAGAGGTTGAAACTTTGAAAAGAAACCATGAGGAAGGTGAAAACTGACACAGACTGAAGATAAATGCTCTGGATACAAGGGCATTATCAGGCTTTGACCTTAAAACCTTAAAGAGATATAATTGCTTCATCTTTCTTTGAGGTCAGCTGGAAGGCAAAGAGATAGCTGGAAAATAACACGCAGTTCTGAAGTGCAGAACTGTCAAAAAATATTAAAGTTGCTGAGCTTTGCCTAGGAGTGCATCACAAGTTGCCGGTGGTAGAACTGGTTTTCTGCAGTAGCTCATTTCATTCAATTTGATAGTAAGAAGGACTAAAGATGTAATAGGCAATTGAGAATAGGATGTTGGGCAAATTAAACTGGAGTAAGTGTAGAATAGGGTAGGTAGAAGAAAAGCAACTATAGCACAACAACAACAACAAAGCAAGAAATGGTGTCTACAGTTGCATGCCGTGTTTAGGGATAAACTATGTTGGTAATACCGACCGGCAGAGTGGTGGAGACTGTCATAGGGGCACATGTATACATATGTAACAAACCTGCACATTGTGCACATGTACCCTAGAACTTAAAGTATAATAATAATTTTAAAAAATGTGCAAAGGCAATGAATAGATATTTCTCCAGAGAAGATAGACAGATGGCCAATAAGCTCTTGAAAAGATGGTGAACATCCCTAATCATTGGGGTTCGAAGCAAAGCAAGACTACAATGAGATACTACTTCACACGTACTAGGATGGCTATAATACAGATTTTTTTTCTCAAAGGTGACTAGGCTGACTTTCACCGAAGATTATGAAGCACAGAGAATGTAGAATTCAAATACAAACAAAAGAAAATAAGCCCAAATAATGTTACTCCTTTGGTACACGTTTTAAACTACAATATTTACAATGCAGTAAAGCATAAGGTATTACATGAATGTCAAATAATCAAAACATAATACTAAAATCCATCAATCTGTGAAAATAGGGGCTTCTGCTACAGAGAAGAATGTGCTTTAAAGTATTAAAAGTTCATATTGTTCATAAAGTTCCTTCTTCCTCATTTAGGCAGGAAAATGAATTGAGTTCTCTTCTCCAGGTGACTTTGCCTCTTTGACCTGCCATGGCCCAGTGCTCACTTTATCTGGTGATTCATTTTCAATAACTCCAACAGTATTTGTTCTGACATTTTAATTAAAATATGACCACTACCTCATCCTGATGATAAAAAGGCCCATGTGTCAGTGAAAACTAGCTTTTCAGTGCCTCAGTGCACCTGAGGACCCCTCTGAGCACATAGTTCTTACCAAAGAATTCCTCTCAGGTTCTAAACAATACATCATTTCAAAATGGGATCACTTTAACTATTAAGATTAATGTTTAAAAATCTAAATTGGATAGAGGATGCTAAGTAATGAACATGTAATATCCCCCAGCTGGATATTTTTTTAAAGGAAATTAAATGCATTTAAAAAGTGAAGAGTAATGATATGATTCATATTTAGTGCATTAAGACTACCACACAATGAAGTTACAACATAATAATTATTTAAAATTTCAGAAATAATTAAGAAAGCCAGGGTTTCTACACAAAGTGTAGTCGTAATTAAAGCCAAAAGAAAAAACTATGACTCCATATTAGATTTAGGAATATTATCATGTGTTTTACCTTGGCAACCAATTTTTAATAATCCAAACACTTATATGATACTTTCCAATAAAGAAAACATATAAGCAATTTACAAATTAATAAATTATAACTAAAATAATTTAATTTGTAAATTAACTCCCAAACTAAAGTGAAGTTT
>NW_016811701.1:42730-45735 GCF_001698545.2 Rhinopithecus bieti
AAAAAAAAAAAAAAAAAGTTTGAGTTCCTTCTCATCACAAATCTATTTTACTCATACTTAAGGCATGAAGCTGGTATTATGGATAATAGAAAGCTGAGTAAGTCATGGTAGCTACAACATATGTTAACTAACAGCTAAAAGAAGTACCCAACAAGTACCCAAGAAGTACCAGTTGATGTTAATTTGATAAAACAGAGTAGAAAATCTTAGACAATCATTTATTCACAGAAAAGAGCTTGTTATAACTTACGACATTCCTAAAGATTAACTGGGTAAAGAAAGGCTGAAAATGAGGTGTATATTTACCTAAGAGAAGACACTTCATACACTGCAGACAGAAAAATCCGTTTATACATGTTTGCTGATAACAACACATCATCTACGAATTACAGGGTTCTCTAAAAACCTTTTGGGTGAACACTGCTGACTTAGTTACAATCACATATACTTGAAAGCACATAAAACGGCATAGGTTAAAACAGTCTATAATATTTTCAGGAATTTCAAATTACTTTCCTTTTGCATTTACAGTTATGGGGCCTGAACCTTGCAGAATGTTGATGTTAGAGAAAATCATGTACAAAAAAGGCCCTTCACGGAAGTAAAATATTGTAGCCTAACTTCGTTAAAACTCCTACAGGCCTATGCACAAAAGGTGAAGAAAGAACAAAGAGTTCCGTGTTTTGCAATAAAGGAGTAAGGGGATCTCCAAATGAAAGAAGTTCTTATGGTCCTGTTATTTAGGATGAGATACAATAATGGCAGAAAGAATATATTAGAGAACAGTAAGTACCGAGAAATTTCTCCTCCCAATATATTAGTAGGGGGAGAAAGATACACCCACTTCTTTTCCAAGAGTTTATTTCAGACTAGTAGAATTTTTTTTTTTAAACTCCAGGAAGACAGTTCAAATTTTATCATGAAAGCCAACATCAGAATAAGATTTGCATTATCAAAATTCATTCCATATTCAACTATTCTAAAACATATCTAAGCATAAATTGAGGGACTCTAATAACCATGGAACAACTAAAATCAAATTTTGTAGCTTTTTCCCCCCCAGGCGCACCAAAGGAAGTGATATTTTAGGATGGTTCCTGAATTACTCAAGGCCTAATAATAGGTCTACCTTATTTAAGCATTATTTTTACATGAATTTAACAATGATTCTCATTGGTTCTGAGATACTGTAGGATGCATGGTACTAATTATTTCCAAAGATATAATGAGCATCATAACAAAAATTATTTTGGTTACCTTTTTTCAAATGCCGTATAGCATTAGTGGGGATGAGACTTTAACCCTCCTAGATAATTACTGAATTAAACAGGGTATGCAATTATGAAGGTCAGCCATCCATATGAGAGAACCTATCCTGTCTCTTATTTCAAAATCTCGTGAAATACAAATGCTCATGCCAAAGTTCTCAATTTTCCAGTTTTTTGTTGGTTTATGTTTAGTAGGGAAAAGCAGATGAACCTGGATATAAGTAAGTATATTTTGAAAATATCTTAATGGCTAAACTATTGGTTCTGTTAAACAGGACATATATTTTAAAGAGATACACTTAAGTTAGTATATCATTATATTTCTTACCAACATAACAGAGAGTTCAGGTTATGCTAGGAAGAATGTCTAGTAGTGAAGTGTAAGATTATCATCTCATGATTAATGAGTTTTATAACAATTCTTACAAAGACATTAATAAGCTGAATTCGAATCCCTATACCTTGACTTTGCTTAGAGGCTACATTGTTAATTGATCTATTAATACAAATTTAAAGTATGAATAACTATTTTTTCCCCTTACCCTTCCTACTTTTCCTGCTATGTAGGTCACCTTCTAGTACAGATCACTGAAATCATTTTGGTTCTCTTCAAATCAGAGATTGTTGATTGTGCTATTTTAAAATTCAATGATTCTCAACATTTGTTTATTAATTTTAATATATCTTGTAAATCTTTTGCAGGGGCAAGCTTTAGAGTCGATTTTTCTCCTTTTTGTTAAATACAACTTTTACTTAGAGTGGGTATTCAATAAATGTTTATTAATTATAATTTGTCTCACTGTCACGGACAAACATTAAGTATTCTTGTGCTTAAATAGATATGCATTCCTATACCAATAGATCTATGTGTACATACTCATGGGGAAATTCTGATTAGTTTCTTGTATAAAATGTGCGAAATTATCTGATTTACCAGGAAAGAGGAAAGGGAAGTACCAGTTGGTAATCTCAAATTATTTAAATCTGTCTGAGAAATGCTTATAAACACATTAAGATATATCTATAAAATTCTCAAAATACATATAAAAGAATATCTAGAGTTGACTGTACAACTAACATGCATGTGTCAGACACTATTATGTTACAAGTATTATAGCATATTACGAGCATATATAGCATGTTACAAGTATTATTTCACTTTACCTGTGCAACAGCAAACTGTTATTCTCATTTTACAGATGAGACAACAGAGGGATGGGGGTTACACAAATTTCCTAAAGTTATACAATTAGCACAAGGAAGAGTTGGGACTCAGAGCTGGAACTGAAGCCCGTATGGTCTGCCTGCAGAGTGTCTGCCCTTAGTCACTAAATTATATTATGTGATTCTATCCTGCAGAAGGCACAGTCAGTCACTTAAGTCAGCAGCATTCAAACGGGGATGTGTGTGAGGATACAAGAGGACTTTTCACAAGTTATATCACCTACAAGGGGGTTCTCATACAGATGCTCAGCTCCACCTCTCCTACTTCATTCAGTGACACATTTCAACAAATTCTACTTATTCTGTTTAATATTTACCAAAATTGTAATATATTTAAGACAGATTAATTCTGTAGAAATAATAATGGCACTAATTACTAAATCCAGAAGAAAACTTTAGATACTTAGGAGCTTATTGCCCTAGAAAGTTTCAAAACAATTCTATTTGCATTTATTTTTTTAAATAGGTGATGGATATCAAAGATCCCTGGTACTTAGATTCCAAGATCGGAAG
>NW_016811701.1:50068-62855 GCF_001698545.2 Rhinopithecus bieti
ATCGCGCAGACTGCTGTGTTAGCAATGAGGGAGGCTCCGTGGGCGTGGGACCCTCCCGGCCAGGTGTGGGATATATTCTCCTGGTGTGCCCGTTTGCTTAAAGCGCAGTATTGGGGTGGGAGTTACCCGATTCTCCAGGTGTTGTGTGTCTCAGTTCCCCTGGCTAGGAAAAGGGATTCCCTTCCCCCTTGTACTTCCCAGGTGAGGCGATGCCTCGCCCTGCTTCAGCTCTCGCTGGTCGGGCTGCAGCAGCTGACCAGCACCGATTGTCCGGCACTCCCCAGTGAGATGACCCCAGTACCTCATTCGAAAATGCAGAAATCACCGGTCTTCTGTGTTGCTCGCGCTGGGAGTTGCGAGACTGGAGCTGTTCGTATTCGGCCATCTTGCTCCGCCCCATAAGTCAATATTTATGATGTTAGAAATTATATTCTTTGCAATTATTTGACTCTTCTGATGAAAAACCGTGTATGTCAACTTGTAAAGTGTTCAAGGGATAAATGAGCAAAAAGTCTGAAGACCTTAAGGATATAAGGTAAACTCAAAACCAAACATGTAGAATATGTTATCACATTTCTACTAAAATTCAATTATGTAAAATTCTTCTTTGCGTCTTTGTGACTTTAATTCTTCTCCAAGTAATTAACTTGCTCAATACAGGCCAACAACGACCACCAGTTAGATCATGCAGGGCAAATGCTTTCCTGAAAGTATTACATTTCATTAGTAACAACTGACAACTATTGCTAAGATTGTGGAAGATGCAATACAAGTGGAAACATTTCCCACAGGTACCATGTGAGATTGTAACTGAACAACAAAAAAAAATTAAATCCTAACTCTATCTTTTTATAAATTATGCTCCTTTGACTTCGTTTAGCAACTGCTTAAAGGCTTAATGAGCTAAAAATGGCCAAAGACTTAATGAAAACATGTATTTTCTATCACAATCCGTCTTTTGGCAATATACTTGATTTGTATTGGCGTTGAAGAAATCTTAGTGCAAAGCAAGTCTTAATTTAGAAGTGAGAAGTAACTCAACACAAAACTAGAAATAACAACACACTTTAATTCTCCAAAACTGCCTTTGGAATGCTGATCGCTCTTTCGAGTTGTTTCGAAACACTTAAGAAGTGGGATTTCTACTCAGAATGTGCATAAGAATAATAATGAGCACATTTAAAAGCAACAAGTCCAATGTACAGTAGCAGAGCGACATAGTATAGCATGATTACATGGGTCTGGTATTCACTTCAGCTCTCTGTATCTACTTGGCCAAGTCAGTTCTTCTCTCTGGCTTCAGTGTCCTTATAATTAAAATGAAGGGGTACAATTAGTCCATCTATAAGACCTCTTCTAGTCTCAAGTTTACGAAAGTAATTCCTTACTCACCAGCTACAATTCTTTCAATGATGACAGATTTTAAATCAAAACGGATGGCATTACAAATGTGAATGTAAAACCTAAGTAAATGCTTGCTGTAAAAGGCAGGAAATCTATTCCTCAAGCTTCTGAGGTTACCACATATAGCAGTCATTCACTCTATACAAGCAGGCAAAATTGTTCCAAATGCATTTAAAGAATCTTTATTTATAGGCTAGTCAGCAAGTAGGCTTTGTTGTGCAACCTAACTAGAAATACGTAATGAATTTACATAGAGATCAATGTGGCTGGTAACATATCTTTCATACAACTATAAAGGCCACATGTAATTTATGTAATACAGCACAAATGAGGATATGACTGTATCAATGAAACAGAGAAGCTCAGACACACCTTCTCTATGGTAGCAAGTAAGGAAATGAGTTTGATGACATATGACACCTTTAAAAATAGGGTCACAAAAGCAGAAAAAGTATATAAACCAGTATCTACATGAAATTCTGTGTTATTATGTATATCATATATATATTTCACGTTATATATTCACAAATATATAATCATATCACAGATAAATAACATCCTGTAACATCAAATCCCAGAATAAAACAGCTGTTATTGCCTGATTAGTATGTATGAAAAAAATTCAAAATGTCTAGTGTATGAGTAAATACTGCAAAGAACATGAAAATGAATGTCAAATGGAAGGGTTGCAAAGATAATGTTTTGTTCATTTACAAATGACTTTAAAAGAAAGTAAATCTCATATTAAATTCACTTAGGATATAAGATGAATAGAAATAAATATATTAGGTATGTCCTGAAAGATGAACTCTGTGAAAAAAAATATGGCTTGTTTAGCTTTGAAAAACACAATAAACAAATACATTTCAATTATTTAACAATCTCAGTAACCTGAACCAAATTAGCTGAGGGGAGGAAAATTTAAGCGGACTTTAGATTTTACAAAATGTAACTCTACTACTTTAAAAAAAGATGCAAAACGAGGCTAACCCAAAGTTGCTTGCAAAACGCCTACATTACTGGGTAACCAGGATTTCCTATCAGTCTATCAATATATCAGCTTAAGTAACATTGATACTAATAACAGTCCTGAGGTAGACACTATCATTATTCCTATTTCACAGATAGGAAAGCTGAGGCACAGAGGAATTAAGTAACTTGCCTAAGAGGTTAGTCAAGTAGTTAGTAAAAACTGGGATTTGAACCTAGCCTATGTTCTCCACCACTATACGGATTGTGTTAATGAAATGTATCTCCCTTGTTTAGTGAACTATTTATTTGCCTTTCAAGAACCTTTCATATATACTATTCCCATATGATGTGAAGGTAAACTTCAGTGGTATACTTATGGTTTTACAAATTCTAAATCAAACCAAATTTAAGGCAATGTGACATCTATGAAAAGTCATTGAAGAGAATAAAAAGTATAAGTGAACTCTGAGGTAGTTTTATGTCTTAAGCACATTCTTGAGCACACACTTAAGACTACATACAATATAGCATTTACAAAGCACAGGATTAAAAATAAAAATCGTAAAAAGTGTGACTTGTATAAAGAAAAAAGTGGCTGAGAAGTTGAAAACACTGAGAATTATACATTCTACCTTATTACCTCATATCTAAAACGTTAAGATTTAATGTTTTATATATTATACACCACTGAAAGTGACAATAATTAAATAAAATTTAATATAAAGTGCCACAGTATTAGTCAAACCTGATTAGTCGACACTAAAAATTTGCAAATTTCTACCCCGTGCTCAATGGGAAGAAAGTAAAAGCTTGTGCTGATTTAAGGATGGATAAATTTGGGTAGTAGATACTGAAGAGAAGTAAAGATAAAATGAGTATCAGAATTAGTTAACAAGTGAACACTTAATATGTACTTAAAGACGACATAAAACCTTCACTAGTTAAGAGTAGAGTACCGGTGAAAAATTTAAACTTCCTCATCTACTTGGATTTATGTGGGGAAAATACCTTTAAAATCAGTAATATTTTTCAAAGAAAAATACATCTTCATATATATATTGTTATGGCTAATGAATAATGGACATACTAGATTAGACATAAATGAAATCCAGTGTTTAAAACTACAAAAAGGCTTAAATTTTTACTGAAGAGATTCCTATATGTCTCCTAAAAGCCAATAATTTTGGAATAAGTATGTCCCAAGTAATTGGTTCGTGAATAACATATCTTTAAAATACATTTTTGTTAAACAAGTTGAACTCTAATTAAATCATGTAAAGTTTACCACTCATTTACTTTCTATAAATTTCAATTTATAAACTTTGAGGTATGGGGAACCAAGTCACCAAATCCTCATTGGCGTCTATATTTTGATTATATTTGGAAGTTTATTCAAGGATAACTACAATCAGTTAACACTACTTGGGCAATATGTGTTCAATGATTCTTCTCAACAGGAAGAACAATAAGTTTATTTCATGATTTCATTATTACAGGCCATCAAATTTTAGGCCAAGCGGGCAAGGCACTTGGTCACCTCATGTTAGCAATACGTGATTACATATCTGTCACTTGATACAACTGGAACCAAAGTTCTAAATGTATAGATGTGTTTGTCCACTTATTTTAAGTAACTGTTTGAAGAGAAAATAAGTCACAACAAAAATCCATTTAAAAGAGTGATTTTTTTAAAATATAAAATTTACATTTAAAATTTATTCTTGTTAAACACTAATTTTATTGTTTGAACGTTTCTACAAAACCATGATCAAATGGATGGTCCGCAAACATTTCACATCATAATTACTACAAATAGTGAGAATTGCCACCACATAGCTAATGTAAGGACATAATATAGAATAAGACACCATTCAGATAGAATGGTAAAAAGTCTTCCACCAGATTCGAATTGAAACAGAATTCCTTCTGAATATACATTTCTTTCCAATTATGAGTAAAAGTGTCAAATTCCACACATCCTTCCCCCCCAAAAGGAGATGTTATGGCACAAATAGAGTATATTTAGCACTTTCAGTTTTGGTGCTGTGACCTGAGAAAATAATGAAATTATGTTTCTAAATTATTCTGTAAAAGAAACAATTATGTGAATTTTAAAACATGTTCCATTGTGCTCAGGAAATGCTTTAATTCAATAAGGTATAGGGAAAGTCAAAACCCTTAGAAGAGAGATTTGAAGTAAAAGTAGGATTAGGAAGGGAAGACGACTGATGTACATTCTAAAACTAAATAATTGTGCCCCATTCAACTCGGGGAGCCTGCTAAAAGACGAAAAATAAATGAGTTACAAACAGGGTTTTGACACATAAATAAACACAGGGGTGTATTGCCTTCTTTTCTTTTTTCTGACTTGAAGACAGAAAGAAATCAATAAGAAAAGAAAAAGGTGGGTTTAAAGCCTTGCTATGAGATTATGGAAGCTAGTTTGTTTCAGAAAGACAGACTGGAGAAAAGAACAACTTGCCAACTATTGTGCACGTCAATGACTCTCAAATTAGGGCAGCAGCAGGAAAATACCACAATTAAAGACCTTTCAATCGTACCAAGTTACAAATTGCTCCTGAATGTCTATGAAACAGGACAAAAAGCATGTAAAAAAGAGGAGGAAAAAAAAAAGAATCTAAGCCATCTTAATAAGAGCAAGTAATGGATAAAAATATCAGTTTCTATCTCAGTGTACTTTCTTAAGTCTTGTTATATATTACACATTAAACATTAACTCTATTATAGCACTACTCCAGTAATGAATGTTATTGTAAAAGAATGCATACAAGATTTTAAATGAACATTAACTTCTCTTTTTATTGGGAACAAGGCACAGTATAAATAATAAATTGAAACTTAACTCTCTCAGCCAAACTTCCTGGTGTGAACCTTACTATTAAGAGTAAAAAACCAAACCCAGTCCCTTTGTCTAGTTTTGTACTGATAAACTGATTAAGCTATGGTGATATGGTTCAGCTGTGTCCCCACCCAAATCTCATCTTGAATCCCCACATGTTGTGGGAGGGAACCAGTGGGAGGTAACTGAATCATGGGGACAGGTCTTTCCTATGCTGTTCTCGTGATAGTGAATAAGTCTCATGAGATCTGATGGTTTTATAAGGGGGAGTTTTCCTGCACAAGCTCTCTTTGCTTGCTGCCATCCATGTAACATGTGACTTGCCCCTCCTTGACTCCCGCCATGACTGTGAGGTTTCCCCAGCCACGTGGAACTGTAAGTCCATTATAAACCCCTTTCTTTGGTAAACTGCCCGGTTTCCGGTATGTCTTTATCAGCAGCACAAAAATGAACTCATACAGTAAACTGGTACCATTAGAGTGAGGCGCTACTGAGAATATACCTGAAAATGTGGAAGCGACTTTGGAACTGGGTAACAGGGAGAGGTTGGAACAGTTTGGTGGGTTCAGAAGAAGACAGGAAAATGTGGGAAAGTTTGGAACTCCATAGATAGTTGTTTAATGGCTTTGACCAAAACACTGATAATTATATGGACAATGAAATCCAGGCTGAGGTGGTCTCAGATGGAGCTGAGGAACTTGTTGGGAACTGGAGTAAAGGTGACTCTTGTTATGTTTTAGCAGAGACTGGCAGCATTTTGCTCCTGCCCTACAGATCTGTGGAACTCTGAACTTAAGGGAGATGATTTAGGGTGTCTGGTGGAAGAAATTTCTAAGCAGCGAAGCATTCAAGAGGTGACTTGGGTGCTGTTAAAGGCATCCAGTTTTGAAAGGGAAACAGTGCATAAAAGTTTGGAAAATTTGCAGCCTGACAATGAGATTGAAAAGAAAAACCTATTTCCTGAGGAGAAATTCAAGCTGGTTGTAGAAAATGGTATATGTAATGAGGAGTCAAATGTTAATCACCAAGACACTGGTGAAAATGTCTCTAGGCCATGTCAGAGACCTTGGCAGCAGCCCCTCCCATCACATGCCTGGAGGCCTAAGAGGAAAAAAATGGCTTCATGGGCCAGGTCCAGGGCCCCCCGTGCTGTGTGAAGCCTAAGGATGTGGTGCCCTGCATCCCAGCTGCTCTAGTCATGGCTAAAAGGGGCCGAGGTACAGCTCATAACTCATAACTTTATGAGTTATTAAACGCAAGTTTAAACACAGTATTTCAATTTTCAAATTGGCAAAGGAGTTTTGATAAGATAACAGTGCTCTTGAAGCTTTGAAGAAAACAGACATGTTTGTTTATAAACTGCCATTGGATGTGTAAGTCGGTATAACTTTGGGGGCACTTTGAGACTTCCACATCCTGAAAGAATAAAGGAGATTATCCTGGTTTTCCTGAGTACAGCTAAAATCTTGGACATAATATATCAAACCAACATAGCAAGACTCTGAAAACTGGAACGAAGAAAGCAGACCGGTTAGAGAACTTGGGACCAAAAGAGCAAAATGGCAGAGTCCCCTGGGTTTTCTTTTGTATCATATATCTCCAAGTGAGAGCCACAGAAACTGACAACTGGAAACACCAATGGACTCAGATTTTAAAAGCCCCAACAAAAACCAACACTCTCTAGCAAAAGACCAGGAAAGAGTATCTTAGCAAGATAAAAACTTTGGGACAATAATTGCTCTACTCCTGCCAAGCACCACTGAAAAAACTGAGGTCTCACTTCAGTTTAAATGGCATAACCAAAATAACTGAAAATGCTATCACAGACATGCAAAAACATTTTCGTACTACATTTATTAAAAGACATATTATAAAACAGTATATAAAACAATACTGCATTTTATGAAAATATATGTGCATGCCCATACAAAGAAAAAAGGACAAAGAATCATACACCGAGGGTATTTATCATTACTTGGTAGAGGGATTACAGTAACTTTTCTTTTTTGTATCTTCCAAATTATCAACAGTGAACATGAATTATTAGACTGGGGATATTAAAATATGACAAACGGAAAAATAATTTACAAAACAATTTATGAAGGCTATTTACAATTTATGACCAAGTCCTCAGAAGCAATTGCAACAAAACAAAATTGACAAATGGGACCTAATTAAACTAAAAAGCGTGTACACAACAAAAGAAACTATCAAAAGAGTGAACAAACTATAGAATGGGAGAGAATATTAAAAAACTATGCATCCAACAAATAACTAATATCCAAAATCTATAAAAAACTTAAATCAACAAGAATAAAACCATCCCATTAAAAAGTACGCAACAGATTTGAACAGACGCTTCTCAAAAGAAGATATGTAAGTGGCCAACAAACATATGAAAAAATGCTCAACATCACTAATCAGAGAAATGCAAATCAAACCACAAAGAGACACCATCTCACCCCAGTCTGAATGGCTATTATTAATAATTCAAAAAATATCAGATGCTGTCCAGGCTGCAGAGAAAAGGGAATGCTTATACACTGTTGGCAGGAATGTGAATTAGTTCAGCCACTGTGGAAAGCAGTTTGGAGATTTCTCTAAAAAGTTAGAACAGAGCTACCATTCAACCAAGCAATCCCATTACTGGGTATACAACCAAAAGAAAATAAATCATTGCACAAAGAAAAAAAAATGGATTCCCATGTTCATCACAGCACTATTCATGATAGCAAAGACATGGAACCTAGCTGCCAATCAACAGTGGACTGGATTATAAAACGCGGTACATATACAGCATGGGATACTATGCAGTCATAAAAAACAAAGAAAATCATGTCATTTGCAGCAACATGGATGCAGCTGCAGCTGGAGGCCATTATCCTAAGTGAATTAACACAGAAATAGAAATCCAAATATTACATGAACTCACTTATAAGTGGGAGCTAAATCTGGGGTACACATGGACATAAAGATGGGAACAACAGACACTGAAGACTCCAAAAGGAGGAAGGGAGGGAAGAAATGGCTGAAAAACTTCCTATTGGGTACTATGTTCACTATCTGAGTGACAGGATAAACAGAAGACCAAACCTCAGCATCATGGGATATACCCTTGTAATAAATCTGTGCATATACTCCGTGAATCTGAACTAAAAATGGAAATTTGAAAAAGTATATTCACAAACATAAAATAAATACAAATTACAAAATCATAACAAGTGCAGTTTTATTTTATACCTAAGAAGCTAACACAGATAAAAGACATGAAAATAGTTAAAGTAACAATAGAAAATAACAACAACTGTCATGGTTAAGATTTTCCTGTAGCACAAATCACTATATGATATGGTTTGGCTGTGTCCACAGCCAAATCTCAACTTGAATTGTATCTCCCAGAATTCCCACGTGTTGTGGGAAGGACCCAGTGGGAGGTAACTGAATCACGGGGGCTGGTCTTTCCCATGCTATTCTCATGATAGTGAGTAAGTCTCATGAGATCTGATGGGTTTATTAGGGGTTTCTGCTTTTGCTTCTTCCTCATTTTTCTCTTGCTGCTGCCACGTAAGAAGTACCTTTTGCCTCCTGCCATGATTCGGAAGCATCCTCAGCCTATGGAACTGTAAGTCCAATTAAACCTCTTTCTTCCCAGTTTCAGGTATGTCTTTATCAGCAGCATGAAAACAGACCAACACAGTAAATTGGTCCCAGTAGAGTGGGGCATTGTTGAAAAGATATCTGAAAATGTAAAAGCGACTTTGGAACTGGTTAACAGGCAGAGGATGGAATGATTTGTAGGGCTCAGAAGAAGACAGGAAAATGTGGGAAAGTTTGGAACCTCCTAGAGACCTGCTGAATGGCACTGATAAAAATGCTGATAGTGATATGAACAATAAGGTCCAGGCTGAGGTGGTCTCAGATGGAGCTGAGGAACTTGTTGGGAACTGGAGTAAAGGTGACCCTTGCTACATTTTAGCAAAGAGACTGGCAGCACTTTGGCCCTACCCTAGAGATTTGTGGAACTTTGAACTTGAGAGAGATTATTTAAGGTATCTGGCAGAAGAAATTTCTAAGCAGCAAAGCATTCAAAAGGTGACTTGGGTGCTGTTAAAAGCATTCCATTTTAAAAGGGAAACAGAGCATAAAAGTTCACAAAATTTGCAGCTTGACAATGCAGTAGAAAAGAAAAACACATTTTTCGAAGAGAAATTCAAGCCTGTTGCAGAAATTTGCATAAGTAGCAAGGAACCTAATGTTAATCCCCAAGACCATGAGGAAAATGTCTCCAGGCCACGTCAGAGACCTTCACTGTAGTCTCTCTCATCATAGGCCTAGAGGCCCAGGAGGAAAAAGTGGTTTCATGGGCCACCCCGCCCCCATATTGTGGGCAGCCTAGGAACTTGGTGTCCTGTGTCCCAGTCACTCCAGCAGTGGCTGAAAGGGCCCAACGTAGAGCTCAGGCTGTGCCTTCAGAGGGTGCAAGCCCCAAGCCTTGGCAGCTTCTACATGGTGTTGACCCTGTGGGTGCACAGAAGTCAAGAACTGGGGTTTGGGAACCTCAACCTAGATGTCAGAAGATGTATGGAAATACCTGGATGCCCAGGCAAAAGACTGCTGCAGGGTTGGGGGCCCCATGGAGAACCTCTGCTAAGGCAATGTGGAAGGGAAATGTAGGCTTGGAGCCCCCATAGAGAGTCTCTATTCTGGCACTGCCTAGTGGAACTGTGAGAAGAGGGCCACTGTCCTCCAGATCCCAGAATGATGACAGATCCACCAACGGGTTGCACCAGGAAAAGTTGCAGACACTCAACGCCAGCCTGTGAAAGCAGCCAGGAGGCAGGTTATACTCTGCAAAGCCACAGGGGCAGAGCTGCCTAAGACCAGGGAATCTACCTCTTGCATCAGTGTGACCTGGATGTGAGAGACCTGGAATCAAAGGAGATCATTTTGGAGCTTTAAAATGTGACTGCCCCGCTGGATTTTAGACTTGCATGGGGACTGTAAACCCTTTGTTTTGGCCAATTTCTCCCATTTGGAATGGCTATATTTATCCAATACCTAGACCTCCACTGTATCTAGGAAGTTAACTAACTTGCTTTTGATTTTACAGGCTCATTGGCAGATAGGACTTGCCTTGTTTCAGATGAGACTTTGGACTGTGGACTTTTGGGTTAATGCTGAAATAAGACTTTGGGGGACTGTTGGGAAGGCATGATTGCTTTTGAAATGTGAGGACATGAGATTTGGAGGGGCCGGAGGTGGAATGATATGGTTTGGCTGTGTCCCCACTGAAACCTCAACTTGAATTGTATCTCCCAGAATTCCCATGCCTTGTGGGAGGGACCCAGGGGGAGGTAACTGAATCATGGGGGCTGGTCTTTCTCGTGCTATTCTCATGAGAGTGAATAAGTCTTACGAGATCTGATGGGTTTATCAGGGGTTTCCACTTTTGTTTTTTCCTCATTTTTTTCTGGCCACCACCATGTTAAGAAGTGCCTTTCACCTCCTGCCATGATTCTGAGACCTCCCCAGCCATGTGGAACTGTGATTCCAATTAAACCTCTTTTCCTTCCGAATTTCGGGTATGTCTTTATTAACAGCATGAAAACCGACTAATACACTATAAAAGGAGAAATGGTCCTCTGAGCTACTTTTCCAAAGGAAGTTTAGGATTATAGCAATGTTGAAAAGTTTTCTTAACCCTCTCTGCTGGCATCAGACTTCCTATTTTTAAGTAGCAGCTCTACATTTCCCCACTGAAGTTTTCCTTGTGACTACGCAAAACCGTATTAGTATTTTTTGCTTCTCAGAATTCACATAACAATCTGAGCAACACGTTTACAGGATCAAAAACTATTTTTCTAGTTAATGATATTACGTCTCCCTCCTATGAATCCCTAGAGTACACTGTTTGTTGGCACCTCTCATATTTTGTGTCTTCCAGCTACTTTTGTGCTTGTTTTATCTGTTCAACTAGACTGTGAATCCCCTATGGTCAGGGGATATCTTACTCATCTTTTCGTACCATGAAATGCCTAGCACAATATGTCGTACTCAGTTAATAAATAAATTGTCTTGTTCCATTAGGTGAGCAGTAAGAACAATTACGAACATTTCAAATCAGGCATCTCACCTTCTGCTTCTAATACTTATAGTACATAGCTTAGGTCTAGGCACAGTGATGTATAATGTATACTTATCGACTCCTATTTACTGAAATATCAAGAAATATGTTGTAGAATGCATGATATCTAATGCTGCTGGAAACAAAAATTTTGAAACATATAAGTGAAAGAGCAGGTAAAGTAGTCCTTAACTTTAGTCTCATAAAAAAACAAACTAAATGGAAAATTTATACGTGAAAAAAGTTTAGTAATTGGATTTAGAATTTAGAATTCAAGGTGTTATGGTTTGAATATTTGTGTCTCCCCACAATTCATATGTTGACATATGCAATGCAAAAGTATTACCTCTTAATACCTCAAGTAGGCCCACAATGCAGAAGTATTAAAAGGTAAGGCCTTTGGAAGATGGTTAGGTCACGAGAGCTCTGCCCTCATAAATGAGATTAGTGTTCTTACAAAAGGCTTCAAGGAAGCTTTTTTACTCCCTTGCCCATATGAGGACACACAGAAGGTGCCACTTATGAGGAACAGGTCCTCATCAGACACTGAATCGGCTGGCACCTTGATTTTGGACTTTCCAGCCTCTACAATTGTGAGCAATAAATTTCTGTTGTTTTTAAGTTACCCAGTCTGAGGTATTTTTTTCATAGCAGCTCACATGGACTAAGACAGAAAGAAAAAAAATTAGCAGTAAAAAAAAAAAAAATGTTATGCAGCCAGGTTTCCAATAAGCTAAATAAAAGTTAGAATTGAAAGTCATAAAATTCCTTCACTGGAGAACTAAAACATTAAGCCTGTGAAGATTTAGCCACTGAAATGTTTATAGGTAAGGGGATGGTACGAAATGACTTACTCTATAACCATATTTTGTATAAACAAAAACTGTGAATAATAAAAAAGTGAGAAAATCTCTATAAATAGCACCTTCACAACTGTAATAGCTGCTCCCTTTACCCCCTAAACAAACACAAAATACAAATAACCACTCCACTATGCTTACAGGTGCCCTTCATGCATGTCATCGTTGAAGAACATAACTCAATGACCCGAACAGCAAAAGTTCCTGGTTCCTCTGCTGGCACTGTCAAAATGGAAATCTAAAAAGCAAAAATAAAGTATCAGACACAGCTGTTAGATCTCATTTTCATTCTTCTAACATTAAAATGCTATTAACTTCTAAACTGAGTATCTTTTTCAAACATCTCTTGATGTCTAAAAAAAATATGGCTTGTAAGGATTTAATTTTGGAACAGAATTTGAAACATATTTATGTATCTTTTCATAATTCTCATAGATAACAACTATTTTAAATACCTTTAATATTTATTTAATCCTACTTACTATAGGTTTCTTACTATAAACTTACTATAGGTTGAGTAACCATTATCTAAATTCCAAAATACTCCAAAATCCAAAATTTACTGCC
>NW_016811701.1:64290-82791 GCF_001698545.2 Rhinopithecus bieti
GAACAGAATTTGAAACATATTTATGTATCTTTTCATAATTCTCATAGATAACAACTATTTTAAATACCTTTAATATTTATTTAATCCTACTTACTATAGGTTTCTTACTATAAACTTACTATAGGTTGAGTAACCATTATCTAAATTCCAAAATACTCCAAAATCCAAAATTTACTGCCGACATGATGCTCTAAGGAAACGTTCACTGGAGCATGTTGCTCATTGGAGCATGTTGGATTTCAGATTTTCAAATTAGGGACATTCAACTGGCATACTCCAAAATCTGAAAAAATCTGAAATCCCAAACACTTCTGGTTTCATGCATTTCAGATAAGGGATATTCAATTTGTATTTTCAAAGGATACAATTATGACTTCTTAGTTCTGAAATATGTGTACTTTGCTGTTTGAAATCAGACCATATTAAATCAATCTTGATTGCTCATAATGGCTAAAAACAGCAGCTAGCACTAATAATTAAAGATGTTACCCATTACAATCATATTGAAGCAAGCAAACTAAATATATCAAAACATTTGAAAACAAATAATTTTAAAGACTCCATTAATAAAACTAGAAATTCAGAATCAAAAGTAAAATGTAAAATTATTCTTAAGTACTATTTATTGATATGTAGTATGCTATCCTAGGCATTAATGATATGCTAGATTGTTTTATATTTAAAAACTTTAAATGACCTTCAGGTCAATGTTTCTTTTTTTTTTTTGAGACGGAGTCTCAACTCTGTTGCCCAGGCTGGTGTACAGTGGTGCAATCTTGGCTCACTGCAACCCCCACCTCCTGGGTTCAAATGATTCTCGTGCCTCAGCCTCCCAAGTAGCTAGCTAGGATTACAGGCATGCATTACCACACCTGGCTCTCTCTCTCTCTCTCTGTCTCTCTCTCTCTCTCTCTCTCTATATATATATATACACACACACACACATATACATATATACACACACACACACACATATATATATATATATACACACATATATATATTTTGTATTTTTTGTAGAGATGGGGTTTCACCATGTTGGCCAGGCTGATCTCGAACTCATGACCTCAAGCAATCCAGCTACCTTGGCTTCCCAAAGTACTGGGATTACAGACATGAGCCACTGCGCCCGGCCCAGGTCAATGTTTCTTTGTAGATCCTAAAGTTTCAATACTAATCCTCAATCTAATCTTCAGTCTCAGGAAATTTTATCCTCTCACATAGAAAATACTTGTCAAAGGGAAAAGTTCATTTGCACTTTGCCCTATAAGTGCTATGCTACATTTTGACTGAGAATGTCACAGTGATGGCCCAAAGAGGAAACATCTAAAACAAATTTTACAATAGAAATTATTTTGATAACCATGACTATCCTACTTTTATGTACATTTCTGGCCTCAAAATGTCTCAAAAACTTATTTCTCCATGTTCCTCTCAACTCCTTTTGTTCATGATAGGAAATGCACTTTGGCATTAAAGAGATAGAAGCCACTAAGACATTGAATGTTGAACAACAGTTAAATGAGTATAACTAAAACAGTGACCATAATTGGAAAAGTATCTTAATGAGTGCAATAACATGTAAGGACGCTTCTTTTGATTTTTCTACAACTATCACCTTTTTTTTTTTTTACTGAGATGCAATTAGTAACCTCCTACTACCAGTACCTCCGTCAACCTGAACTCTGAGAAGTTAACTGTCTTAAACCTCATAGAGATGATAAAAACCATCAAAAAAGAACTCCCTCAACCCTCTAATACCACTTCCATAAAACTTACCTGGACCCACACCTATTCTTCCCTCTAAGTCTCATCATTCTATCTATACTGTACAACTCAAAAAAAAAAAAAAAAGAAAAGGAGGGGAGAGAAGATGAAGGAAGAAAACTCTCTACAGGAAACAAAGACAGACAAGCAGGACACACACTTTAGACTGATCACTCTGAAGGATATGTAGAAGGCAGATTTGAAGTAGACTAGATGAGAGACAGGATGACCAATTACGAGTCAGAGATGATGAGTCCCGTAACTTGAACAGTGAGAAAAGGCAGATCAAAGCAACTTTTAGGAAGTACATTGAAGGACGTGAAGTTGATGAGATGTCAGAGAGGGAAGGAAGAAGTTGCCACTGAAAGGATGTCAGAACTATTCCCAGAAGTAGGGAACACTGAATGACGAGCAATTTGCAGAGGGAAGATGGTGAGTTAAGTTTTGAGTGTGTTCCATTTGACAGACGTCCAGCAGGAAGCTTGTGGGCCAGACACTCCTGGGAGATATAGAAGTGTCTGTCACCAAGATTTATGCAGAACTGATATCATGAGACTACATAGAGTCATCTAGTGAGTATGCCCACAGCAAGACATACTGTGGGCTGAGAGAAAAACACTGAGGAGCCCTGATATTTAAGGACTGGGTAAAGGAACAAGAGCCCACTAACGAAGTAGAGAGGAAACAAAGAGTCATGAGGGGAACCACAAGAGCAGAGTTTCATGGAAGCCAAGAGTACAGACTTTCAAGAGAAATGGAATAATAACATTATCAAATGTACCAGAAAAGTCCCAGTAGACAAGAACCAAAAAATATCCCCTAGCTCTGACTTCTGTGAAGTTATTAATGAATTTAGCAAGAAAAAAAAAATGTGGCAGAAATATGAGGATAGAAACCAGGTTGCAGTGTTATAGAAATGAATGGGAGGTAAGGAATTGGTGGCAGCAAGTATAGACGCTGTCTTGAAAATGTTGGTAAGAAGAAAGAAGATAGCTAGAGATGGGGACAGAATCAAAGTTAAAAATCAAATCTAAAAAATTTTATTTTTAGAACAGAAAATGCTAGTATGTATGTGTGTGTGTGTGTGTGTGTGTGTGTGTATATTAGCATATATGAAATAGAAAATGCTTGCTTGTGTGTGTGTGTGTATGTCTGTTTAAAAACAAAATGGTGCCAGCAACAGTGGGGAGAGGCTGAAGATACAGGAGAGCAGGCAATAAAGAGTGGTGTGTGTGTGTGTGTGTGTGTGTGTGTGTGTCAAGGGCACTTGTCAACGGGGCTGGCTTTGAACAAGGAGGGGAGCCTCCTGATTCATTCGTGAGTTAAGTACACACGTGGTGGTGGGACAGGAAGTCAAAGACTACTGTGTGTGGTGGATAGCCTCATTATTTTCAGTGAAGCAAGGTCGGGGGAGGGGCAGCGGGGTGGGAGGGGCAGCGGGGTGAGAGAAGCAGGGGATAAGCCGGGTGGGTAAAATCATGAAGACCTGCATTAGGCACTGAGGGAAAAGCGAAAGGGAGATGTCAGGCCAGTGGAAGAACTGACCGGTGATGTGTGCTGAAGGTCCAGCTGAATAACGATAGCACCCTTGTATCTGTGGCATGGTTAGTCTGTCTGGTTGTATGGTTTTCTTAAGCAGCCATCAGTGATCCAGGTGAAGATTATAGCCTGACTCAGGGATGGGATCTTCCTCTGTGGGTGTAGTGGAACGGCATGACAACATGGGTACTGAGAGTGTCAGACAAAGAGCAATTCAGAAGATTTACTATGGGGTCTAGCATAGGGAAAAGGAAAAGGGCAGAAGGGAGATAAACTGAAAAGAAACAGAGGGAATGAGGAATTGTACATCTCTTAACAGACTGGGGGGCGGGGGGAGGTAAGAGAATGAAAGAGCTGGAAGGATAGGGGCAGATTAATGCCACTATAGATCCATGACCTTCAGACTCAACTGGGCCATTAACATTGCTCAGCAATTTGACCATGAGACAGTACACTCTCTGACTCCTTATGGTGATTATTTTACATCTTTCCTTGAGCTTCGACCTATCCACATTTGCACACCCCACTCTCAAAAGATGACCTCACCTTGTTTATAATTTAAAGAATAAACGTAACCCATAAGATGGGAATTCCCAAATCTACAAATGTATTAACCCTCTGGTTTCAACGTGTCTCCCATTCCATCCAAGGGCAACATTTTTGCCTGTTCTCTGACTTTTAGCCTCCTCAGCCTTTGCCTGGACCTTGATCCATCAATTATCCTCCTTCTTACTTCGGTATCTTCAACCTCTCCCTCTCTACTGGCTTCATCCCATCAGCTGAAATATATACACTGATCTTTTAACATAAAGAAACACCCTCTTCATCTCCACGTCCCTCTTCAAAGACCAGTTCCTCTCTCTTACTCTCTTCACAGCTTAGCTTCCTCCAAGAGTTATCTCTATTTGCTCTCTTCACTCTTCTGCCTCCCTGGCACTCTTTGATCCACTCACAAACCTCAGAGCTTACTGGGAGATACAGATAATAAACCAGTAATTGTAGGAGAGTGGAGTAAGTAATATAATAGCTGCTGTACTATTTCTTCTACACGCCCATGCTCACATTTGTCACACTGAACTACAGTTGCTACTTATCTGTATCCGTATTCTCCAGACTGTAAGCTATTTGAGAGCAGAGATGCTATCATAGTGACCACTGTCTCCTTAGAACGCAGCAACACTGGCTGGAAGGTAAAAGGCACTCATTGTTTGCTGAATGGCTTAATGAAAATATTTATACTTACACATATAACAAGTATATTTGGGGGACTTTCTTGTATATAATGTTCATTTATTACCAATAAAAATTGGGACAAATGAATTGACTTTATCCACTCACACACTTCTTTCATATAAGAAGAAACTTTCAACTTAAGGAACTATAGGCACCTACTTTTAGCAGTGGCATATAGAACCAACAATCACACCTACTGAGTAAGGTGATTTTATCAGTAATTATAAAATACGGTCAGAAGGAGAACTGGGTACCCTGGAATTTAAGAGGTCTGACTGAGGAAAAATCAGAGGCATAACGCCATTCCTCTATGGAACTGGGGGTAAGGAGAAAGAAGAGAGTACCGAAATGAACAATGGTAGTAAGGAAATACCACAACTGGGGATATGTGTGGAAATTCATTCACACCAGGCCTAACAGTGGACTTACAATCATTGCCATAGGGTTGGCTACTGTCTTTTCCTCCCAGATTTTTAAATGTATTATCTGGGGATTCTCTTTTTTCTTCCCATAACAATGTATTTTCAACTTCACAGAAATAATTGTCAAAATCTAGTATTTAGTCTGATTTTCCTAAAATAAATCTGTTATATAAGATGCAACTATTTGTTCCACTGGATGGAAATCCTTAAGAAACCAATGCCATTACATTATTGCCATCATGTATTTTTTAAAAACACATTTAAAAAATACCACAAGTTGAGTATCCCTAATCCAAAAATCCGAAATCCAAAATGTTCTAAAACCCCCCAAAAAACCCCTAAAATCCAAGCATTTCTGACCCCAAGCATTTCGGAGAAGGGATATTCAAACTTTAGTACATATAGCTCAATACGCTGCATTTTGTCAATATTGATTTATATATATTATTATGTAGATTAAATTAGTAACAATGTTATTAGAAAGCACAGGACTCAATGAGGTTTCATCTCACACCTTTCAGGATGGCTATTATCAACAAGACAAGAGACAACAAGTGTTGACGAGGATGTAGAAAAAAGCAGACCCTTGTATGCTGTTGGTTGGAATGCAAATCTATACAAACATATGGAAAACAGTATGGAGGTTCCACAAAAAAATTAAAAATAGAATTATCCTATGATCCACCAATCCAGCTTCTGGGTATACATCCATCAGTATCTCAAAGAAATGTCTGCACTCCCATGTTCAATGCAGCAGTATTCGTTGCAGCCAAGATTTGGAAACAACCTAAGTGTCCATCAATGGAAGAATGGGTTTTTAAAAAATGGGGTGTGTGTATGTGTAAACAATGGAATATCATTCAATCTTTAAAGAAGAAAGCCCTACCATTTGCAAGAACATAGATGAACCTGGAGGATATTATGCTAAGTGAAATGAGCCAGACACAAAAAGGAAAATATTGCATTATTGCATTCATATGTGAAACACAAAAAACTTCAAAGTCATAGAAGCAGAGAATAAAACGGTGCTTGCCAGGAGTTAGGTAAAATGGGGAGTCGTTGGTCAAAGGGTACAAACTTTCAGTTACACAAAAAGAATGACTTAGAGATCTAATGTACAGCACAAGACTACAGTTAATATGGTATTGTATATTTAAAATTTGTTGAAAGTAGATCTTAAGTGTTCTCACCACAAAAAAGGTAACTATGTAAAGAGATATGTTAATTAGCTTGACTGCAGTGATTAGTTCACCATGTATATATATACCGAAACATCTTCATATATACAACTTTTATTAAAAATATATAGGACTGAATTTACCTGTTGATCTGAATCTGTTTGTAGGACAGATCTATCTGTAATCAGCACTGCCCTGGAGATCTGCCTGTAATGCATAAAACAGTGAAGCAGTAATTCTGATTCCACGGATAAGTTTCGTTTATAGTTATATAACCACCAGAAGGCACGTTTCAAAGATTTAAGTCAGGATAAAAGTGTCACCTCCCCAAACCAAGTCAAGTTCGGCTTTAATCTTTTCTTGGCTCATGAAAGAAGAATGCCTGACCTACAGACAAACCCCAGCTGAAGTAAAGGAGTTGAAATTATGTTAGGCTCCCCTAATACCAGACCCTGTAAGTCAAGTAAGATATTGAATATATCTTTGGTTTGGTATTTATTTGCATGTTACCTGAAGAACAGAACTATACAGAAATGTCAGTAAAATTACCTTCACTTGCTAATGGGTGGAGGGGGCCTTACCTGTATTGCACACGTGAGCACATGTTCTCAGAAAAGTAACTGTCCTCCACGAGGAAATGCTCAGAGATAATTCTCTGACCAAACTGATCTATAATTGCTTTACATCTATAAAGAAGATAAGCATATCATAAAAGTTCATATTAATAATTAAATAATTGAGAAAAACAACATAATCAGCTACCAATTTTGAATCTAAAATGAATTTCTTGTGAAGACAGGATTTAAAACTTGCCTACAATTCCACGTTTTCTGACACAAAACTGACACTAAATGACAGAATATATATTCTTGTTGCTGTTTTGAGGGCTTTTGAAGTACAAAATGAACACAGAATACAACTTAAACATATATTTTGAATGTCATTAATAAGAATAAAGTCAGGATAAGAATTATAATAAACCATAAGTTTCCTAATATTTAGGAACATAGAAGCATTTCCTTTGTTTAGAAAACAGGCTCTCCCCCGACCCCTTCACAGCTCTAAGAAAAGAAAGAGAGAAAACTGATTAAATACCTTGTTATACCATTCACAGCCTGTAAAGGCCTTTTACAGGGTTTTTATTTTCTGTTAAATGTTGTTTTCTCTTTTGTCCAAGAATAGCTATATGATCACGTGTTGGATAATGTTTGAAACAGAAAAATGTGATAGAGCTTCTTTTAATATCTGTTTCCACTTTACTTCAAAGGATGATCATAGAAAGATTTCTTTGAAGTGCTGTTTCCAAATAAGGAAAACACTTATGCATGGACATTATCAGGTCTCTGTCATCTGATATGTGTTGGGACAATGAATCATATAGAACCCTCCATTGACCTTCTTTCAATGTGTCTAGATAAAAGGATGAAAATTAGAATCCATCTCCTTGCAGTGCCACAAGTTATAAATGTACTTTATAGGGCTCATTATCCAAACTAATGGACTAAGGGCAACATCCTTGAAATGGACTTACCAGCACTGACAAAGCCAGCATGCAATATTTCAGGAACTATATGCAAATGACTGTGTGTTTGCTATATCTTTTGATTACGGAAATATCAATTTATTTGTGTCACAGCTTCCCTTTGGGGAACAGAATTATTTTATTAGAAATGAACTTATGTGCTGCCCCCTCATAAAATGTAAGCAAAATAATTCCGAAAGCATACTGTGAAATATACTGGTATAAGTTAAAATCTGTTCAATGACTCTAAAAATAAGCCATATAAGTGATATTTTCCAGGAATAAAGGCATTAAAAATAAAATGACTAACACTCAAGACGAGTAGTGAGAGGAATTTAATTTGTATTTCCTAAAGGCAGATTATGATATGCTGGTATTTTTGAATAAATGGCATCCCACTGCTGCTAGGATAGACTATGATGTCTAGTGATGTCACATGTACATAATAGATATTTTAACCAATTAACCACCTTTAAATATAACATTTGTTATATTACATTAATATTTACATGATTTTTTCCATCTCATCTCCATCTTCTTCTCTTCTACACTTCTGTTTCTATACATACCTCCTCATATTTCATTGAACTCTTGCCTTATAAAATACTTAACAAAATACATCTGAAGTATTTACATCTGATATTCTCCAAAATAATGTTTTATAAGTAATTCACTCAGTCTTCTATTTTAAAACACTCATATACCTTTTGAAACACAAAGTACTTCAGGCAATTGAGAAGAGATATCTGCTGTCATTAAACATCAATCTCTATTTGTCCTGTAAGCACTGACAAGCCTTTTCTTACCTTTAATTCAGAGACTATGTAAAGTCAAGAGGAAATAACTGGGCAGAAAAGGGGGTGTTAAATTTCTGTATCTTGATAGGGGCTTACATTATACAGATTTATCATTTGTTAAAACTCAGTTAAAAGCACTGAAGATTTGGACACTTCACTGTATGTAAACTTACATCAAAAGAAAAACACTAAACAAATATTGAGCTCCAGTTAATAAAATGTAAGCTGAAGTATTTAGGGCAAATTTAACTGACATCTGCAATTCACAGTAAAATGCATTAAAAAGATGAATCGATACAAGGATAGAGGGGTTCATATTTGGGTAGATATGTGACTAAACAAGTTTATTAAAACGTTAATTATAGAATCCAGGAGGTGGATATAGAGGTATTCTGTCGAAATTCCTTCCATGCCAGTATAAGTTTGAAAATGCTCATCAGAAAATGCTAAAATAAAACTGGGGGAGGGGATCAGTGTTAATATAAATCTCAGACCTGAGTGTAAGTCTTTACAAAGGGTTCCCATTTAAACTGCATTATTAAACCTGGCCCTCGAGCTTTGTAGGCTTCTAAACATGAACAAGGTTGTTTTGGTGGTAGTCATACCTTTGTTGACAGACATTTGTTTCAAAAGTTATATTAGAGAGAACTAATGGAGATCACTCAAAAGGCAAGTATGGGGGTGTGGGAGTTAGGGAGCTCAACCATACCACGAGAAGATACTAACACATGTGCTTATTTATGCTGAGGCTTCTAATGAAACGGTGATTCTCAGAGGAGAAGGAGGAGAAGGAAGCAAATCAGAATCACACCTGGGGGACTTTTTGAAATTATAAAGTACCCCTGGAGATTCTGATAAGCTCCCAAATCCCAGGAAAGAATCACTGTCAAGCGTGCCACTGTTACTGTTGTATCTTTTATGTTGTGCTAGGTGGAGAAAAGTCAAGGGCTATTGGTACAGATAAAATACTTGTTTCTGCAAAAATTGAGGTGATGGTCATATATGCCCAAGTCTCAGTCTGGTAGATGATAATCACATGACTCACCTGATAATATCACGCTGAAGTACTAAGGCTCTAGGCTTAAGCAAAGCTGCTCAAATCAAGACATGTTTAAGCAAGTAATAAGATTTGTTTTCCTCTCAGACATTTAACTTACTGTCATATATTCGGCCTAATTGGGAAAACAATGAATAAAAAAACATTGATTTTGATCTAAATTTAGTCTTTGTATTATAAAGATTCATATAAAAAATCAGATGACATTTAATTAACAGAAAGCAGCAAAATTAAACAGTGCTGCCAGAGTCATGAAAATACCCCTCCCACGTAAACCTGAGGAAGCCAGGAAAGATTAAATCATGTAAGATTTAGTTGAGGGCCTTGCTGAGCCTCATAAATAGTAATTTGAGGAGGAACATAACAGGTGTCCCCAGTTACAGGGACACAATGACCAAGCTGAGCATACAAAACACTGAAGCCAGAGAGAACATTTCTAGAACTAAGCTTTCTAAATCAACAAATCACAAGTTATTCAGTTCTTGGTTCAATGATATAAGTGTGTAAATAGCAAAATGATGATGAGGAAAAAAATACTCAGTAAGATGAAAACTCAATATCTGGAATTTGGCCCAGAAGAGAAAAATAACACTAAAACGAGTATTCAATCTCTGTGATCTTCAGAATGAATATACCAAATAATTTTATGATAAAGAAAGCAGAAATCGCATATGTAATAATTTAAAGGAAAATGTACTAAGGAAATTAGAAGATTCTCAATCACTAAAGAAAACAAAATAATTTTCCCTAGTCACTATGCCCTTCTGAGCTTTCTCAAACACACTAGTTCAAATGCCACCTCATTCATAAAACCATTTCAAATGCTTCCCACTCATTTTTTTTTTTGGGTGAAAAACACTCTAATAGTTCTAAACACCATTAACAGGCAAATAACTTCAAATCTATAGTTTATGGCTCTGACCTCTGCTAAGCTCTGTAACCATATTTGTAACTGTCTATTATCTACTACTTTCTGGATAGACTCCAAGCTCCCTTTTAATAAATAACTGAAAAACAAAAATTGTATATATTCAAGGTGCATAATGTAATGACTTGATATTCACTGTGTAGTGATTACCGCAAATTAACACATCTATCGCCACCCATCATTACCATCTGTGGGTGTCATGAGGAACTTAAAACCTGCTCTTACCAAATCTCAAGGAAAAATACAGTATTATTAGCCAAGCGTTTTTTTAAAACTAGCATGCTGCAAACTGAGTTTATCATGGCTCCTCACCTGCTCCCACTCCCATGGAATCCCTATGTCAGCTAATGGCATAACCAGCAGTTCTCCGACCTCAAATCTCTTCTTATATCTAGTCTGCTATAACATTTTGATTCCACCTTATAAATACTTCCTGAAACTAGCCTCTTCTCTCCATCTCCACTGATACTGCCTTAGACTCTTATAATGTCTAATAAGATAACCTGCTAGCAAATTGGTAGTTCATTTGTTTAACATAAATGTACAGCATAACAACCATGTGTGCTGTTCTAAGAGGTAAGAATAAAAATGTTTTGCCCTAAAGGACAAGATTCAGACAGAGACAATTTTTGAAGATTCAGGCAGAGACAATTTTAAGACAATAGCAAAGTCCGGTGATAAAAGATAAGGATAGGGAATTGCACAGTAATAGAAGAGATACCTAACTCATCTTATGGTGGAGGGGTGGAGTATCAGGGAATGCTCTTTGGAGGAAGTGACACATTTGTTGCTTTTAAAGGATAACATACAGTTAAGCAAGCAAATAAAGATACAGATATCTCAGGTAGAAAGGCAGCATTTGCAGGGTTACAAAGGCAAGTAAGAGAAGAGCAGGTACAGAGACCCATGAACAGTTCAGTATTATGTGACAATAAAATGAAAGGCAAGTAGGGAAGAGAGATGAGCCAAGACAAGGAGACAGACGCCAGATTACAGAGTCTCACCCATCATGTGTCATATAAAAAGGTCTTACACTTTATTCTGAGATTATATAAAGGAACTGAAGCTTTTAAATAAGGAGGGGCCAGATGTGCACACTGAACAGATCTCAATGTGCAATTATCTTATAAATTTAGTTGTTCTGTAATGTCCCCCAGTAGACTCTAAGTTCCATGAGAACAAACACCCTGATTGTCTTATTCTCTGCTGTATCCCCAGTGCCTGGCACAAAGAAAACAAATAATACTTGTTGCATGGATGGGTGAATGGATGGATGGTTAATGAAGTATTCTGTACTTGTGAATAGTGTAGAGACAGGAAAAAAATGATACAGAATCTCTGATTTAGGAGGTGAAGAATCACTTTCCATCACAGTGCTTCTTCCAAATCATTGCCAGAATTACCAACTTAAAAGTAGCAAATCTAATCTTGTTTAAAACTATCTCTGATTATAGTCCAAATTCCTTACTAGCACAGCACAGAAGAATCTTCACAATAGGTATCCCCCACCACTGGATTCCAAGGTCTCCAACTGTATTAACAGTTACTGTTAGCTAACATAGCTAGCACTTAAAATGTGTAACAAATGGTTCTACAACCTTTATCTATTTAGTTAATACTTATAATAACCCTACAAGGTAGGTGTAGTCAATTGTCCAAGTTTCTAGATACAGAAACTGGGTCACAGAAAGTTAAACAATTGCTCAAGTACACACAGCTAGTGACAAAGTCAGGATCCAAATCCAATCTATCTAACTTTAGAGCTGTACTCTTTACTGAAGTCTCCTTGTATACAAGGGTAGGTTCCATGTTTTATTCACTTCTTTATCCCCATAACAACTAGCATGGGGGTTGGCAGATGTTAAGTATCTAGAATATGACCACTACCATTTTGCAAGCAGGCCATGCTAAAATCAGTGCTTCAGCAATGACAAATGGTGCTGAGTCAGTCACCTCAAATTTGGTCTAACATTCTATTCATTACTAACTTCCAAGTATCTAGAAAAGGCATAGACAGCTGGACATGGTGGTTCATGCCTGTTAATTCCAGCACTTTGGGAGGCCGAGGCCAGTGGATCACCTGAGGTCAGGAGTCTGACACCAGCCTGGAAACATGGCGAAACCCCGTCTCTACTAAAAATACAAAAATTAGCCAAGCTTGGTCATGTGCCTGTAATCCCAGCTACTAGGGGGGCTGAGGCAGGAGAATCACTTGAACCTGGGAGGGGGAGGTTGCAGTGAGCCGAGATTGCACCACTGCACTCCAGCCTGGGCGACAGAGCGAGACTCTGTCTCAAAATAGAAAAAAAAAAAAAAAGGCATAGACATCAGAAAATATATCTGACATCAGAAATATTCCTGACATCAGAAAAATACATTCCTGACATCAAGAAAGAGTCGTAGTAGGAAAGCAGGTAAGTGAGACAGCTGAAGTACACAGGAAACAGTAGCTGAAGTAATTAATTACAACTATTGGTTATAGATGTATCTGGTCCTGGTCCAAGATTTTCTACCCTACCGAAATATCAAATACTATACTACTAAATGGCCAGATCTAATTTACAGGAGTTTTACCTGGTCAGCATAGCTGCAAAGGAAAAGAAAACTGTTCAACTAGAACATTCAGTGTTTCCAAAAACAGTCAAGTCAACGGAAGCATGCAGTATTAGAATTTAGTGAAAAGGTTTAGAAAAGAACCACTGATACATACCTACGTCCTCCCAAATAAGAAAGCAGAACCAATCAAACAAAAGCGAGAAATAAAATCTGGCTGAAAATAGGTATGCATTTGGTTACATATTCCATATACCATGATTTAATGTGCCTCCTTAATGCCCTATTTCTTCTCTCGAAGTTGGTACAGTATTTTGATGTATAATCACCACATTAAACTCAATGCTGTGATCACTTATGCCTCTCTCAGTTTTCCTAAATGGACAGTGCAAAGAAAAGCACAAAAAGGGTTATAGTCAGTCTTTAATCTTTATCCATTTATTTAAGTCAAAGTTATTGAGTATAATGGCTACTAGGAACCTGTCGGGGGGTTCTGGAGATATGACAGTGAGATCCTGCCTTTTCTTAAAGAGAACTTATGAAATGATCACACGAGGGAACATGACAGTGGGGAGTGGAGACTGACAGAGGGTTCTGATGTTGTCTGTGGGATCACAGAATAAACTCAGAACTTTGACTCCAAGTATAAGTAGTTCTTAACTGTCCTAAACAGGAGAGGGGATGTCAAGTGTTATATATAGAAAACTAGGAAAAGAAAGGCAAACTAAAACCATAAGGAGACAAATGCAAATCTTTGCAGATTCCTTAGTTGGTACCCTAATTATACATAGAATATAACAACTGTCTAAGCCAGCCTTGAATCCTTAAAAAGAAATGTATGTTGGATTTGCCCAATACAAGGTCAAGGTTTTTCCCCCAAAAAACTATCCCTCCCTTTATTTTCAAATCCTAACAAAATATCTCCTATTACTGGTTATCTCTCTTGTATATTTGATTTTGAATGGCAAAGCTGTGTTTGGTAAAGATATACTGACTTGAGCCAACTTCAGTCAATGCTAGCTTTAGGTATTTATAAAGACTATTTGACTTGCTAGATCTGTTTAAAGAGGAAAACTTTAATATAAATATGGTAATTATTACTGAAGGTATAAATATGAACTTATATTATTCAAGTATTGCTTGACTCTTAAAACTTTTAAAGATCACTTAAGCAATTTAGTATAGTGAGAATATTGTAGATAACAGTAGTATTATGATTACAGGTCAAGTTTTTAAAACTGTCAAGTTACAGAAATACATAGTTATAGCTTAGAATAAATTTTCCAGGATGAGATTCATATACAGAATTCAAAATCATTGCATTCTAAAAAAACAAGGACATGAAGATGATGCTCACTGGAAAACTGGGGTTCTAGTAATATAACAATATAATTAATAGCACAAGAAGACTGTGTGCTATTTAATTTACATTCATAAAAGCAGGCACATCCAAGTTGTTCAACTTTTTTAAAATTTCTCACTGGGACTGAAGATTATGCATTATGAGAGAATAGCTTACATTTGAGCATATAAAATATCTTAAGATAATTTATTTCTAAACATTAAGGAAAAGCCAAGTACTTTCTAAGAGCATTAAATAACTCAACCAAAGCATGTCAAATCTAGAAGGAGATCCAGAGATGACTGCAGAGTCCATGTCATTCATCTTACAGATAAAGGATCCGGTCTAGAGGAAAGGATTTGCCTACTGTCATTCATGGCACTAATGGAAATCCAAGTCTCCTCTCATTCAAGGGCTACCCAAACTTTACTCATGCCTTAGAAGTTACAAAATAAGACATGTCTTTCTATGAAGATATTCTTAGAAGCAGTCTGCCTCCTATTTAAAATTCACATTTGATTGTCGGTATATCTGGCAGTTTCATATTGATAAGGATTAGACTGAATTAAGACCTAGAGATCCCAGTTTGCCATGGAACACAGTACCCTTAACTAAACCCTCAATTTTACCTTATAGATCAGTGTTTCTCAGTGTCATCTAAGGACTTCCTATACTAGATTCACTTGGGGTTTTCTTTAAAACTGCAAATTACTGCATTCCCCCTAAGCATATTAACCAGTTTCACTTTCTGAGGGTGAAGAACAGAAATCTGCATTTTTGCCAAGATTACCTGGTAATTTTTAGGCACACTAAAGTTTGAAAACCACCAATCTAGAGATTCATTTGGTCCCTAGACCATTAGCTTTCAGCTATCTGTTGCAACGGGAATCTGTACCGGATCATAAAAAAGAGCTCCTCTGTTCAGAGCATGTCATAAAAACTAAGTCAAAGGTAAGGAAAAGGTAGCTTTTAGTTCAACAAATGCAATTACTATACTAGCATACCTTTAAAAAAAACATGAGCTATGCAAATTATTCATGTCACATGGGACTGAAATGGGACCCCAAGGATAAAAGAATCTAAGTAAATAAACACCAAACAAGCAATTCATTATCTGGCTTTCTGTCATGGGAACATACTCTTGTAGCAGAATGAATGCACAAAGAAAAATGATTCTAGAAGTCTAAAGACAACTATTCCTTAACTTCCATAGAGTTCTTCAGGAATCAAGATGTTAACATCCTGGGTCTTTAGGGATTAATTTTTCTCTGCAAATTATCACGTTTCATTTTGTACTATCCTTCTATAAAAGTGCTAAAGGTACTTTACAAGCCTTTTAAAATATGTATCAGTGTTACACTACAGAATTACTCTTCTAAAGCAAATTTACTATCTAAGCATTATATATTTCTAGAGTTGAGGATTTTCTTCACCATACCTCAAAATACTAGTTTTTTCACTACAATTAGTCTATAAGAAGTTAAGAGACATTGTATGTCATTTAGACGATACAAAACTTCTGTAAAATGAAAGAAACAGCTTAAAATTTATATTATTTAAGCTTCCAGTTCAAATATTAAAATGTTTTATAACCTCAAAAATACTATTTAACTATATACTCCTAAAAACAATCATCCAAGAAATACAGGTCAGTAGATTGTTGAGAACGTGTAACAAAAAAGAAAACACATAGCAATTTAGACAGTCTCTAAAACTGGATCTAAAATATTTAAGTTTCAGTGTAGAAGGTAGAAATCAGAGAATATTTTATCCAGTGTAATTCAGACCAGTGATTATAACTGAAATATAAAATACACAGTAAACAAACGGTGTTCAGCTCTTTTAAAGAACAGGTAAATTCTTATTTCAATCCTAAAGCAGCCTATAGGCCTGATACTATTGTAAAAAATGTATCCTCAGGTAAGAGGGCAGCATAGTTTATGACAACAATCTACCTAAAAAACTCATTAAAATCTTTTCTCTTGGAGTGACATGCATTATCAGCAGAGATTAATCTGATGAGTCTTTAGGTGAATTCCATTTTAAAATGCAATAACAGAGGGCTTTGTTGTCATCTGATGAAAATCAATTAGAGGAGGTAAGGCCACAAGGAAAACTAACATCACTCATCACCCACCCCTGGCAGCTGAAATGATTTGTCTTCCAAGCTTGGATGACCAGGAGCTATAGGCATATTGCAGGGAAATTAATTTAGTTTCTATATTCTGAACTCACTATTCTTGTTCTGGAGGACCTAAACACAAATTACTTTTAATCAAGGTTGATATGTTATTAATACCAAGGAGGATCTTTGAAGAATCTTTTTTTTAAAATTGACTTCAGCATTTTCACCTGTGTTTGGGATATATACATATATATGAAGGTGACTTATATCATCCTTACTTTCTGGATTCTTTGTCCACTACAAGGCACTGTACTGAATGGCGAAGACAATAAATTCCACCAAACACTGCACACATCCTAGGAAGAGAACAGGAAAATAAGAATTAGGGTAATTGGGTTGAAAATTAAGGTAAAAGTATCTTCTTTTAAGTATTTTACACTTCATAATTGGTATTACAGAAAACAAAATTTGATAATGTATTATTTTCTCTATCATAGTACTAAAAGTCTCTCAGAGGCAAGATTAGTAATATCTTGACACAGCAGAAGTGCTACTGATAATAATATAATGCTGACACTTAGAACTGTGACCAAACCAAAAGTGTCCCTAAGCAAGAGCCAATTATCCCCGAAAATCAGCTCCTGCCTACCTAAGGTACAAAGAACACAAACAGTCTCAAGAGGTAATGTATGTATGACACACCCAAGAGAAATCACCATCGAGAAGTGTTAAAGAGGAATTAAGCATGGAAGACTCTGGAAAACTCCTAGATATTTTACTTACAATACATGTAAGCAAAATCTCCCGTAGCCAAAACTCAACTGGGAACTGAAAGCTAGAGCAGTAAGCATGACTTAATGCAGCATAAGCCCTAGGGAGTGTGCCTATCTCAGTAGTAATCTAAGTGCGTAAGTTTTAATGCACTTTAATGCACACATAAGGAGAGGAGAGGCCTTAAGATCCAAACAAGGCAGTAAGTAGAAAAGGAGATATTTTCTTATAATATCTGGATTATTAAAGAGCTATGCCTCAGTTAAAGGGTAACCAAGAAAAGAAATCCATGAACTAAAAGAGGGAGAAAACAAGCAAAAAAAAAAAAAAAAAAAAAAAAAAAAAAAAAAAAAAAAAAATTGGTTTGGGTGGATCCCTGAATGGAGGAAGACTACACTGTGTATTTATTAATATTATCAGTAGTCTGCCCTCATACATGTTAGGGGTTTGAAATTATACCACTATATGATACAAGAAGCTCTTAGCCAGTAAAATATAAAATATCATGAGAAGTGGCTCTGGGTCAGTGAGTAGACTCCTGGACACTTAGGGGAAGCAATGGCTAAAGCTTTGTGGTGGAATAAGACTAACTAAGGCCACATGAGATTGCCACAGATACCTAGATAATGAGTTTATAATCTAAAATTATACAACACACGAGGAAACACATCTTACTTTGAGTGAGCAGACAAAAGAAATAGCAGGATTAAACTCCTCAAAATGTTATTCGGCTAGTATAACTATCTGATTGAGATATGGGTATGCTTAGGGTGAATGAATCAAAAACACAAGAAAATAATAATGGAATGTCCAAAAAGACGACTATGGTAGGCTGAAAAATACACTCTCCCATTAAGATGTTCACATTTTAATCTCTGGTTCCTGTGAATATATTACCATGCTTGGCAAGAAGGACTTTACAGTGGTGATTAATGTATTGATCTTGAGATTGGGAGATTATTCTGGTGGGTGCAACATAATCACAAGTGTCTTTAAAAGAAAGAGGTGTCCGGGAGCAGAGGCTCACACCTGTAATCCCAGCACTTTGGGAGGCCGAGGCAGGTGGATCACCTGAGGTCAGGAGTTTGAGACCAGCCTAGCTAACATGGTGAAATCCTATCTCTACTAAAAATGCAAAATTAGCCGGGTATGGTGGTGCATCCCTGTCATCCCAGCTACACGGGAGGCTGAGGCAGGAGAATTGCTTGAATCTGGGAAGCAGAGATTGCAGTGAGCCAAGATCGCGCCACTGCACTCCAACCTAGGT
>NW_016811701.1:83701-89146 GCF_001698545.2 Rhinopithecus bieti
ACCCCCCCCCCCTCCCATCTGCTGGTATCTGCTCTGGCCACACCTGCTTGCAGCACAGCCTCAGCTGCCCTGACAAAATCCTTGCCAGAGTTCACTGTCATAGATCATTGACTGGCAGTCTCCACCTTCCCATCAGTGTATTTTTGAAGACAAACCTCCACCAGTGAGCATCCACTTGCAGCCTCCCCTCAACGGTGCGCACTCAGCCACAGCCTCCCCAAGCCACGCTGCCAGGGCCCACATGTATAAGAATCCACCACCACCATATCAGTGCCCATGCACACACAAACCAACCGTAGTCCCACTGACACACTGGGAGCCCCTCCCTCAGCGATACCATTGCTGCAGTCACCCATGGAGCCCAACACCACCCTGCTGGTGTACATTTGTCTGTGCCCCAGCTGCCACAGCACCCACTCTGTGCCTCCCACGCCCAATTGCAGCACTTTTGCCAGCAGCCCCTGTTGAAGAATTGTTGCCATTGGAATGGGAACACCTCACCTTCTCCAGCACAGCAGGTGCTTGCCCTCAATAAACCAGAACAAAGCAGCAGGCCTGGTCCCAGCCACCTAGGGTTAGAGCATGCAGCCCAGGACAGGTGAGCTGAGCCTTGGCCACCTGAAATTACCCAGAAAGGAAACCAATGAAATAAACCCAACTTATATCACAAATAAACCTTCAAGGAAATCAAAAAATATAAAACCCAGCAACTTCAGAGATTAAACACCAGCTCACACAGATGAGAAACAACCACCATAAGAATTCTGGAAACCCTGGCATCACCCAGACACCAAAAACTGGCAGAGATAAAACAGAAGAAGAAAATCTCAGGCCAATATCTTTGATTATTTCAATAGATGTAGAAAAAACTTTCAATAAAATTCAAAATCCATTCATGTTTAAAATGCTCAATAAATTAGGTATTGAAGGAACATACCTCAAAATAATAAGAGCCATCTATGACACACTCACAGTCAATATCATACTAAATGGGCAAAAGCTGGAAGCATTCCCCTTGAATACTGACACAAGACAAGGATGCCCTGTCTCACCACTCCTATTCAACACAGTATTGGAAATTCTGGTCAGGGCAATCAGGCAAGAGAAAGAAGGAAAGGGCATCAAAATAGAAACAGAGGAAGTCAAACTATCTTGTCTACAGATGACATGATCCTATATCTAGAAACCCCATAGTCTCAGCCAAAAGTTTCTTAAGCTAATAAACAACTTGAGCAGTCTCAGAATACAAAATCAATGTGCAAAATCACTAGCATTCCTATACACCAACAACAGTCAAGCCGAGAGGCAAATCAGGAAAGATCACCCATTCACAATTGCCACAAAAGGAATAAACTACGTAGGAATACAGCTAACTAAGGAGGTGAAAGATCTCTCCAAGGAGAACTACAAACCACTGCTAAAAGAAATCAGAGATGACACAAACAAATGGAAAACATCCATGCTCATGCATATGAAAATCAATATTGTTAAAATGGCCATACTGCTCAAAGTAATTTATAGATTCAATGCTATTTCCATTAAACTACCATTGACATTCTTCAAAGAATTAGAAAAAAAAACTATTTAAAATTTATATGGAATCATAAAAGAGCCTGAATAGGCAAGGCAATCCTATGCAAAAGAACTAGGCCGGAGGCATCAGGCTACCTGACTTCAAACTATACTACAGGGTTGCAGTAACCAAAACAGTATGGTACTGGTACAAAACAGACACATAGACCAATGGAACAGAATACAGAACCCAGAAAAAAGACCACACACGAACAACTATCTGACCTTTGAGAAAACTGACAAAACAAGCAATGGGGAAAGGATTCCCGATTCAATAAATGGTGCTGGGATAACTGGCTTAGCCACATGCAGAAGATCAAAACCAGACCCCTTCCTTATACCATATGCACAAATTAACTCAAGATAGATTAATGACTTAAATGTAAAACCCCAAACTATAAAACGCTGGAAGACAATCTAGTAAATACCATTCTGGACATAGGCATGGACAAAGATTTCATGACGAAGATGCCAAAAGCAACCACAACAAAAGCAACGCTGAAAATGGGATCTGATTAAACTAAAGAGCTTCTGCACAGCAAAAGAAACTATCAACAGAGTAGCCAGCCTACAGAATGGGAGAACATTTTGCAACCTATCTATCTGACAAAGGTCTAATATCCAGCATCTATAAGGAACTTAAAGTAATTTAAAAAAAAAAAAAAAAAACCCATAAAAAAGTGGGCAAAGAAAATGAACACACACTTTTTTTTTAAATTAATTTATTTATTTTTATTATACTTCAAGTTCTAGGGTACATGTGCATAACGTGCNTATGCATTATGAGAGAATAGCTTACATTTGAGCATATAAAATATCTTAAGATAATTTATTTCTAAACATTAAGGAAAAGCCAAGTACTTTCTAAGAGCATTAAATAACTCAACCAAAGCATGTCAAATCTAGAAGGAGATCCAGAGATGACTGCAGAGTCCATGTCATTCATCTTACAGATAAAGGATCCGGTCTAGAGGAAAGGATTTGCCTACTGTCATTCATGGCACTAATGGAAATCCAAGTCTCCTCTCATTCAAGGGCTACCCAAACTTTACTCATGCCTTAGAAGTTACAAAATAAGACATGTCTTTCTATGAAGATATTCTTAGAAGCAGTCTGCCTCCTATTTAAAATTCACATTTGATTGTCGGTATATCTGGCAGTTTCATATTGATAAGGATTAGACTGAATTAAGACCTAGAGATCCCAGTTTGCCATGGAACACAGTACCCTTAACTAAACCCTCAATTTTACCTTATAGATCAGTGTTTCTCAGTGTCATCTAAGGACTTCCTATACTAGATTCACTTGGGGTTTTCTTTAAAACTGCAAATTACTGCATTCCCCTAAGCATATTAACCAGTTTCACTTTCTGAGGGTGAAGAACAGAAATCTGCATTTTGCCAAGATTACCTGGTAATTTTAGGCACACTAAAGTTTGAAAACCACCAATCTAGAGATTCATTTGGTCCCTAGACCATTAGCTTTCAGCTATCTGTTGCAACGGGAATCTGTACCGGATCATAAAAAAGAGCTCCTCTGTTCAGAGCATGTCATAAAACTAAGTCAAAGGTAAGGAAAAGGTAGCTTTTAGTTCAACAAATGCAATTACTATACTAGCATACCTTTAAAAAAAACATGAGCTATGCAAATTATTCATGTCACATGGGACTGAAATGGGACCCCAAGGATAAAAGAATCTAAGTAAATAAACACCAAACAAGCAATTCATTATCTGGCTTTCTGTCATGGGAACATACTCTTGTAGCAGAATGAATGCACAAAGAAAAATGATTCTAGAAGTCTAAAGACAACTATTCCTTAACTTCCATAGAGTTCTTCAGGAATCAAGATGTTAACATCCTGGGTCTTTAGGGATTAATTTTTCTCTGCAAATTATCACGTTTCATTTTGTACTATCCTTCTATAAAAGTGCTAAAGGTACTTTACAAGCCTTTTAAAATATGTATCAGTGTTACACTACAGAATTACTCTTCTAAAGCAAATTTACTATCTAAGCATTATATATTTCTAGAGTTGAGGATTTTCTTCACCATACCTCAAAATACTAGTTTTTTCACTACAATTAGTCTATAAGAAGTTAAGAGACATTGTATGTCATTTAGACGATACAAAACTTCTGTAAAATGAAAGAAACAGCTTAAAATTTATATTATTTAAGCTTCCAGTTCAAATATTAAAATGTTTTATAACCTCAAAAATACTATTTAACTATATACTCCTAAAAACAATCATCCAAGAAATACAGGTCAGTAGATTGTTGAGAACGTGTAACAAAAAAGAAAAACACATAGCAATTTAGACAGTCTCTAAAACTGGATCTAAAATATTTAAGTTTCAGTGTAGAAGGTAGAAATCAGAGAATATTTTATCCAGTGTAATTCAGACCAGTGATTATAACTGAAATATAAAATACACAGTAAACAAACGGTGTTCAGCTCTTTTAAAGAACAGGTAAATTCTTATTTCAATCCTAAAGCAGCCTATAGGCCTGATACTATTGTAAAAAATGTATCCTCAGGTAAGAGGGCAGCATAGTTTATGACAACAATCTACCTAAAAAACTCATTAAAATCTTTTCTCTTGGAGTGACATGCATTATCAGCAGAGATTAATCTGATGAGTCTTTAGGTGAATTCCATTTTTAAAAATGCAATAACAGAGGGCTTTGTTGTCATCTGATGAAAATCAATTAGAGGAGGTAAGGCCACAAGGAAAACTAACATCACTCATCACCCACCCCCTGGCAGCTGAAATGATTTGTCTTCCAAGCTTGGATGACCAGGAGCTATAGGCATATTGCAGGGAAATTAATTTAGTTTCTATATTCTGAACTCACTATTCTTGTTCTGGAGGACCTAAACACAAATTACTTTTAATCAAGGTTGATATGTTATTAATACCAAGGAGGATCTTTGAAGAATCTTTTTTTTAAAATTGACTTCAGCATTTTTCACCTGTGTTTGGGATATATACATATATATGAAGGTGACTTATATCATCCTTACTTTCTGGATTCTTTGTCCACTACAAGGCACTGTACTGAATGGCGAAGACAATAAATTCCACCAAACACTGCACACATCCTAGGAAGAGAACAGGAAAATAAGAATTAGGGTAATTGGGTTGAAAATTAAGGTAAAAGTATCTTCTTTTAAGTATTTTACACTTCATAATTGGTATTACAGAAAACAAAAATTTGATAATGTATTATTTTCTCTATCATAGTACTAAAAGTCTCTCAGAGGCAAGATTAGTAATATCTTGACACAGCAGAAGTGCTACTGATAATAATATAATGCTGACACTTAGAACTGTGACCAAACCAAAAGTGTCCCTAAGCAAGAGCCAATTATCCCCCGAAAATCAGCTCCTGCCTACCTAAGGTACAAAGAACACAAACAGTCTCAAGAGGTAATGTATGTATGACACACCCAAGAGAAATCACCATCGAGAAGTGTTAAAGAGGAATTAAGCATGGAAGACTCTGGAAAACTCCTAGATATTTTACTTACAATACATGTAAGCAAAATCTCCCGTAGCCAAAACTCAACTGGGAACTGAAAGCTAGAGCAGTAAGCATGACTTAATGCAGCATAAGCCCTAGGGAGTGTGCCTATCTCAGTAGTAATCTAAGTGCGTAAGTTTTAATGCACTTTAATGCACACATAAGGAGAGGAGAGGCCTTAAGATCCAAACAAGGCAGTAAGTAGAAAAGGAGATATTTTCTTATAATATCTGGATTATTAAAGAGCTATGCCTCAGTTAAAGGGTAACCAAGAAAAGAAATCCATGAACTAAAAGAGGGAGAAAACAAGCAAAAAAAAAAAAAAAAAAAAAAAAAAAAAAAAAAAA
>NW_016811701.1:90979-94133 GCF_001698545.2 Rhinopithecus bieti
AGGCAGGAAGGTCAAAGTCAAAAAAGATGATGTGAAGACAGGAGTGGCCATCAGAGTGATCCCACTGTTGGAAGTGGGGCACATGCCAAGGAATGCAGGCAACTTCTATATGCTAGATAAGACAAGGAACAGATTCTCTCCTAGAGGCCCGAAAAGAAATGAAGTTCTGCCAACCAGTTTTAAACTTCTGGCCTCCAGGATGGTAAGATAATAAATTTGTGTTGTTATAAGGTACTAGGTTTGTTATGGTACCAATAGGAAAGTAACAGAAAGATCCATGAATGTATGGAAATGATGACAGAGGTGGCATTACAAAGCAGTGGGGAAAGAATGGAACCTTGAAAAAATGATTTGGAAGAAGAAGAGCCAAGATGGCACACTAGACATAGCCAGTAAAAGCTTCTCCCTTCTCCCACCAAGAGAGACCAGACAATCAAGTAGACAAACACACTGCGAACAGATCTTCAGGAAAAAGGCACTGAGAGTGGATATAGGGAGAAAGAATGCAGGCCCCAGGGCTGAAAAGGGAGGAGGCCGAGAATACTCCATGGGGTTCCCAAACACCGGAACTTGGTCCTGGTCACTAGCAGCTCCTAAAGAAGGGGTGAGTGACATAGGCATAGAATGGTTCACCTTTGTCACAGACCTTTGGAATGCTAGCTGCAGGAGCCTCTATGAGCCCCATGGACATTTGAGATGGCAAGGAGAATTGCCTGGAGAGTTGGTAGAGACAGAAATCCAATCTACTTGGAGTCCAGAAGGTTTGGCATGGGAAGACCTGCAGTGGAGCACAGCCGAAGGAGCCCATCCCCTAAGGCTCACCATGCTCCTCTAGGGGGTTTTACCCTTTTGTGAACAGCTGGACCTGGAGAGTGCAAGGCTATCTTACCTGCAGGATTGGGTTGGTGTGATCTAAACAACCCCCCCCCCCTCCCATCTGCTGGTATCTGCTCTGGCCACACCTGCTTGCAGCACAGCCTCAGCTGCCCTGACAAAATCCTTGCCAGAGTTCACTGTCATAGATCATTGACTGGCAGTCTCCACCTTCCCATCAGTGTATTTTGAAGACAAACCTCCACCAGTGAGCATCCACTTGCAGCCTCCCCTCAACGGTGCGCACTCAGCCACAGCCTCCCCAAGCCACGCTGCCAGGGCCCACATGTATAAGAATCCACCACCACCATATCAGTGCCCATGCACACACAAACCAACCGTAGTCCCACTGACACACTGGGAGCCCCTCCCTCAGCGATACCATTGCTGCAGTCACCCATGGAGCCCAACACCACCCTGCTGGTGTACATTTGTCTGTGCCCCAGCTGCCACAGCACCCACTCTGTGCCTCCCACGCCCAATTGCAGCACTTTTGCCAGCAGCCCCTGTTGAAGAATTGTTGCCATTGGAATGGGAACACCTCACCTTCTCCAGCACAGCAGGTGCTTGCCCTCAATAAACCAGAACAAAGCAGCAGGCCTGGTCCCAGCCACCTAGGGTTAGAGCATGCAGCCCAGGACAGGTGAGCTGAGCCTTGGCCACCTGAAATTACCCAGAAAGGAAACCAATGAAATAAACCCAACTTATATCACAAATAAACCTTCAAGGAAATCAAAAAATATAAAACCCAGCAACTTCAGAGATTAAACACCAGCTCACACAGATGAGAAACAACCACCATAAGAATTCTGGAAACCCTGGCATCACCCAGACACCAAAACTGGCAGAGATAAAACAGAAGAAGAAAATCTCAGGCCAATATCTTTGATTATTTCAATAGATGTAGAAAAAACTTTCAATAAAATTCAAAATCCATTCATGTTTAAAATGCTCAATAAATTAGGTATTGAAGGAACATACCTCAAAATAATAAGAGCCATCTATGACACACTCACAGTCAATATCATACTAAATGGGCAAAAGCTGGAAGCATTCCCCTTGAATACTGACACAAGACAAGGATGCCCTGTCTCACCACTCCTATTCAACACAGTATTGGAAATTCTGGTCAGGGCAATCAGGCAAGAGAAAGAAGGAAAGGGCATCAAAATAGAAACAGAGGAAGTCAAACTATCTTGTCTACAGATGACATGATCCTATATCTAGAAACCCCATAGTCTCAGCCAAAAGTTTCTTAAGCTAATAAACAACTTGAGCAGTCTCAGAATACAAAATCAATGTGCAAAAATCACTAGCATTCCTATACACCAACAACAGTCAAGCCGAGAGGCAAATCAGGAAAGATCACCCATTCACAATTGCCACAAAAGGAATAAACTACGTAGGAATACAGCTAACTAAGGAGGTGAAAGATCTCTCCAAGGAGAACTACAAACCACTGCTAAAAGAAATCAGAGATGACACAAACAAATGGAAAAACATCCATGCTCATGCATATGAAAAATCAATATTGTTAAAATGGCCATACTGCTCAAAGTAATTTATAGATTCAATGCTATTTCCATTAAACTACCATTGACATTCTTCAAAGAATTAGAAAAAAAAACTATTTAAAAATTTATATGGAATCATAAAAGAGCCTGAATAGGCAAGGCAATCCTATGCAAAAAGAACTAGGCCGGAGGCATCAGGCTACCTGACTTCAAACTATACTACAGGGTTGCAGTAACCAAAACAGTATGGTACTGGTACAAAAACAGACACATAGACCAATGGAACAGAATACAGAACCCAGAAAAAAGACCACACACGAACAACTATCTGACCTTTGAGAAAACTGACAAAAACAAGCAATGGGGAAAGGATTCCCGATTCAATAAATGGTGCTGGGATAACTGGCTTAGCCACATGCAGAAGATCAAAACCAGACCCCTTCCTTATACCATATGCACAAATTAACTCAAGATAGATTAATGACTTAAATGTAAAACCCCAAACTATAAAAACGCTGGAAGACAATCTAGTAAATACCATTCTGGACATAGGCATGGACAAAGATTTCATGACGAAGATGCCAAAAGCAACCACAACAAAAGCAACGCTGAAAAATGGGATCTGATTAAACTAAAGAGCTTCTGCACAGCAAAAGAAACTATCAACAGAGTAGCCAGCCTACAGAATGGGAGAACATTTTTGCAACCTATCTATCTGACAAAGGTCTAATATCCAGCATCTATAAGGAACTTAAAGTAATTTAAAA
>NW_016811701.1:94804-110908 GCF_001698545.2 Rhinopithecus bieti
CAAACTCATCCTTTTTTATGGCTGCATAGTATTCCATGGTGTATATGTGCCACATTTTCTTAATCCAGTCTGTCACAGATGGACATTTGGGTTGATTCCAAGTCTTTGCTATTGTGAATAGTGCCACAATAAACATACGTGTGCATGTGTCTTTGTAGTAGAATAATTTATAATCCTTTGGGTATATACCCAGTAGTGGGATGGCTGGGTCATATGGTACATCTAGTCCTAGATCCTTGAGGAATTGCCATACTGTTTTCCATAATGGTTGAACTAGTTTACAATCCCACCAACAGTGTAAAAGAAACACACACTTTTGAAAAGAAGACATACATGCAGCCAAGAAGCAATGGAAAAAAGTCCAACATCAGTGATCATTAAAGAAATGCAAATCAAAACCACAATGAGATACCATCTAGCACCAGTCAGAATGGCTATTATGAAAACATCAAAAAATAACAAATGCTGGCAAGGTTGTGTGGTGAAAAAGGAATGCTTATACACTGTTGATGGGAGTGTAAATTAATTCAACCATTATGGATGACTGTGGAGATTCCTCAAGGACCTAAAGACAGACATACCATTCAACTCAGCAATCCCATTACTGGGTGTATACCCAAAAGAATATAAATCATTCTATTGTAAAGACAACATACACATATATGTTTATTGCAGCACTCTTCACAATAGCAAAGACATAGAATCAACCTAAATGTCCATCAATGACAGAATGGATGAAGAAAATGTGGTACATATACACTGTGGAATACTATGCAGCCATAAAGAAAGATGAGCTCATGTCCTTCACAGGGACATGGATGGAGCTGGGGGCCATTATCGTTAGCAAACTAACACAGGAACAGAAAACCAAATACCACTTGTCCTCACTTATAAGTGGGAGCTAAATGATGAGAACACATGGTCATATAGAGGGGAACAAGATACACTGGGGAGGCTGGGAGGAGGGAGACGATCAGGAAAAATAACTATTGGGTACTAGGCTTAATATCTGGGTGATGAAATAATCTGCACAACAAACCACCATGACACAAGTTTAGCTATGTAACAAACCTGCAAATGTAGCCCTGAACTTAAAATCAAAGTTTTTTTAAAAAGAAAAAACAAACAAAATACAATTCTGGCGACCCTAAAAGGCAAAGTGTCTTCTTACCTCCACACAACCACACTAGCTCTATAGCAGTGGTTCTTAACCAGACTGAAATGGCTGAAATGACAGACATACATTTCAGAACCTGGATGGGAAGAAAATTCAATGAGATACAGAAGCAACCTGCGTTTCAACAATGCATCCCAGTAAAGCAGTAAAATGAACCAACAGTTGAAAGATGACTTAGCCATTTTAAGAAGGAACTGAACAGAACTTCTGGAAATAAAAAAAATTCACTACAGGAATTTAATAATGCAACTGGAAGCATAAATAACAAAATAAACCAATCTGAGGGGGAAAACCTCAGAATTTGAGGGCTGATGCTTCGAATCAACACAGACAAAATTTTAAAAGAACTGAAAACTGAACAAAACTTCTGAGAAACATGGGACTACATAAAGTGACCTGTCCGGAGCCGTGAGGCCCGGAAATTGCCGCGGCCTCTGTTGCTTAAGCTCCGCATTGTGGAGACAAGATGGCGCACTTCCTGGTTCTTCATCATCAACTTTTCCCACGCGCGCGAACTTTTCCCGCCCGCGCGTAGATAACCTCCTGCGCCCGGGAAAGACTAAGTCTACTGAGCATGCGCCTGGTGACGTCTCTCATTATTCTCCTCCCTGCCTGCTCTGAGCCCTTCCTCTTCCCTGCCAGCCTATATAAGGCATTGCACCGCCGCCATTAAACGAGACTTGATCAGGATACTGTCTTGTCTCCATTTCTTGTGTCTCCTGTCTCTCTAAATTCCCACCCCCTCCTCCAAGGTCTGTGTTAACGATCCCGCTGGACGGGACAGTGACCAAACCTACAACACACTGGCATTCCTGAAAGAGATGGAGATAGAGCAAGCAACCTGGAAAACATAATTGAGGATATTATTGATAAAAATTTCCCCAACCTTGCTAGGGAGGTCGACATACAAATTCAGGAAATTCCGAGAACCCCTGTGAGATAGTATGCAAGATGACAATCCCCAAAACACAGTCATCAGACTTTCCAAGGTCGACTCGAAAGAAAAAGTCTTGAGAGCTGCTAGAGAGAAGGGGCAGATCATGTACAAAGGGAACCCCATCAGGCTAACAACAGACCTCTCAGCAGAAACATTACAGGCCAGAAGAGATTAGGGGCTTACATACAGCATCCTTAAAAAAAGAAATTGCAACACAAAATTTCATATCTAGCCTAAGTGTCATAAGCAAAGGAGAAATAAAATACTTTTAAACTAGCAAACGCTAAGGGAATTCATTACCACCACATCTACCTTAAAAGAGGTCCTCAAGGTATGTAAATATGTAAAAGAAAGATACTTGCCAGCAGAAAAACATGCTAAAGTACATAGACCACTGCCACTATAAAGCAACCACACAATCAAGTCTACAAAACAACCAGCTAACAATATGATGACAGGATCAAATTTTCCCATATCAATACTGACCTTGAAAGTAAACAAGATAAATGTCCCACTTAAAAGGCACAGAGTGGCAAATTGGATAAAGAAGCAAGACCCAACGGTATGCTGTCTTCAAGAGGCTCATCTAACATGCTGTGACACCCATAGGCTCAAAGTAAACAGATGGAAAAAGATCTATCAAGCAAATGGAAAACAACAAAGGGCAGGGGATGCTATTCTTATTTCAGACAAAACAGACCTTAAGCCAAACATGATAAAAAAAGACAAACAAGGGCATTACATAATGATAAAGCTTTCAATTCAATAAAAAGACTTAACTATCCTAAATGCGCCCAACACAGGAGCACCCAGCTTCATAAAACAACTTCTTAGTGACCTACGAAGAGACTTAGATAACCACACAATAATAGTGGGAGACTTCAACACCCCACTGATAGTGTTAGATTTACTGAGGCAGAAAAATAACCAAGATATTGAGGACCCGAATTCAGAACACTCTACCCAACAACGACAGAATATACAATATTCTCATCTGCACATAGCAAATACTCTAAAATTGACCACATGTTCAACCATAAAGCAAGTCTCAACAAGTTTTTAATCAAACCAACTAAACTCAGAATACAGGGCAATAAAATAGAAGTCAATGCCAAAATATCACTCAAAACCACACAATTACATGGAAATTAAATAACCTGCTACTGAATGACTTTTAGGGAAATAATGAAATTAAGGCAGAAATTTTTTTAAAATGCTTTGAAATGAACAAAAACTAAGATACAACATACTAGAATCTCTTGGACATAGCTAACACAGAATTAAGAGGAAAGCCTATAGCGCTAAATGCCAAGAAGTTAGAAATGCCTCAATGACATAATATCACATCTAAAAGAATTAAAAAACAAAACAAAACAAAACAAAAAACAAGAGTAAACCAATCCCAAAGCTAGCAAGACAAGAAATAACCAAAATCAGAGCTAAATTGAACAAAACTGAGATGCGAAAATCCACACAAAATATCAAGGAAACCAAAAGGTGGGTCTTTGAAAGAATAAACAGATTGGTAGACCACTAGCTAGACTAATAAAGAAAAAAAAGGGAGAAGGTCCAAAAAACACAATCAGAAATGACAAGGTGATATATCACTGACCCCACTAAAATACAAAACACCCTCGGAGACTATAAGAACACCTGCATGTACATAAACTAGAAATTCTAGAAGAAATGGATAAATTCCTAGAAACTTACAATCCCCAAAACAGAACAAGGAAGAAACTGAAATACTGAACAGACTAATAATAAGTTCTAAAACTGAATCAGTAATAAAGTCGTCCAACCAGAAAATGCCCTGGGCCACACAGAGTCACAGCCAAATCCTACTAGACGTATAAAGAGCTGGTACCAATCTCACTGAAACTACCCCAAAATCGAGGAAGAGGTTCTTTTCCCTAACTAATTCTATGAAGCCAGCGTCTTTCGACACCAACACTTGTCAGAGACACAATGAAAAAAGAAAACTTCAGGCCAATATCCTTCATGAACATAGATGCAAAAACCCTCAAAAAAATACTAGCAAACTGAATCCAGCAGCATAAAAACTAATCCACCATAATCAAGTAGGCTTTATTCCTGAGATGTAAGGTTAGTTCAACATATGCAAATCAATAAATGTGATTAATAAATACGCCCAAGTGGTAGTCTGCCTCCTGTTGTTGATAGGGGAATACTGATATAGGGGAAACTGATGTAATCAAGACAATCAGACCAATCTTCACCATCAATTTCCTATTGATACTGAAAGAGCCCATATGTACATGAAATATTACAGGCCCATTCCACATCAATACGCTGAGTTAGGTTAAGGCCCCCAAAAAGACCAGGAAAAAAAACCTGTCAGTTGGGTATAAGATACCTGAAGAAAATACAGAGGTGAGAGAGGGAACAAATGCTGCCATTGTGAGCTACACATATCTCCCCTTTCTAACAGTCAAGACTGGTATGGGGAAAAAAAACAACCAGAAGCAGTATGAAAAATGTATACGCGTATGTAGCTATACACCTTTGCAATTGCAGAAATGTAGAGTAGACCACATAATCCGTGTTCCAATTTGCCTGAGGATATCTTCATGCCATGTGAATGGCAGTACCTGTGTTTCTAAGCTCTTTGTAAGCAGCTATACATGAGTTGTTACCAACCAACCTACTGAATTTTCCATTTCAGTCAGATGGACCATGTTTACATATACACATACACACACAGAAAAAAGATCATTAGATAAAACTTAATAATATTGAATCAATTCCCCACTGGAGAAAAATAACTTTTAAATGTCTTTCCACATTACAAGAAATACAAAGGAATAAATTCAGAACCCACTGGAAGCTGTATAAGGTTAAAAAAATATAAAACGATATGCCACAGGCTATAACATTATCAAAAGCCTAAATAATCCACTTAACCAAAATTAAATGTAATTTGTCTATAAAGATCTCCTTTTGTGAAACAGTATAAAGTTTATGAAATATATTGTTACTTTATAATATTATTAAGTATCCTTTTCTTTGAAAATTAATTTTATAAAGTATTTTTAGGCTAAATGGGGCCTCAAATGCATTTAAATACAGTTATAGATGCCAAGATATAGGGGCATCTATAACTACTTACAGTAAATCATCAAAAAATTACCTGATTTTCAACAATATAATTTATTAACAGTGGATATATACTACATGGAAAAAACACAAGAATGTAAAGAATGTTGAGAACTAGTTAGTGTGAATGATGGGAAATATTATAGACGTTTAATAATGAGACAGAATTGTGATAATTCGTTTAAATATCCTCTTAATTTTAAATGAGAACATAGGAAGTATTTTGTGCTCTTGGAAAGGTATATGGTTACATGTGCACATATAGCACATATATTTTTTCATACTGCTTCTCATTTGTTTTTTCTCCCCCATACAAGTCTTGTTAGAAAGGGAAGCTATGTGTAGCTCAATAAGGCAAGCATTTTTTCTCTGTCACCTCTGTATTCTTCCTGTATCTTATGCCCAAGTGGGAAAAAAAAAAAAAAAAAAAAAAAAAAAACAGTGATTTGTAAAGAAGTGCACACAGGAATGAGTAATTGATATAAAGACTCCTCTTTGCTATTCTACAGCATTCCCATAGTCTTTAAAAAAAAAAAGTTTTGGTTGGGGGTTGGAGGACTACTGGTGTCAATGAGACACCTGGAAATCTTCGTAAGTGGGTAAGAAGCACAATAGCCGGGAGTCTTGAGAACTGTATTCAAAACCAAAAGAGCATTTACATGAGAAGTAGGGAATTATATGTGGGAAATAACTATTGGTTACATATTGCTCTTGGGGCAGAAAGCCAAAAACCACCACCATACAAAATAATAATCAACAACTAGCATTGAGTGCTTACTATGACAACAGAAGTTTACATGTATTAACACCATCGTATCCTACAATAATCCTATAACCAGGGTTCACAGATTTGGAAACTGAGCGAAGAGGTCAAGTGATTGCTTGAATCATTTAGGAAATGGTATTGCCTGGGTAAAAACCATAGTGATTGGTCTCAGAGGTTTCTCTGTAACCATCATACCAACCTGCCCCACTGTAGTATTATCTTTCTTTGGGATTAAAAAGGAAAGCAACAGAATCACGATATCAAAGTTAACTCTAAGACTTGTTCTAATTCCTGTTGAATTGCAAAGATTATTACAAAGAGTATAAAAAATCCCCTGCAGCTTCTACACCATTATTTTCTCTCAAGAAAGTACATGTTTATTCTGTTCTGTAACATGTTAAATGGAATTATGTGTGACTTCATTTTAGATAGTGCAAAAACCAATAGGTATAAACTAATGGGAATAGTTTTTTTTTTTTTTTGTTTGTTTTTTTTTTAAGAGCCTAATGATGTTTTTTATTTTCTATGGGCACTGGACCCAAAGCTTACCTAAACTGGAACGTAAAGAATTCTTTTTTTTTTATTAATTATACTTTAAGTCTAGGGTACATGTGACACTAACGTGCAGGTGTGTTAATTGTATACTTGTGCCATGTGGTGCTGCACCCATCAACTCGTCAGTACCATCAATTCATCATTTATATCAGGTATCACCTCCCCAAGCAATCCCTCCCCCCCACCCCCATGATAGGCCCTGGTGTGTGATGTTCCCCCTTCCCCCCGAGCCCAAGTGATCTCATTGTTCAGTTCCCACCGTATGAGGGAGAACATGCATGTTGGTTTTCTGTTCTTGGTGATAGTTGCTAAGAATGACTGGTTCCACTGCAATCCATCGTCCCTACAAAAGATGCAAACTCATCCTTTTTTTAGTGGCTGCATAGTATTCCATGGCCATGGTGATTATGTGCCCACATTTTCTTACATCCCAGAATCGGAGAAAACTTTTTGCAATATACTCCCATCTGACAAGGGCTAATATCGCGAGATCTACAAAGAACTCAAACAAATATACAAGAAAAAACACAACAACACCCCATCAAAAAGTCCGGCAAAGGATCTACGCAAACAGACATTTCTCAAAAGAGACATTCATTACAGCCAACAGACCACATGAAAAAATGCTCATCATCACCTCGCCATCAGAGAAATGCAAATTAAAACCACAATAGATCCATCTCACACCAGTTAGAATGAAATCATTAAAAATCAGGAAACAACAGGTGTGGAGAGATGGTGGGAGAAATAGGAACACTTTTACACGTTGGTGGGATTGTAACCTAGTTCAATCCATTATGGAAAAAGTAAGGCAATTCCTCAAGGATCCTGAACTAGATGTACCGATATGACCCCTCCCACTACTGGTATATACCCAAAGGATTATAAATCATCCCGCCTGCTATAAAGACACATGCACACGTATGTTTATTGCGGCCACATTCACAATAGCAACCAGACTTCGGAAACTCAACCCAAAATGTCCATCTGGTAATAGTGGTCTTCAGAGTACCTAGCCAAATTATGATTATCCTGTAATCCACATTTTAAAAGTGATGTATAAAGTATACTGGTAAGCTAGAAATTTTAAATAAAGAAAATGCTGTGAGTAGAAGGTAAATACTTTACCATGATTTGGGGGGAGGTAATAAGGTTCCACATGATACGTTTTCTTCCAGTGCATTAAATGGCAGTCTAACAACCCACAGCTTAACATGCCTTAGTGATGGACAATTAAGCAACCGAAGATGGCAAACATCTCTGAGATGTCAGGTAGGCTCCAGCTTTCATGCAGTTTATAGCAGCCATCCTAAGGTCTAACATAACGCCTGGCAAGACAGCTCTGTACACTTCCCTTCCAAAGGGTAATATGCAGCCTAGAGGCAATCAAATATAAATTTTGCAGGACTTATCTAAAAAAGAAATCTACTAAACACAGTATGTAGGACTGTCCCCAAAAAAGTCACTACAAAAATACATTTGAACTCTTTATTAAATTCCATTAAAACAAGCCAAACAAAGAGGTCTGTTACAAGAGAAAAATTAGTGACCATTGATCATCACTGTGCTTTAGTGACACCCCAGCTAAAACTGTAAACAGAAAAGGAGAAGTTCCATTCCAACAGTAAGTAGGCATGTCTACACGTCACGAGATACTATAAGGCTTCAGTGATTGCATCTATCTGTAAAAAGTTCAACTCGCTTCTTGTAACTAAATTCATACATATGCATTTATCACGACACTATATTTAAAACAACATATTGAGTTTTCTGTCATGTTGTAATGTTGCCCTGGTTGGTGGCTGCCAGTCTGAAAAAATACATGTAGGGAAACCTAAATGCACATATTTATTTTTATACACACACACACACACACACATACACACACACACGGAAAGGGGATTCCAAAAGTCTTAGTGGTATTTATACACATGTGCGTGAACTATAAATGCAGTTTTTACACAGGATGGTCTTACTGCTGTTTACACACATGTTCATGCACTATAAATGCAGTTTTACTATATACTGTAGATTATATAGCATGTTTGTGGGGTTACATACTTATATTGCGTATTTATATTACTAAATCATGTAGTACTAATATAAATGATATAATATAAATATATGATATAAGTATGTAACCCACAAACATGCTATATGATCTACAGTATATAGTAAATTAGCAGTGTTCACTTATGCTAACATCCTCCCCCCTTTTTTTTTTCTTCCTTTCTTGGTATTTGGTATCTTTCTTTGAGCAGGAAGTAGATGGAAGGAGAATATTTGTAAGGTGGGTGTCAGAAGTAAATGCTGCATTTTGCTGTAATGGATCTGCCTCCTGGGAAGGCAAAATTAGACAGCATATGCCATAGCATCATCTCTCCCCAAGATGTCTACTAGGACTCAAGATACTGGAATCCAACTCAGCGTAGACTTCCTATTGGCCTGAAACAGAACGCCTCCTCAAGAGCAGTAGCTAAATACAGATGTTCCTTGCCTTGTAAATTGAAAATATCAATGGGTATAATAGGACATAACTCCATCATAAGTTGAGGAGTGTACTGAATGTGTATCACTTTCATACCATTTTAATGTCAAACAAAACCTAAAGTCAAACCTAGCTGGGGATGATCTGTCATAGGCAATGACTCCTGCAGCCTCAGGAAACAGTTATGTTCAAAACAATCCCAAGTCAGGTCTCATCCTCTGCTAGAAGCTCTTGAAACTCTATCTATAAGGTTTTACTCTATTCAGCAAGGCCATCAAAAAAGCCTTCAAATCAATGTTCCACTACAACACAGCCTCATTCACAGTGATCCAGTATTGCCAAAATAGCAAGCGTGACCTGATAAGAGTCATAATGACAGAAACTAAGTGGTCTTGTTTAGCAAGTAGTCATCACCAAAATCAAAATTACCAGGTCACTAGAAGTCAAGTGTATAACTTTAGTCATGATGTGCAAATTAGAATGAGATCAGCTCGTGGGGGTGATTGTGAAAGTAATGTGGACATTCTAACTGTTGAGTCAGACTGCCTAGGTTCTTTTCCAGGTTCCCCCCACTTACTAGCTGTGTGACAGCACTTCAGTTCTAAAGACTATAAAATGGGGATAATGATATCTATTGTATAGACTTGCCACAAGGATTAAATGGATTAATACATGTGAAGTGCTTACTATCTTCCTGGTGCATGGTAAATGTTAAATACGTCATAGCTTGTGTTAGCTATCACCTTCTGTTGCAAAGGAGATAATGATTACACATTGTACCACCAACGTGGGGTTTGTAGGCTACATTGCTTTTATTGACTGTGTGAGAGTCCACCTCCAGGTGTTCAAGCCCTATAGTTTCTAACAGAATTCAAGCAACTTGGGGACCTGGTCAATTCAACTACCTTCTACAGAAGAACTTGTAACAGTTTTAAGAAAAGTGTTAATGCTGACGGCAACAAGCAACAACATTTATACCTTTATGCACAAATATTTGTAGAACTAGGCCTATTATGTACCAGGTGTAATTCTGGGCACTGGGGATACAAAAGTATGTGAGACAAATGCTGTCCCTGCTGTCATATAACTTATCTAGTACAACAGAGAGACAACAAACAAGAAATAAGATAAGAGTAGATAGTGATAAGTGTTCTGAAGATAATAAAACAGGGTAAAGTGAAGGTGATAAGGGGGTTGGAACATTAGACAGGGTATTCAGGGACAGTCTCTTTGAGGAACTGATACCTGAACTGAGACCTGAATGATCAGAAGAAACTGACCACATTAAAGGGTGGAAAAACATTCCAAGCAGAAAGAAAATGAAATTTCAAAACTTGAAGTGCAAACTAGCTCAGTGTATTTGAGGAAGAGAGAGATGCCTAATGGAGCTGGAACACAGTGAATAGGGAGAAATACAGTAGGAAACAAGGACACACATAGTTGGGGGCCTAATCTTGCAAGGCTTTCAAGGCCAGTGTAAAGATCTTAAACTTTACTCCTAAGTACAATGAGTAGGAACCAGCAAGTTTTGAGCAAGGCAGCAACACGATCAGATTTGTATTATTTTTAAAATGGGCCTGGCTGCTCTGTGGAGAATTCTCAAAGGGGCAAGAGTGAAAGAGGGGAGGCCAGTTATGTCTACCATAGACCAAGTAAGAGAAGATGGTGACCTAAAGCAAGGCAATGGCAGTGCAGATGAAGAAGTGGAGAGGCTGGGGACATATATAAGTCATAAAGCTGACAAGTTGCTAATGGACTAGAGGCAGAAGGGAGGTGTCTTCCTGAGAACAAGTATAAGGTAACGTGCATATTCATGAAAGCAGTCTCCCCCATGAAATGTGAAACAATCAAATGCAACTGCTCAAGCCTGATAGTCTTCCTATACAAGTATTGCCGTGAAGGAATACCCAGAAAGCACTCTTACTCCACCTGTGGAGTGATTATTAGAGACAGCGAATTGTTACCAACCTCAAAAACCACTATCTCTTGATCATTCATCAAGATTACAACTTAATACTCTGGGTACTAATTTCTATATAGGAGGGCACAAGGAACAGGTTAGTTTCTGTGCCTTAAGGAGTCATCATGGACCTGGAATAACAGCACAGCTGCTAATTCAAGAAATTATTTAGTACAAGTATCTGAGTCTAACGGGGCTTCTGGTGTAGATTTCTCACTCAAGGAAAAGGTTGTGGGCAGATGGATTGCCCTTTAGGAATCGCTGTCAATCTTGGAAGCCATAATCATCATGCTTAATCTAGAAAAAGCTGTCAAAAAAAACCACCACATAGCCTTCAGAAAACTCGCTCCCCAAAAGTGCCTCCTTTTTATAAATCTTAGCCATTTATCTAGCTTCCCCTATTCTTGATGAGACTCTGTAGATGATATACTCATTATTTTTCAGTTTTTCCAGCTGTCCTTAAATTTAACCTTCTATAGGAAAGTCACAATAAAACTATGGATTGAATGACAAAAACAGATCTGTATTAGTAATTGCACCAGGGGTCCAGAATAAATTAGCACAAATTATAGACAAGTGTTCACTCAATCTTTAAAACATAAAGCCTTCTAAAATATTGAGGGTCAACTTACATGCTTGGGTCAAAACCTAGCCTCCATATCTATGTTTCACAAGTACAGTGACTATCTGGTTTGTACAAGGGCCAGAACCACTGAGCCAACTCAATGATTCCTCAATATAGCTTATCACAATGATGTCAATGGAACCTCTGATGGAAAAGCACTGGTGTTTCCTGACTACTCTTTAAACATATTGTAATTTAAACTAAGCTCTCAATAAAACGGAATTTTTCATTCTGAATACTCAAGACTATTTGCCCCATCTTTATTATCTGCTGTAGAGCTATCTAAGCAAATTCATTCAAAAACAGGTTTTTTACATTCAAAAGAAAGTCTTTGGTTCAAACTTTTGGGGTGTAGCAAACTAGTCTATAGCAATCCTACTTAGACTCTCTGTAAGATTTCTTTCGCTCAGTCTCCTTTCTTGGGCTCTTTCTCTGGTTTAATGTTCTGTATGAGAGATATTCATTTCTGTTTTGAACAATCCTTATTTAAATCATTGCTCTATTTTGCTGCCTAGTCTTGAAAATTCAGATTGTACAAATAACATAAACGTAAAGAGACATCCATTTTGAATCCAGGTAAGAATATACTTCTTTTACTTCTAATGCTCTTCACAGCTATGCCCAGTAATATGTCGGTTTTCTGAATGTAGAAACAAAATATCCAAAGCGAATGTCTTTAGGGAGCCCTACATAACAACTCCTAGATCCCTTTCATGGGTTGAAAAATGTACAGAGACCATCTTCTCAGAAACACGGCCACTCATGTCATTTTCCTGCTTTTTCACAGGGTCCTTGGGAAACAGTCCGTTAGCAAATACTCTTCAGCTTAGCATTTTATTTTACTATCTATAAGCTCTCAGAATGAACAATAACCTGGAAGGTGGGCTGGAAGTGTGTTACTATGCTGACTCTCAAATCATTTATAAAAATGTGAAAAAACAAACAAAAAAAACTAAACATTGATTCTTGGCAAAGCCTACTATAAAAATCTCCCCATGCAGGTAAGAGCTCATATAAACCACCCCCTTCCTTCCATATTGTGTTTAAACTAGATCACTATGCATGACTAAACATTATTCCCAACCCCATGGTGGGAGAATATTTATTTTTTAAAGCAGTCTTTGGTATAAAATCTTCTCAAAGGCTGTTTGGAAATTCAAATGTTCACTGGCTCCCCCTTGTTCATACCTTATTTATCCCTCTCAAAGAACTCTGTTAGATGGTTGAGGTATAATTACCTCACAGAAACCAGGTTCTTCTCTCCTGTGGGTTATATGTTCAAGAATTTCACCCTTTAGCTATTTTCCACAAAATTGACTGTCATGCCACAGTAATAGTTAGTCTTACGGTTCTGTGGTTTCTGGCCTTTTCATTGAAAACTTACAGAGGAAAAAAAAAAAAAAAAAAAACTATAGAGATACTAATATTTCCTCTGATGAGAAAAAAATATATATATTTTCAATGCATACAAAAGATTCAGGAAAAATATCACCAAAAACTGTGTCCAGAAGCTATTACTTTCAATAAGAGGGTTATAGGGGGCAAGATAATTGAGGAGGATAAATGCCTTAAGGGCACTCTGCCCTTATTTGTAATACATCCTTTTTTAATAAATAATTGTTTTTTTAATAATTAAAAGTTAATTTAAAATAAAAAAAGCCAGTGATAAATTAAAGTTTAAACCTTATTCTGAGTTATTCTTACACAGAATGCTCATATGCTTTACATAACAGTTATTTACCATTTAATACCAAGATAATCCTCATACTTTTCAGAAGTTTTGGAGAGTTCTGAAATTAGCACAATGGGAATACTAATTTGAAAAAAATGGGCATTTATTTGAAATTAATACATGGGTCTGACTACTGACTGAGAGAAAAGAAAATGTTCCTCACAGTTAGCATGGTTTTCTTTTGTAAAAAAATCGTTACAAAAAAGAAAATGTCACTTTCAAGAATACAAAATAAATTATACTGCCCAGTAATTTAAAAGTTGTTTTCTAACTTAATCCAGTCTTGGATTTAAAAAAAAACAAAAAATTAACAGGCTCTGACAAGAGTGTACCATTTGACTGTACAAAGCTGTGGCTGAAACTTGTGGTATCACGAGCTAATATCACGATTCGCATACAATTCCTGTATACACAACTGCAGAAAAATACAATGTTCAGCAGCAAGGACTTTCCCATTTGTCCCATTTTAATTGAAGTTAAAAAGAACATGGGAATCCATGTAAATAGTTTCTGAGTAATGTGACATACTGAGTCTAATGAGATATTTTTCCTGCTTAAGTTTCAATTATTAAACTGCCACTTCAATTACTTGTTTACAAGCTTGAGAAAAATTCACAAAAGCAACATAATATCTTTACAGTATATTATTCAGATAATTGTGTATATCTGGAGTATAATCAAAGTCTTTGATGTTATTAACCCTAAACAACAGACATTTAAATCAATATAACTCTAATTGAGTATATTATATCCAAACGAGTCAGATTTTACTGAAACAGAGCATACCAACATGTACTGAATTTCAACTTTGCCCTGGTGACATCAAATTGTACTACCGATAAACTAAGAGTTGTGCAAATTTTTGGCTGGTAGTCCCCATTCTACATAGGCTTTACAAAAGCACTTTTGGTTCCTATCAAGGTACAAATCAGCAGCTGTAATTTTCTTAATCATAGCTGCAAAACAGTATGGCCCATTAATAGCTGAACTTTTGACAGCACTATTCAAGATGATTTATGAGTTTGTATATAATTTGATTATTCTATTAATTCTTCTGATTACTGCTTCAGCTAATAAAAGTGAAGGTCACTTCCAAAATAAATCTTCATTTCACAGAAAGCAACTGCATCCAACTAGTTTTCTTTAATTAAAAACTAATGTGTATAACAAGAAAGAAGACAGGCTTCAGGGTTAGCGAATCTGTTAAGACAGAAATATATTGTGTGGATATAATGAAAGTGTCTCTTTATCCAGTATCTTTATTGTCAAAAGAGAAGAGCTATTATATACATATGCATTCGTACTAATTTTAAAATTATAAAAATAGGGCCGGGTGCAGTGGCTCAGGCCTGTAGTCCCAGCACTTTGGGAGGCCAAGGCGGGTGGATAATCTGAGAGGTCAGGAGTTTGAGACCATCCTGGCCAACATGGTGAAACCCCATCTCTACTAAAATACAAAATTAGCTGGGCATGGTGGTGGGCGCCTGTAGTTCCAGCTACTTGAGAGGCTGAGGCAGGAGAATCGTTTGAACCCAAGAGGCAGAGGTCGCAGTGAGCCGAGATCGCACCACTGCACTCTCCAGCCTGGCTACAGAGCGAGACTCCGTTTCAAAAAATAAATAAACAAATAAAATTTAAAAAATTAATAATAACTGAACTGTATTAATGCTTTAGAAATTGAAAACATAAAAGAATCTTTGAAAATAGTTTCCAAATTCATAAGTGCAATATGTAAGGCAATGTTTTCATTTCTACAATTTTGCATGTGGGGTTCCATATATGAAAAATGAACAGGAGGTCTTTGCCTTAACCGGAGTTTTTCCTAAAGGTGACAAGAGGCCATTTCTGACCCTTAAGACAAACACTGGGCACAAGGCCATGACAGGTTGGAGGGAGATCAGAGGAAAAAGTGTCAAGGGACATTGATATATTATTATTATTTAATCTATTTTTATACACAGAACATTCTGTGAACTGAAATGAATGCTTCATTTTATTATTATGTTTTCTAAAGTTCCCCAGCCCTTCAGCTAAGGTTCCATCATCAAAGCTGTTGAGTCATACAACTATATAAAAGCAATAAAGCAAATTAAATACGATGCATATTTTCCAAAAGAAGTAAAAAGTAACCCTAAGCTCAGAAAATCATATACCAAAGACAGAAAGCTTGAACATAAGAAATTAGGGAAGTACAGTGATGCAGCCAAAAAGCAAGTAGTAATGATTTGTATGCTCACCAACGGTCTCCACTGGCATTGTCACGAACACACTCCTGATGAACTCCCTCACTCAACCTTTGTGCATATCAAAAGATCCTCTGACACTCATAGTTGCTTCTGACTAGAGAACTCTTCCCTCAAATATTCAAAAACTCATCCATTCCCATCATATTCTGGTATCATTACACATTCAAATGCCAACCTCCTTAGTGGCCTTAGTTGACCATTATGCCCTCTAAAGAGGAATTCCTCCCTGTTCCTGCCAACTGTCACTCCCTGGCCTATCTATAACCCTATTTTTGTTTTTTCTTTTCTTTACAGCACATTCCCTCTCTCAAATTGTGTTTGTCTACTGTCTCTCTGGGAAGAGCCTTCAACATCTTCTACAACGAGAGACTTTCTGTTTTCAGCAGTGTATTCCAAATATCTACAAAAGAGCTGGGATAAATACATTCAGTATATATTTACTAAATGAATCCTCATTTTTATTCTAAATATGCATATGATAAAACAGCCCGAATTTATAGTCAA
>NW_016811701.1:112860-117494 GCF_001698545.2 Rhinopithecus bieti
TAAAACAAACCAAAATGAATCAAGGTAATTCTGATAAAAATAATTATTAATTTAATTTTTATGTTCTTAATACCTTCTTTCCTATCCAAATTCCTAATCATAAGCATGCATTATTTTCATAAGAAAACAATACTTTATTTCAGGGGGAAAAAAAAGGTCAACTTGCTATGAGGCACAACCAAAAACAGAACAGCAGTAAGTTAGGAAAAAAAAAATAGTAAAAAAATAAACAGAATGCTCTCCTTAGCTAATATATGCACTGCCAAAATAGACCAGTTCGATTTGCTTTATGGAACTAAAATGCGTAAAATCCAGACCCACAAAGAGACATAGTTCACATATCTTAGATACTATTTTTTCATCCAAACAAGAAATCTAAAATTGTGTTCTCCTTTTTCCTTAAAACATAAGGAAACACACATATCAGTTGTTAATAAGCCAACTTCCATCTAACAAGATCAATAAAAGCTATCACTCCTAGATGACTTACAGATCCACTATGAATTTCATGCTGAGTTTTATAATATAGTGATCTTAACCTCGATGGTCTGAGAGACAGTATTGTACCCTAATCCCACAGGAGAAAAAAAATGGTGTCACAGTGGGACCCATGCAGAGGCTATAGCCTCTCATCTATTCCAAAGCCTATAAAAACTCTAGGTACATCCCTGGGAATGAGTCACATGTGAAAACACATCCACCACGTATGTTGACATATAAATGGGTTTAAAGAACTAATGATTATTTAAGTATTCAATTCTTAGCAGAACAAGAGGATATCCTGCCAGAGATCCTTGCACCATGCTTTTGTGCTTTGCTGCTTTCAGTGTCCTCATTTTTACTAGATTGATTTCTGATAGATAGTATCTTTTCCTCATGCCATTTCAACATACAAACAATATGCTCCAAACTGACATTAAGGAATTAAACTTAATTTGGCAAACTTAGCTTGGTATCACTACAGAAAATATCCCTACTTATGGAGATATGTTACCCATAGCTCCTTTGATATCTTCCAGGGGGAGCAAACTGCATAGAAGCTCTGATTTAATCTGCAAGGTTGACAGATTTGTATTTCTTAACCTCACTATATACGGGTACTCCTAAAACCTTTCCGAATGCAATAGGCCAATTCTATTAGTACATTTCTAGGATTAAGACTATCTCTCTAAAGAATGGCTAAAGTGAACAGCAGAAATATTTGGTTTGTTCAATTGGCTGTGAATATCAACAAGCATTGCTGTGTTTATTAGGGCCTTAAAATACCACTTCCAAAGTTTACATATCCAAGGAAAATCATTTTCTACCCCAGTAACAATTCAGAAATAAAGCAATATTTCTTTTCTCATATAAGTTGTGATATTATTAAATCTCTATTATAAAACAGAAACTGCACTGGACATAAGTAGTGCAGTCTCATCATGGCTAGAATACTTAACATACAACAACACATGACAAAACATTTCTGAGTCGCACTTGATTTATCTGTACAATACAGTGATTGCCTTTGTTTGTAGACCTTAAAGAGCTCATTTCAAACATTAAAACTCTCATGTCCTAATTAGACATTAAACAGCACTTTTTATTTCTCTTGGAGCACAGAGAAAACTAATGCTTGTTTTCATCTGTATATTCTAGGAAAGAAGTATACATCATAGCATATACTACTGCCCTACCACAGTGCATGGAAAAGAGTGAGGCCTAACCTCACAAAAATAAGACAAGAAAGAAAGTTAATTCAGTGAGGGACAAGTAGATACTACACAAGATGTGTGACAGTAGCAGCTCTGATCTTGGTACATTTACCAATTACTTGGTACATTACCTTGTTATAGGATCACTACAGCCTGGCAGTTAAGTGTTAATTATGAAAATATCACGGAAGTCAGAAGTTTGTCTCTTAATTTGTCAGGCATTTGGGACCAGTCTACTATACCTAAGAACCTAAACTCAAAGCCAGGCACAGTGGTGTGCTTGTAGTCCCAGTTACTTGGGAGGCTAAGGTAGGAGGATCCCTTGAGCTCAGGAGTTTGAGGCTGCAGTGCACCAAGATCACACCTTTGCACAGCCATTGCACTCCAGCATAGGATTTAGGGAGACTCTGTCTCAAAATAAAACAAAATAAAATAAAATAAATAAGAAAAAAAATCTGAAATCATATATTCACAACTTAACACAGTTTGGAAATTATTTTCACTAACAATGTCTTATATAGTGCTAATCATGTGCCAGGTATTATCCTAAGAGCTTTGCAAATATCAATTTCCTAATCCTCATAATAACCCCATGATATAGGTACCATTCCTTTTTTATAAAGGAAGAAATTGTAAAACAGAGAGGTTAAACAGTAGGATTCTAACTCAGAAAGTCTGGCTCCAAAGTCTGTGCTCTTGACCACCACATTATGCTATATACACTTTGCAGACTTTTATAATACAAGAAGTTAAAACACAAAGTTAGGATCAAAGTTAATTATTTGTTCAATAAATGTGTGCCATTTAAAAGGGTTATTTTAGAGTTAATTTCTCCTTTAAATACACCTGAAGAATAAGATTCTATGCAGATAGGACCACAATTAAAGACTGTGGGATCAAGAAGGAATATTTTACATTCTAATAGGGTGAAAAGAGATTTACTTAAGAAAATAGCCACACAGAATATTTTCTTTTAAAACTCCAGATGGAAAAGCAAAACATTTAAGAGATACAGTTGTTTACAAGTACGTGCGTATCTGTATGGCAAAATTTAATTTCTATGGAATAACTGAAGGATGCATATTATAAAATATACAATGTGTGACTGTACTGAATACTGTAGACAACAGTAACACAATGGTATTTGTGTATCTCAACATATCTAAACATAGAAAATGTACAGTAAAAATATAGTAATAGAATCTTATAGGAACACCATCATATATGTGGTCTGTTGTTGACTGAAATATCATTATGCAGCACATGACTGTAAAACTATTTGTCAAAACTTTCATACTATTTTATTATATTAAGCAAGCGTGAATCTACTGCCTAATTTGGAGGGAAGGCAGAGGATGGAGCATGAAGAGATCGAGAAATAAAAGGAGGAAGAGTAAAAGCTACATTAATTATTTCAGTCCTAACAGAGTTCTTTTACAAATTATTTCTCTAGTACATGAAAGAAAAGTTTCTGTCCCATAATATTTAATTTATTTTTATGGTAATTGCTAATTAAATTTTAAAAAGTCAATTTACTAAGCACCTATTATGTGCCTATAAAAGTTCTAGGCAATTAACTGTGTATGAATAAAACACATAATTTGATAAGAAAAAATTATGGAGTACCCATTCTGTAGAAGGCAATATGCTCAGAACTATGGGAGAGATGGAGATGATTTTTATAAAGCGAATACATCTAACAACAGACGTAAATTATTAGCTAATTTAATTATATAATTAAATGTTAATACCAAATCTACTTTGTATAAACTGACTCATCTATAATATATAAATTAATCTTTCAGTAATCACCAAAACATTCATGCTAAATACCAAGACCGCAAAGTCATGCAACTTTTATGTAATAAAAAAATAGCAGTGGAATAGAGTGTGGGATAAAATTCAACACACTTTTCCTTACATCATCACATACAAGTCTCAAAGTAGCCAAAGTTCACCTAAATAACAACATGACAAAGCTAGAATCAAAACCCAGTTCTGAGATTGATACTTCTGTAGCACATGGAAAACCTTATAAAGTTCATAAGAGGTAACAAAGATTTTATAAAAAGACTCAGTTTTTGAGTATTCTCTTCCAAAGTAGAAGGTAAACTGATGAGAATCAGAAATAAATTGCTTTGCTACAATTTACACAATCCCATTAATTGGATTACTTTAATCTAGAACAAAAACAAATTTACACTGGGGAATAGTAGAGAATACATGGAAACCCAGCAAGCAAAGCCTTAGATCTGGCTGCCTTTGTTTTGTTTGTTTTTGTTTTATGTTTTACTTTTTATTGAATGGCAATCTTAAATTTCGCTAGCAAATAAACACATTTCACATATTATTTCTATCACACCTGGGTAACGGTATACTGGTTCCAAAGAGATGGCTCAAGAATTGTCTTGAACAATCTTTAAAAAGTTAGTCTGTGCAATAATACTATCTTACAGTTTAATCAAACTAAGATTTCAGCTCCAAACACTTGCCTTAATTCAAATATCAGCCTTGCCCTATTACAAGCCAATCACCTTTTATTCTAATACAAACTATTAAAATTATTTGAAGAACTGGAGCAGTATACATATATAGTATACAGAGAAAACTGGACTGGGTGAGTTTTGTATTTACCTATGAGGGTAATCTAGTATCTAAATTAGTTAGCACTGAAGGGGCTACTATTAAAATGGAAAATCAGGCTGGGCACGGTGGCTCACATCTCAAGCCTGTAATCCCAGCACTTTGGGAGGCTGAGGTGGGCAGACCACTTGAGGTCAGGAGTTCGAGACCAGCATGGGCAACATGGTGAAACCCCATCTCCACTAAAAATACAAAAATTAGCAGGACGTGGTAGCGCACACCTGTAATCCCAGCTACTCGGGAGGCCAAGGCAGGAGAATCACTTGAACCCGACGCAGAGGTTGCAGTGAGTCGAGA
>NW_016811701.1:118181-159948 GCF_001698545.2 Rhinopithecus bieti
GGGGGTGGGTGGCAGGGGGCAGTCACAGACTCCTCTGAGACACTAATAGAGACACTATGAACTTCCTTCCTAGAAAAATGTAGCACATTATACACACAATATTTGACATGCAATTTCAGGGTATTTACCCCCTAAGTTCCTGAAACCCAAGTAACTGATTACAGACATTGAGTATCAGGTTAAGGCCTCCTGAATTTAAAGAGCTCCTCTTAATTTACTCAGCCTTCCACTGCTATTTTAAGCTGATATATGTGTGTGTGTGTTTTTTTTTTTTTTTTTAATGATGGCTGTAAGTTTGCTTATTCTATAGTTGAAGATGCCCAAATACAAAAAAACATTGAGATTATAACCATGTGCCACATGATAATATTTCAGTGAATAAAGGACCACATATGAGGATAGTCCCATAAGATTCTAATACTGTATTTTTACTGTACCTTTCCTATGTTTAGGTATGTTTAGATACACAAATACTTATTATGTTATACAATTGCCTACAGTATTCAGTGCAGTCACACGGTGTACAGGTTTGTGGCCTAGGAGCAATACGCTATATCATACGGTCTAGGCATCTAGTAGGCTGTATCATCTAGGTTTGTGTAAGAACACTCTATGATGTTTGCACAACTATGGAATCACCTAAATGATGCATTTCTCAGAATGTATCCCTGTTAAGTGATGCATGAAGCTATATACTTTTTTAAATGTGTGGACTAAAAAAAGTAGAAGAAAAATCTACCAAAATATACCAAAATGTTCAGTGTGTTGTTTTAACAGGTGATGGGATTTCAGTTAATTCCTATAATAACAAAAAATAATACTTATTTTCTAAAATTTCTGGATATGAGATATTTCTTCCATATCGAAGACAATTTTGATGCTTATACCAACAAGGAAAATGATTAGGTTATAGCATACACATCCTCATACCAGACAATACAGCCATCTAAATTTCTTTAAAGTATGCATATATGTACTAATACACAGTTACCTGTACAAGCATGCAAAAGGTAGGAAGACATGCAACCAATTTAACAATGATTAAGGGTGGAATTTGAGGGTGGGGAATGCTGCTTCTATTTCTTCATAAAATTGAGGAAGATATGTGTATGTGCACATTATTCCCCCCATATTCTTATTCTTTTTCTAACTACTAAGATAAGATATACAAGAATTTGCTCATCAATGGTTACTCAGTATCTCCTATATGCTTTGGCACTTTGCTAAATAACCTTCACAAATTAGTCCATTGGTTCAAATGCCAACATATCTAAAACTGTCCTGTTCCTTAAATAAATTGTACTTTGTTCTAGATTACAGAACCAAAAAAATGAGTAATAAGATTCAAAGAAAGGATGCAAGAAAATTTTATTCCTCTTTTCTCTATTAGTCCACTTTCACACTGTCATAAAGAACTACCTGAGACTGGGTAATTTATGAAGAAAAGAGGTTTAACTGTCTCACAGTTCTGCAGGCTATACAGGGAGCATGGCTGGGAGGCCTCAGGAAACTTTACTATCATGGCAGAAGGTGATGGGGAACAAGCACGTCTTACCATGACGAAGCAGGAAAGAGAGAGCAAAGGGGGAAGTGCTACACACTTTTAAACACCAGATCTCTCACAAACTCACTCACTATCACAAGAACAGCAAGGGAGAAATGCGCCCTCATCCAATCACCTCCTACCAGGTCCCTCGCCCAACACTGGGAATTACAATTTGACATTTTTGAGTGGGGACACAGAGCCAAACCACATCGCTGCCTTTCAACATTGAACTAGTTTGAGGGCACTTGTTAAAGAGAAACAAAATCACACATTCATCAGATTATTATAAAGACTACAATTCAATATATACTGAGTTGAAGCAAACCAGTATTTTTCAAACAGGTATGATTTTGCCTCTATAGGGCATTTGGCAATGTTTAGAGACATTTTTGTCTGTCACAGATGGGTTGGGTGAAGGTAGTGACATTTAGTGGGTAGAAGTCAGGTATGCTGCTAACATTTTACAATGCACAAGACAGTCCTTCCCCCAACATAGAGAAAATTATCCTGGCAAAAAAATGTAAACAGTGCTGAGATTGAGAAACTCTGGTCTAAACTACGAGTCTTTGGAACAATTAAGTATCTCAAACATATATGCACCATGTTAAAGACAGGTATGATCAGACCACCGACGGCTATTAGCTTAGAGTGGAGCCCAATCTCGTTGCTCTTTTCTGAGAATGGATGGGTTAACAGTAGTCTGAGATTCCTATAACTTCAGCAAAGTAGTCAGCCTACTTTGATTAGCTTCACGTCATAACTGTTTAGGCCCCTTCTGATCATTTCTGAGTACTGATAGCATTCACACCTCTATTGAAAATTTTGGAACCGGATAAAATACATTTTCTAATTCTCTAATTGGTCCATAAGTGCACACTATCTGTCTTTAACTAGATGCTTCTTGACACTGATATCCAGGTCTATGTCATAATCTTTTTCATATACTGTACATCCACTACACCTAGAAGAGTATTATGCAGAGAATAGATGCTTTAAAAAGTTGTTGTTGAATTAAATGGAAAGAAATGAAAAAAAATTACATTTACAACAAAGACATAGATGCTTCTTCAAAATATTTTGGTCATTTTAACTAAACCCTTTCTTTCTTGTTCATTAGAATTAGGCCCAGAGAACAATTCTTGTGATTGCTTCTTCTACAGCAGTGTTCCCTAGACCAGCAGCATGAGCAACACCTGGGAACTTGTTAAAATTTCACATTTTCACGCTCCACCCAGATCTACAAGTAAGAAACGCTGGAGATGGAGGTTAGTAATCTTAATTTCTGACACACCTGAAAGCTTGGGAAAACACTGCTCTATCATTTCCTTAACATACAATTTCCTCAGTTATACATCATCTGCTATTCATTCATCAATCCATCAAATACTTAGTGCATAACTAATATACACTAGGCATTGCATTAAGACATTCCTGTATAATCTCTTAATACTGGGGTTTTAAAAAATTATCATATTTTTTAGAAAAAAAGACTATTCAACTGAGGTTGGAAAACCTGCCACCTATTTTAGAAATAATTTTTTTAGAAAACAGCCATATCCATTGTCTATGGCTACAAAAGATTTCAATGGAGACCATATGGCCTGCAATACCTAAACTATGTACGATAATATTTGTCTCTTTACGGAAAAAAAAAAAAAAAATCGCTGATTCCTAACTTAGATTACTAAATCTGGCTAAGTCTCTAACTGCCTCATATTTGCCCTGCTGGCATTCTGTAACAGCAGTAGCAGCAGCAGCAATTATTAAAACAATCACAGTAACAACAGTAATAGTAATAACAGCTAACACTTATGTAGTACTTGGGCAAGCAATATTACAAGCACTTTCTTCTACATATTAGCTCATTTTAGTCCTCACAACCTATGAGGTACATACTATTATCCCCGCAAAAATGAGGAACACAGAAAAGTCAAATAATTTGCCCAAGGATACAGAGTTAATAAATAGCAGAATCAGGAGATGATCCCATCGGTCTGGCTCCAAAATACACCTTCTTATTCACTATTCTACACTTATGATAATATTTCTGTCCCATACGACTAAGGCATAGATATCATCTGCTTGCATGTTATATGAAGAGTTACCTATATATCACAGTACTAACAGCAACATTTTCCAACTTTTCCCCTTCCCTTAGCCCCAACCCCCAATCCCCAACTCCAAATCTTTATATCCCAGAAGCACTCTTGTATTCACTCTTTAGGACCTCTTCTTTTTATAAGCTCTTAAGGAATGCTTATTTGAGTTTAAAAAAATAATAAAATTCCTAACAATGGTTCTCAATCCTTGTTTTAAGTCATGGATGCCTGTGAAATGTGATGAAACTATGGACTCCTTTTATGAAGAAACATAAAACGTTTTGTAAATAAATTTCAAGGTCTTATGGACACTAGATGAAGAACATTTCACATATCTCAATGCAGCTCTCCTCAGCTGCAGTGCTGCAAAAGGATAATATGTTGTGATTCAATAATCAAGCTTTACACACACACATTTGGACTAGTCAAATCTACCCATTTGACATAGCGTCAGTTTCTGCACCTATATTTAGCTATATCGCCTGGTTCTATGACAGTGTGGGAGGAAACCAACGGGGTTGGGGACGTGAAACAGATCAATGCTAACTATTCCAACTGCTACTGGGCTCCTTAGCATTAGTGCTTATCAAATGCACAAATTCAAGTGATAGGAGTAGGGAGGAGATAATCTGCTCATGGCTTGTTTTTCCTTTTACCTTTATCAATTAATTAAAATATGGAAAGTTGAAATAAACTATCTAAACTGGCATTTTGTAGCGGGCACAGAATTGGAATACGTTTCTAGAACACTGTAAGAATGCCCCTTATTCTCTCCATTTTTTTCTGGAAACTGAATATGCATCCATAATGAGAAAATAAGTAAGTCACAGCAAATTACAAGTTGTTAAAAGTTAAGAAATACCACAAATATAACAAGTTCCAGAAAATAACACAATATTTTGCAGATTATGTCTTAATTTTTTTCTTTTTCAAAAAATTGTTTAAAAATGAATGTATAGGTGAGTCAAGAAAAATGCAATATTAGGGAAAATCTGGTTCTAGCCTCAAATCTCTTTTATCTTAACTTGCTCAATTTGTAAAAATTTAGATAAACCCAGTCAAATACAATATAAAGAGTTCTATCAACTTTTAATTTTTTTTTAGTACTGCTAACCGAGAATAGTAGGTACGATTTTTAAAGAAAAGAGATTAAGGGAGAATACTAAGGAAGAAAAAAAAAATAAATGTACTGTTGAAAGGAATCTTATAATCCTATAAATCTAACTCCAACTTGTGTAAGGAAGAGGAGCCAACAGACCATCAGGGACAGACACTAAAATTCCATCTCAATGTTGGCCCCTCTGGATTTTCACCATGCAGTTGAAATAATAAAACTCTTTAAATTTTCAACAAGTATAACTCCCTTGGCCAATTTTAAAGCTTCTCTTGGTTTCTAATTAGGTTTGATCCAGGATAGGAAACGTTTCCCTTAGATTTCCTGAAAACTTTTCCTGAAGAAAACACATGGTTTATTATAGATAATAGGTAGGGAATTCCCTTTGGGTCTAAAGAGATGGCCTATATCCTTACGATTTTTATCCCAAAAGAGAACTAAAAAACACTCGTAAATGTAATGAACTTTGGATATTGAAAAAAAGGGATTTTTAAAAGCAAGGGGGGGAAAGACAAAAAACAAATAGAAAATACCTTACAGTCTATATAATGCACAAACTCCCCATGGTTATGAAAAAAATCACAGTAGCAATGTTTGGTCCCATTTTAGGGCAATAGTTCTTTCTGTCATCAACCGAATAAGTTTTCATTAAATGGGAGTTCCCTTTCCATTCCTCCATGTTGGCTCCTATAATTTTGGAGCAAGCTGCTTAAAGATGCATATATCCCATTTTATATTGTAACTTTTTGGTCTTCTCTAATTCTCCTTTTTAAAAGCTGTAAGTCAGACAGCTGCTGGTGAGGCTGCAGAGAAAAGGGAAGCTTATACACTGCTGGTGGGTATGTAAATTAGCTCAGTCACTAAGAAAAGCAGTTTGGTGATTTCTCAAAGAACTTAAAACAGAACTACCATTGGGCCTAGCAATCCCATTATGGGTTACATATACAAAGGAATACAAATCATTCTACCATAAAGACACATGCACCAGTATGTTCACTGCAGGACTATTTACAATAGCAAAGACATGGAATCAACCCACATGCTCATCAATGTAAGACCTGATAAGGAAAATGTGGTACATCTACACCATGGAATACTATGCAGCCATAAAAAGGAATGAGTTCAGGTCCTCTGCAGGAACATGGATGGAGTTGGAGGACATTATCCTTAGCAAACTAACACAGGTAGAGAAAATCAAATGCCACATGTTCTCACTTATAAGTGGGAGCTAAATGACAGGAACACACGGACACATAGAGCGAAAAAATAGATGCTGGGACTTACCTGAAGGTGCAAGATGGGAGAAGGGTGAGGATTGAAAAACTAGAAAAACTACCTATCAGGTACTATGCTTATTACCTGGCTAACAAAATAATATGTACACCAAAGACCCGTGATATAGTTTACATATTTGTCCCTGTCGAAATCTCAAGATGAATTGTAATCCCCAGTATTGGTGGTGGGGTCTGGGGGGAGGTGACTGAATCATGAGTGTGGCTTTCTCATGAATGGTTTAGCATCATCCTCTTAGTGCTGTTCTCACTATAGTGAGTTCTAATAAGACCTGGTTGTATAAAAATGTATGGCATCTCCCTCTCTCTTGCTCCTGCTCTTGCCATGTGATGCACCTGCTCCACCTTCAGCTTCTGCCATAATTGTAAGCTTCCTGAGGCCTCCCCAGAAGCCAAGCAGATGACAGCACCATGCTTCCTATGGTGCTGCATCCTTCCTAAAGGCTGCAGAACTGTGAGCCAGTTAAATACTTACTTTTATAAATAGCCCAGTGTCAGGTATTTCTTTATAGGGGTGCAAGAACTGACTAATATAGAAAACTATACAGAGGATTGGGGTATTGCTATAAAGATACCTGAAAATATGGAAGTGACTTTGGAATTGCACAATGAGCAAAGGTTGGAAGAAATTAGAGGACCCAGAAGAAGATACAAAGATGAGGGAAAGTTTAAAATTTCTCACAGACAGGATAAATGGCTCTGATCAAAATGCTGACAGTTACATGGACAATGAAGTCCAGGCTCAGGAGGACTCAGACGGAAAGGAGGAATTCATTGGGAACTGGAGCAAAGGCCACCCATGTTATGTCTAAGCAAAGACCTTGGCTGCATTCTGTGCATGTCCAGGGGATCTGTGGAAGCTTGACTTGAAAGTGATGATTTAGGGTACCTGGTTAAAGAAATTTCTAAGCAGCAAAGCATCCCATATGTGATCTGGCTGTTTCTAATAGCCTATGCTCAATGAGGGAGCAAATAAATGACTCAAGTTGGAACTTATATTTAATGGCAAAGCAGAGTGTAAAAGTTTAGAAAATTTGTAGCCTGGCCATGTGGTAGAAAAGAAAAGCCCATTTTTAGGAGAAGAATCAAAGTGAGCTTCAGAGCAATCTCTTTCTAAAGAAATGTGCATAACTAAAAGGAGACAAGTATTAATGGCCAAGACAATGGGAAAAGGCTTAGAAGGCATTTCAGAGAACTTCGAGGCAGTCCCTCCCATCGCAGGCCCTGTGGGCTAGAAAGAAACGTTTCAGGAGCCAGGCCCAGGGCCCTGCTTCCCTGCACAACATGCTCCCCATACCCAGGCCACTCCAGCTCCAGCCTCAGTTCAGATGAGCTCAGGTTTGGCTCTGGTCACTACTTCAGAGGGTGCAAGCCATAAGCCTTGGTGGCTTCCATATTGTGTTAAGCCTCCAGGCACACAGAGTACAAGAGTGGTGGGGGCTTGGCAGCCTCCACCTGGATTTCAGAGAATATATGGGAAAGCCTGGGTGTCCAGGCAGAAACCTACTGCACAGATGGAACCCCCACAGAGAACCTATATTAGGAAAGTACAGAGGTAAAATGTGGGGTCAGAGGCCCCATGCAGAGTCCCCACTGAGGCACTGCATAGTGGAGCTGTGGGAAGGGAGCTACAATACTCCAGGCTCCAGAATGGTACAGGCACAGGCAGCTTGCACCCTGCACCTGAAAAAGTCACAGGCACTCAACAACCTGAGAGAGCAGCCACAGGGGCTGAACTCTATGAAGCCACAGGGCAGAGCTGCCCAAGGCCTTGGGAGCCTGCTCCTTACGGGACTCGCATGGGGCCTGTAGCCCCCCTTTTTTTGGACAATTTCTCCCTTTTGGAATGTGTTGGGAACACAGTCCCTTTGAAATGTGTATAACAGAGTGATGAGTGTAATTGGGTTAAGGAAGACTGGGCCCAAAACTGGCCATAAACAAAATCTTCGCAGCACTGTCACATGTTCATGATGGCCATAACGCCAACGCTGGAAGGTTGTGGGTTTACCGGAATGAGGGCAAGGAACACCTGGCCCGCCCAGGGCAGAAAACCGCTTAAAGGCATTCTTAAACCACAAACAATAGCATGAGCGATCTGTGCCTTAAGGGCATGTTCCTGCTGCAGATAACTAGTCAGAACCACCCCATTATTTAGGCCCATCCCTTCCTTTCTCATAAGGGATACTTCTAGTTAATCAAGTATCTATAGAAACAATGCTAATGACTGGCTTGCTGTTAATAAGTATGTGGGTAAATCTCTGTTCAGGGCTCTCAGCTTTGAAAGCTGTGAGACCCCTGATTTCCCACTTCACACCTCTATATTTCTGTGTGTGTGCCTTTAATTCCTCTAGCGCCGCTGGGTTAGGGTCTCCCCGACCAAGCTGGTCTCGGCAGAAATGTTTACCCAATACTTAAACCCCCGTTGTATCTTGGAAGTAAATAACTTGTTTTGATTTTATAGGCCCAGAGGTGGAAGGAACTCATTTCCAGAAAAGAATTTGAATTTGGGACTTGGGAATTTTGAGTTAATGCTGGAGTAAGATTTCGGTTGGGATTACTGAAAAGGGATGCTTGTATTTTGAAATGTGATAAGAAAATGAGATTTGGGAAGGGCCAGGGACAGAATAAGTTTGTATGTTTGTCCCTGCCCAAATATCAGTGAATTGTAGTTTCCAGTACTGGAAGTGTGAAGCCTATTTGGAGGTGATTGTATCACGGAGGTGAATTTCTCATGAATGGTTAAACACCATCACCTTGGTGCTGCCCTCATGATAATGAGTGAGTTCTCATGAGTTCTGGCTGTTTAAAAGTGTGTGGCAACTCCTCCTGTCTTGCTCTTGGCTCTGGTCATGTGACACGTCTGCTGCCCTTTCTCCTTCCACCATGATTGTAAGCTTCCTAAGGCCTTCCCAGAAGCTGAGCAGATGCCAGTACTATGCTCCCTATAAATCCTGCAGAACCATGAGTCAATTATACCTCTTTTCTTTATAAATTACCCAGTCTCAGGTATTTCTTTATAGCAATGCAAGAATGGCCTACTACACACAGCGACATGCAACTTATCTATAGCACAAACCTGCACATCTACCCCTGAAACGAAAAGTTAAAAATAAATAAATAAAAGCTATAAGTTAGAGATCAGCTTGTGTTACACGATTTCCTATAAATCTCACATCTTCAATTTTCCACATACGATACTCAGGAAAATTTCATCTGAGGTTGAACAATTGGTATAAAAGTGTTTGGTGGTGACAATTTACATGATTTATTTATATACATAAACTTATCACATGCTAAAAGTGAAACATACTCATCCTTCATCTTTTAACAATTCTACCACATTAAAGGAAAAAATTAGATCAAATCTAGGACACAGAATAATGAAAAACTGAATCATATAGAAGGTTGACAGTTAAATGCCCTCTTTTAACAAAATTAAGTAACAATCTCTGGGCAGTTCACAGCTACATATAAAAAATGTAAAGGTTGTTCCCACTGATACTGCTCCAATTAACAGGTTATAAATACATGATGTAGTGTATAAAACTTATTCCGAACTAGAATATAGTTATAAAGGCTACTATGTTACCAACCACACAGATAACCAAATATGTCAGGGCTTAAAAAGGTTTTCTGTTTGGAAGATATATTGTGAGAGTAAAGTCTACAAACTGCATGTATAACCTGTGCAATGTGCCAGAAAACTTATCAACCAATTAATTTACATTAGGGAAAACTGTAAAGCTTGCTAGACTAGAAAAATATATAGATTTTAATGACTTTTCTTCCAATATGTTCCAATTATTATATCCTGACATATTAATGGATACTAGGTAGCAACATAAATATGTTTCATTTTCTTTACCAAAAAATAATCTACCTATTTAAATTGATAAAAGCCTTAAAGGACATTTATTCATGAAAGTTATCTCTAGTAGTTAAAATGTCACATGCGGAAATCATTTAGAATGCAAGGATATGACTTCCAAATGTCTTTGAATCCTTCACATAAATATGCATGCATACCATTTATAATAGTAGCCTTGATGAGAACATGCTGTAACTGGCTTTGAGAAATGCTTAAGAGGCTTATATTAAAACAGAATATAGAATGGTGGTTAGAAATCACAGAACAGGTGACACCTTATTCTGATAACCTGGTGATAAAATGTGTAGGCTATGATGTATAGATGGTGATAGTGTTACTACTTTAGGATAAAAATAAAACAATATTTATATGGAATTATAAAGCATTATGGAGAGAATCTAATGTAAAATTAAAAGTTAATATCTGCAGGTCAAGGAAATGCATGTTTATTATAATTCACAGATAGTCTCATGTATATAAAATATAAGAACTCAAGAGAATTACCCAGAAGTTTAATATATTTAGTCCGAAAGTGCTGGGATTACAGGCATGAGCCACCACGCCTGGCAGGATGAGGTATAATTTTTATAAAAAGCATTCAATCTGAGCCACATGTAGGCTCTGCAGAGAATAAAAATATATGTAAGGCTGACAAATCTCAGCCTTAAGGTTACAACCATCTTTGGAGAAAAATGCTTTCTTTGTCTAAGATTCAATACATAAGATCACATTCTGAAATTTTATATCTGTACACGACAAACAAAACTTGTAAATGTCTTTTCCCTTCAAAAGAAATAAACAAAAACAAAATGAATTTTTTAATGTATTAATTAGAAATAGAGGGATTTAGTGGAAAAGAGATAAATAGGGCTAAACACTCCATTTTTGTAAAACACTAGTAACGAGGCCAGTGAGCTTAGATCACTTCCCAGTGATCTGTTCATTCTGTTTCTGTTCCTTATCCTAAGCTGCATAGGAGTGAGTAGCAAGTGGCAACATGAGAGAAAACATGGTGTGTCTCCTTTGAATCAGGCAATGACACAGGAAGAGGGAAAGAGTAACTAAGAAAACCACAAAACTCCCCCCGCTTGTATTAAGTTGATAGAAGGACCTTTGGTTCCTGCGGGACATGGCACTCCCCATTTATTCCCACTTTGACGATCAGAAGACGAAGAGCTTGTCTAGAAATACACAGATCTATCATATTTGGAAATAAGTTACTTCCAGATTTATAATGTTGCCACCTAAAGTCATAAAATCACATATTTAGGAAATGTAAATTTGCGAATATCTACTTCCAGGGGTAAACTGAACTAGATACTGTGAAGAGACTTCCTGTTAATACCAAAACTAAGTCTTATATGAAATAATTGTTATTGAACCCATGACACTGAAGGAAGGGGAATGTCCATGGAAAACACTGATCTCCATGTACATACAATACAAACCCTAACCTGAAATAAACGCTTTGAGCAATATCAACACTGAAATTAAAAACAACAACAACAACAACCAAAAAAAAACCTTGTGACGGTATCACTATGTGGAGGTTGTATTGCATTATTAAGTGAGATTCCCCAAAGGGAACTAAAATGATCCCAATTCTGTAGTGCCTTCAGGATGAGGCAAACACAAATAATCCCTGAGGAAGGGCACTCGCAATTTGGGTACCCAGATTAAAATCAATCAAATATAAACTCTCAGCTAAGGAAAAGCATTGCACACACAAGCAAAATCATGGAGATGAATCAATAGAAACAATACATGGCAACATTATACTGTTATGAAGTTTAAATATTAGAGTTATCAGAAAGAAAATGTAAAATATCTATATATGAAATGACTAAACAAATAGAATAAATAATTTCAAAAAATGAACAAGAAAAAAAATACCAAGAATGACAAGGAAGATGGTGAGTAGAAGTTCTGAAAATGAAATATAATATTGAAGAAAGAAAATGAATGGGTTATAGGTGAAGAGAATTAATACACTGGAATACAGATCTTAATTATGTACCCAGAATACAGCCAGAAAGACAGGAAGATGGTAAATATGAAAAAGAGATTGAGAGATATAGAAGAGAAAATGCTAAGTTCTAAAACATACCTACTTAGGGTTACAAAAACGTGAGAAGAGAAAAGAAAGAAAAAACAATACTTATCAAGAGATTGGCTGATAAATTTCCAAAACAATAAACACCATAAATTTACAGACAGAAAAAGCACAATGTATTTGGTTGAACCACAGGACAATGTAGGTCTAAAATCATTGAATAATGTTAATTTCATATGGTTCAACCTATACTAAGCAAGATAAATACAAATAAATCAACACCTAATATTCACCGTAGTAAAAATATAGAATACAAAAGCAAACTATATTAAAAAACAACGTAAGAGAAAAAAGATATCTTTGTAACTTGTCATAATAAAGAAATGACAAAGTAGGCTGACATTGAACTTTTCAGCAGCAAAAGTGGAACATAAATGACCATGGAACAAAATTTTAAAGTATTTGAAAAAAAAAAAGTCAGTCTAGCATTGTTTACTTAGTAAANGGTTATAAATACATGATGTAGTGTATAAAACTTATTCCGAACTAGAATATAGTTATAAAGGCTACTATGTTACCAACCACACAGATAACCAAATATGTCAGGGCTTAAAAAGGTTTTCTGTTTGGAAGATATATTGTGAGAGTAAAGTCTACAAACTGCATGTATAACCTGTGCAATGTGCCAGAAAACTTATCAACCAATTAATTTACATTAGGGAAAACTGTAAAGCTTGCTAGACTAGAAAAATATATAGATTTTAATGACTTTTCTTCCAATATGTTCCAATTATTATATCCTGACATATTAATGGATACTAGGTAGCAACATAAATATGTTTCATTTTCTTTACCAAAAAATAATCTACCTATTTAAATTGATAAAAGCCTTAAAGGACATTTATTCATGAAAGTTATCTCTAGTAGTTAAAATGTCACATGCGGAAATCATTTAGAATGCAAGGATATGACTTCCAAATGTCTTTGAATCCTTCACATAAATATGCATGCATACCATTTATAATAGTAGCCTTGATGAGAACATGCTGTAACTGGCTTTGAGAAATGCTTAAGAGGCTTATATTAAAACAGAATATAGAATGGTGGTTAGAAATCACAGAACAGGTGACACCTTATTCTGATAACCTGGTGATAAAATGTGTAGGCTATGATGTATAGATGGTGATAGTGTTACTACTTTAGGATAAAATAAAACAATATTTATATGGAATTATAAAGCATTATGGAGAGAATCTAATGTAAAATTAAAAGTTAATATCTGCAGGTCAAGGAAATGCATGTTTATTATAATTCACAGATAGTCTCATGTATATAAAATATAAGAACTCAAGAGAATTACCCAGAAGTTTAATATATTTAGTCCGAAAGTGCTGGGATTACAGGCATGAGCCACCACGCCTGGCAGGATGAGGTATAATTTTATAAAAGCATTCAATCTGAGCCACATGTAGGCTCTGCAGAGAATAAAATATATGTAAGGCTGACAAATCTCAGCCTTAAGGTTACAACCATCTTTGGAGAAAATGCTTTCTTTGTCTAAGATTCAATACATAAGATCACATTCTGAAATTTTATATCTGTACACGACAAACAAAACTTGTAAATGTCTTTTCCCTTCAAAAGAAATAAACAAAACAAAATGAATTTTTTAATGTATTAATTAGAAATAGAGGGATTTAGTGGAAAAGAGATAAATAGGGCTAAACACTCCATTTTGTAAAACACTAGTAACGAGGCCAGTGAGCTTAGATCACTTCCCAGTGATCTGTTCATTCTGTTTCTGTTCCTTATCCTAAGCTGCATAGGAGTGAGTAGCAAGTGGCAACATGAGAGAAAACATGGTGTGTCTCCTTTGAATCAGGCAATGACACAGGAAGAGGGAAAGAGTAACTAAGAAAACCACAAAACTCCCCCCGCTTGTATTAAGTTGATAGAAGGACCTTTGGTTCCTGCGGGACATGGCACTCCCCATTTATTCCCACTTTGACGATCAGAAGACGAAGAGCTTGTCTAGAAATACACAGATCTATCATATTTGGAAATAAGTTACTTCCAGATTTATAATGTTGCCACCTAAAGTCATAAAATCACATATTTAGGAAATGTAAATTTGCGAATATCTACTTCCAGGGGTAAACTGAACTAGATACTGTGAAGAGACTTCCTGTTAATACCAAAACTAAGTCTTATATGAAATAATTGTTATTGAACCCATGACACTGAAGGAAGGGGAATGTCCATGGAAAACACTGATCTCCATGTACATACAATACAAACCCTAACCTGAAATAAACGCTTTGAGCAATATCAACACTGAAATTAAAACAACAACAACAACAACCAAAAAAAAACCTTGTGACGGTATCACTATGTGGAGGTTGTATTGCATTATTAAGTGAGATTCCCCAAAGGGAACTAAAATGATCCCAATTCTGTAGTGCCTTCAGGATGAGGCAAACACAAATAATCCCTGAGGAAGGGCACTCGCAATTTGGGTACCCAGATTAAAATCAATCAAATATAAACTCTCAGCTAAGGAAAAGCATTGCACACACAAGCAAAATCATGGAGATGAATCAATAGAAACAATACATGGCAACATTATACTGTTATGAAGTTTAAATATTAGAGTTATCAGAAAGAAAATGTAAAATATCTATATATGAAATGACTAAACAAATAGAATAAATAATTTCAAAAAATGAACAAGAAAAAAAATACCAAGAATGACAAGGAAGATGGTGAGTAGAAGTTCTGAAAATGAAATATAATATTGAAGAAAGAAAATGAATGGGTTATAGGTGAAGAGAATTAATACACTGGAATACAGATCTTAATTATGTACCCAGAATACAGCCAGAAAGACAGGAAGATGGTAAATATGAAAAGAGATTGAGAGATATAGAAGAGAAAATGCTAAGTTCTAAAACATACCTACTTAGGGTTACAAAACGTGAGAAGAGAAAAGAAAGAAAAAACAATACTTATCAAGAGATTGGCTGATAAATTTCCAAAACAATAAACACCATAAATTTACAGACAGAAAAGCACAATGTATTTGGTTGAACCACAGGACAATGTAGGTCTAAAATCATTGAATAATGTTAATTTCATATGGTTCAACCTATACTAAGCAAGATAAATACAAATAAATCAACACCTAATATTCACCGTAGTAAAATATAGAATACAAAAGCAAACTATATTAAAAAACAACGTAAGAGAAAAAAGATATCTTTGTAACTTGTCATAATAAAGAAATGACAAAGTAGGCTGACATTGAACTTTTCAGCAGCAAAAGTGGAACATAAATGACCATGGAACAAAATTTTAAAGTATTTGAAAAAAAAAAAGTCAGTCTAGTCTAGCTCATTGTTTACTTAGTTAAACTTCCACTCAAGACAAAAAAAGAAGAAAAAGTATTTTCAGATACAACTAGTTAAGCATTTGCCACCAATGGATGTAAACTGGAGGAATTATTTCTTAAATGCTTTATATTAGAAAATATTTAAAAGATGAATACTTAATTCATGGAATTTCAGCTAATAATTGCCAAGGGCAGGGGAGGGGGAGAGATGATCTAAATAAAATCCAAGAAAGCAAAATATAAGGAGATAATAAGAGCAGAAAATAATGAATAGACACAAAGTTCCAACTGAATAAAAAAATCCCAAATTGATACCTGAAAAGGCAGAGAGAGGTCATAAAACTTACCAAAGTTACATGGCTAATAAACAGAAAAGTCAGGACTTAAATCTAGGCAGTCTTGTCTCCATAGTTCAGGTATTACTATATGACCTCCCCAAAAAAGCTAGCATAAAAAAAAAAAAATAAGATTGCTCTATTTGACTGTCATTAATCTTCATGACCTTTATGTATCATAAAACCATAAGACAAAATACATCCAACACATATAACTGAAAAAAGATCACTCATCAGGATATATTTTAAAACTCCTACAAATCAATAAGAAAAAGACAACAACCGAATAGACAAACGGGCGAAGGTCAACAAGAGGGTGGAGCAAGATGGTCAAATAGAAGCCTCTAGTGATCATCCCTCCCACAGGAACTCCAAATTTTAACAACGAACTACACACAAAAAAAGCACCGTCATAAGAAGCAAAAATCAGGTAAGCAATCACAGTATCAGGCTGCAACTTCCTATCACTGAAGGAGGCACTGAAGACAGTCTTGAATCGTCAATACCACCCCTCCCCAATTCCACGGCAGTGGCCCATGTGGCGTAGAGAGAGAAATCTATGCATTTGAGGGAGCGAGAGCATAGCAACTGGGGGATGTAGCATTGAACCTGGTGCTGCCCTGTCAGTGGAGAGCAAAGTTATGCTGGGCTCAGTTGGCACTGAGACAGCATTTGGACAAGCCCTAGCAAGAGAGGAATGGCCCATCCCAGCAGCTGGAGCTCGAGCGTCTCAGCAAGCCTTGCCACTTTGGGCTAAGGTGCTCTGGAGTTCTGGGTATACTTGAAAGGCAGGCTAGGACACAAAGACTGTAATTCTTAGGTAAGTGCTAATGCTGGGCTGGGCTTAGAGCCCATGGACTAGGGCAGCACATGGCCTAAGGAGAAACCACCCCTCCCCAAACCCAAGGCCATGCAGCTCATAGCAATGAAGGTGACTAATTCCTTCTGCTTGAGAAGAGGAGAGCAAAGATTACAAGGACTTTGTCTTTCGTCTTGGATAGCAGCTCGGTCACAATAAGATAGGACACCAGGTAGAGTCATGAGGCCACCATTCTAGACTCTAACTCCCAGAAAACATTTCTAGACATACCATGGACCATAAGGGAATCTGTCGCTTCGAAAGGAATGACCCAATCCTGGCAGGGCTCATCACCTGCTAGTTAAAAGCCCTTGGCTACAAACTAACCAACAGTAATACCCAGGTAGTAAGCCGTGAGATTCTGAGACATGCTGGCTTCAGGTGAGACCTGGTACATTCCCAGCTGTGGTGTCTATGGCAAAAGACTTCTGCTTGAGCAAAGCAGAGAGAAAAGTAAAGCGGACTTTGTGTTGTGTGTTAAACACCAACTCAGCCACAGGGGTGCAGAGCACCAAGCAGGCTCTTGGGGACCCAAGTCGAGGCCTAGGCTCTTAGAAAGCCTTCCTGGACCTACCCTCGACCAGAGGGGAGCCCACTGCCATGAAGGGTAAGGCCCAAGCCTGGAAGCATTCAACACAAGCTTACTGAAGAGCACTTGTGGTTTAAGTGAACATCAGGCGTGGCCTGGCAGAACTCCCAGTGGGCCAGTGGCTGTGGTGGCTACTGGAAGAGGCTGGGAGATGTCAAATCATCCTTGCTTGCAGATGATATAATTTTATATTTGGAGAAACCTAAAGACTCCATCAAAAAACTATTAGACTGAAAATTCAGTAAAGTTGCAGAGTATAAAATCAACGTACAAAATTAGTAGAATTTCTATATGTCAACACTGAAAAATCCGAAAAAGAAACTTTAAAAAGTAATCTCAATTAGAATAACCACAAATGCAATTAAATACCTAGGAATTAACTTAATCAAAGAAGTGTACGATCCCTACAATGAAATCTATAAAACACTGATGAAAGATATTGAAGAGGACACAAAGAAATGGAAAACTATTCCATGTTCATGGACTGGAAGAAATCAATATTGTTAAAACATCCATACTATGCTAAGCAATCTACAGATTTAATGAAATCTGTATAAAATTACCAATGGCATTCTTCAGAGAAATGAAAACATCCTAAAATGTATATGGAGCCACAAAATGCCCAGAATAGCCAAAGCTATCCTGAGCAAAAAGAACAAAACTGGAGGAATCACATTGCCTTACTTCAAATTATACTACAGAGCTATAGTAACCAAAACGGCATAGTACTGGCATAAAAACAGACACATAAACCAAAAAGCAGAATAGACAACCCAGAAACAAATCCACACACCTACAGTGAACTCATTTTTGACAAAGGTGTCAAGAATATACACTGGGTAAAAGACAGTCTTTTCCATAAAGGGTGTTGGGATAACTGGATATCCATATGAAGAAAAATGAAACTAGACCCGTATCTTTTGCCATATATAAAAAGCAAATCAAAATGGATTAAAAAATTAAATCTAATGCTGTACACTATAAAACTAGTACAAGAAAACATTCGAGAAAACCTCCAAGACACTGGTCTGGGCAAAGATTTCTTAAACAATGCCCCACAAGCACAGGCAACTAAAGCAAAAATGGACAAATGGGAACACATGAAGTTAAAAAGTTTCTGCACAGCAGAAGAAACCATCAACAAAGTGAAAAGACAACCCATATAATGAAAGAGAATATTTGCAAACTACCCATCCGACAAGGAATTAATGACCAGAATATATAAGTAGCTCAAACAACTCTATGGGAAAAAAATCCAGTATGACTAAAAAATGGGCAAAAGATCTGAAACATTTTTCAAAAGAAGACATACAAATGGCAAGGAGACATATAAAAAGGTGCTCAATATCACTGATCATCAGAGAAATGCACATCAAAACTACAATGAGATATTTTATTACCCCAATCAAAATAACTTTCATTCAAAAGAAAGTCACTAGCAAATACTGGCAAAGATATGGAGAAAAGGGAACCCTTGAACACTGTGGGTGGGAGTGTAAATTACTACAACCACTGTGGAGAACAGTTTGGAAGTTCCTCAGAAAAAGCAAAACTAGAGCTACCATACGATCCAGCAATCCCACTGCTAGGTATATACCCAAAAGAAAGGAAATCAGTGTATCAAAGGATATCTGCACACCACATTTATTGCAGCATTGTTCACAATAAGCAAGACTTGGAAGCAACCTAAGTGTCCAGCAACAGATAAATGGATAAAGAAAATGTAGTACAGTTACACCATGGAGCAATATTCAGCCATAAAAAGAATGAGATCCTGGCTGGGCGCGGTGGCTCACGCCTGTAATACCACCACTTTGGGAGACAGGTGGATCTCGAAGTCAGGAGTTCACGACCAGACTGGCCAAGATGCTGAAACCCCATCTCTACTAAAAATACAAAAATTAGCCAGGTGTGGTGGCACACCTGTAATCCCAGCTACTCAGGAGGCTGAGGCAGGAGAATCACTTGAACTCGGGTGGCAGAGGTTGCAGTGAGCCGAGATCGCACCACTGCACGCCCATCCTGGGTGACAGTGCAAGACTCCATCTCAAAAAAGAAAAAAAAAAAAAAAAAAAAAAAAGAATGAGATCCTGACATTTGCAACAATGTGGATGAAACTGAAGGTCATTACATTAAGTGAAATAAGCCAGCCACAGAAAGACAAACAATGCATAGCCTCACTTATTTGTGGGAGCTGAAAATTAAAACAAACATACGGAGACAGAGAGTAGAAGGATGGTTATCAGAGCCTGGGGAGAGTTTTGAGCGGGCAGCGGTTAAGTGGGAATGGTTAATAGGTACAAAACATAGTTAGAAAGAATGAATAAAATCTAGTATTTGATATCACAACAGAGTGACTAGAGTCAATAATGATTTAATTGTACATGTTAAAATAAAGAGTATAATTGGATTGTTTTCAACACAAAGGATAAATGCTTGAGGGGATGGATACTCCATTTACCATGATGGATTACACTCTGCATGCCTGTATTAAAGTATCTCATGTACCCCACAAACATATATGCCCCCTATGTGCCCACAAAAAAATAAAATTTAAAAAAAAATGTGTAAAACAAACAAAAAAAGACACAAACAAGTATTTCCTGAAGATAAAACACGAATGGCCAGTAAACATATGAGAAGAGGTGCAACTTCACAGCTAATTAGGGAAATGAAAAATAAAAATCCAATGCAATGATAATTTATGTGAGTTAGATTGACAAAACAATTTTAAATACTGGCAAACATGAAAAGCTTCGGGTATTCTTATGTACTGCTAAAAGGTTATAATTGGTACAGCCCTCTAGAGAAATAACTGAACACGATGTTGTAAAGCGTTGACATTCATGTATCTCATGACTTGGGAATTCCACTCCTAGATATGTTTCCAAGAGAAATTATTGAATATATATAACTTGAAATATTCACAAGGGTGTTAACTGCAAAAAAACTGGAAACATCCTGTGTTACATCAACAGAAAAATGAAAAGTAGACTGTGGTATATTCACAATAAAATACTATGTAGCAATAAAATTAACTAAAATTATATGCAACGACAATACTTTCCATCACGCTATTGAGTGGAAAAGGAACTTATAGTATTTTATAAAGCTCAAAACAGGCCACACTGAATATATCACTTAAGTGGGTAGATAGGCAGGTAAATCAATTATAAAAAAAAAAATAATAAAGTATATATTTGCATATACTAAATCTTGAATAAATCTCATTTTGCCTTCCTAATTCTCACCTGTTATTTAAGTATCCCCTTTAGAAGGGACAAGAAAACCAATGGCAAACTTACCTGCAGAAACACTGGGGGAGTTCTCCTTGGCCATACAAAGGAAACAAAAATGGAGTGTTGCCATATCGCCCAAGACAGTGAAGAAAGTTTCTGGTAGCTTTGAGACCATCTATGGTACTGCTGGCTGTCTCTGATGTCATTGCAATTGAATGCAGGACAATATATTGGAGGTTGGGGTTAATTTTGAGTTTTAAATATTCATAAAATGTAATATCTTCATATCCTATGAAAAGATGAAATTTTATCACTCAAAATCAGAACCAAACTTCTATTTAAAACACCCCACAAAAGGAGATGAAGTGTGTTTCAAAGACCTCAAAAAGGACATAGGTGGTATTACATTTTGGACACTGATGGTTGATCTTAGAAAAAAGTGGAAACAATCTCGCTCTCCGATTTGGAGTAATGGCACAATTTTTAAGCTTTATATGATTGAGCATTTCATGCATTCAAAAAAACTGGAAAATATTAAATAACTCAATGGGTTGCCATATTTGGCAATAATCTCACTTTATTGTCATGACACTTGCAGGATAATGCCAATAATGGTACTGAAAATATTAAACAACTATGACAACATGGGAATGTATTTATTTAAGACGATAAATACTTCTCACTAATAATCAGAAAATAAACTAAAAAATAATGAAATGGATTTCTGTGTGGCTACTAGAATCAGTCTTATGGCCACATAATCACATCAAAACATATGGGACCCCTAAAAGTTACTCCTTTAAACCAAGAACAGAATATAACGTAAATTGGACTGTTAGTGGTGGGAAATACAATGCCATGATAAAAGACAAAAACTTTACGGAAATAATTTACATAAATAAAAATTATAAAAATTTACTGAGAGAACTGAATTTTACACAGTCACTGTGGATAACATGACAGATCCTAGTAGACTTGAAGCTTTAAGAGCAAGGATTAGACTTTCATTATTTCGCAGAGGAAAAAAAAATATCACTGCACTTCTCATTGTAACTTTACAAATAAATTATCAATAGTATATTCCAATTTTGGTTAACATTTTCAGACCAATGGACTTAAAGTATACAGCTCTGATACTAAAATGGCATATTCAATTTTGAACAGACTGTGAAGTAACTGGCCCCAGATCACACAATGAAATAGGTCAAAGCCAAGAATAGAAACCATCCCTTTTCTGAATCCAGTATTTTTCCCCCATATACCATCTAGCCTTTTTTTTTCCAAACACAATAGTTCAAGATTCTAGGTAAAAGCAATCCTGGAAAATGACAAAATATATAGTATTTTTACTTATGAGAAAAAATAATGGAATCATGAAAAGGGATTATTATCTACAAAGAGCCAGTTGACAGTAGTATTTAAATAATAAGAATAAAAATTAAAATCTAGCATGCCACTTCAGCAATAATGAAAATATCTGCACTGTAGCCACATGGGGCTATGGAGCCCTTGAAATATAGCTAATGAGACCGAGAAACTGAATTTTTTATTTTATTTCATTTTAATTAATTTAAATTTAAATAGCTACATGTTACTAATGGCTAACCTATTGATAGTGCAGAGTTAGAATGCATTTTAAAACAGTAATAAGTGGCTCACTAAATCAGAGCAAGCATATTAAAATAGTAAGAAATGTTAAATAATTGGAGAACACAACTTAATGAAAAACTTACCTTTATATTCATCAGGATATTTCTCATATTCCATACAAAATGTAAGAAATTTCATTAGCATTCGCTTTTCTACCATAGTAAGTTGTTTGCTATTAAAGACATCTGCTCTGGAACAAGGAACCTGAAAAATATTATGATTTTAAGTCAAGAAACTGCCTCCTAACGATATAAGTATTCCAAATTACACTTTTTTCCCCTTTACATATACCAGGATTATCATTTCCATTCTAGTCAGGTTTTTTCACATCACCTTCCATCAGTATTAATGGCATCTCTGCTAACATCAGGGCTAACTGTGAGCTTTCTCACTTAATTCTGCCAAGTTACTCCTCATGCCATTAAAAGACCAATGGCATGTCATCCTAACAGAGAAAAATTTAGCAGTGCTATCTAAAACAAACACTGTGGTTCTCCCCATGTATATGTTAGTACATTATTATGCCTTTTCTCCAATTAATCTGCCTTTTGTGAGTTGATTTTTCAGTGAAACTTCAGAGGCTTAAGAGGGAGTGTTTCCCTTGGCCCCTACAGTTTTGGTGCTGTAAGCAGGATAGCAAAGCTCTGCTCTTCTGGAAGCTGTAGTGAAGAACCCAGGATCTGATCAGCTGTCGTACAGGTAAGAATTTTTTCCAAACCAGGCTCCAGGCCTCCTTCTCTGTGTGGAATCTGATCAAGTGGACAGTAAAATTCACGGTTTCTTTCTTTTCCCTCTCCAAAATCTTGATTAATGGGAGAAAAGGATTTGTGTGACTACTAGTCTTGGGTATAGTGACTCTGGTGTGCTTTTTGGTACTTTGTGTGCTTTTGGTACCAACACCAAGCTGCAGAGTAAGTCATGAGAAAATTAGCACTAGAAATTTTAATTAAGCATTTACATTTGTAAATCACTATGCAGGACTGGAATTTATTGCTTTATGAGGAAAATAACAATCTTATTTGCTTATCTTTCCAAAACAAACCATAATAACTTAAGCTGATGCCCAGTTACAATTCTTGATCAGCACAGTACCTGTTCCACTCGTCCTTCTCGAAATGCAAGAATCCTGGTAATATTTTTAAACTCTGCATATCGACTAACATTAGATTTGATTAGAAGATCAATTAGTAATCCTCGAGAATACAGCAGCTGTACAAAGTAAATATTTTAGAAGATAAAAGGTGAAATAGTAGAAAAATTGGAAAACAATAAAGATACATAATTTTGTTATATTTTGATTATTTGTAGAAAGAGTCATATCTACAAATATTATAATACATAACACAATCTATTACAGGTTCAGAATTGATTAGATGAAATTAAAAATCCAAAAAACTTTGCAATCCATAAGCTTTTCATAACTTGTTTAGCAGCAAAACCTGATCCATACTGATAAGGCACTCTGGCTTTGTCCCAATTAACATAAATATTCATATATTTCATTGCAGAAATAATGTGTTTAGTTGGTGCCTCCTCAGACCCTGCTAATCATATAACATATCAGCATATGTACTTCATTACTTTCTAAAACATGTATTTTTTTAATCTTAATGACAGAACACACCAGGCCCTAAGGGTTTTGGATAAAAATCTATAGTCTTACATAAAGCCAGGTAGTCATAAGAAGAAATCAATCCAGTGAACCTCCCTACCCCACCAAAAAAGAAAAAAATATTTGTGATGCATTTACACTGAAAGAGTCAAATTATAAGGTCCCTCTGTAATTCTAGAAGTCTGGGTTTATATGAGATATGCCTTTCTCAAAAAGTGAAGATGATGGTTATTGCTGGCACGTATGGGAGAAACTGATTTAATTTTTAACATCTCATAAGTAATATCAGAGAGATAAAATCAATAATGTAAACAGTATTGTCTAGCATGTTAACCGTATGGTTAAATGCAACAGATTTGACTATTTCCTATATTAAGATACTCTTAAATAATGCCTATAACTCAATAAATATTAAAAATGAATTTTACATCTATAATAAGTAAATGGGAAAATTAGCTTTACTATACGAAGAAAAAGGAATCTCAAAATCAATCTAAACCAATAGTCTGAGCAACTAAAAAGTCAGTAAAGACTACCAGTAAATCAATACCATTCAAGTAAAATTTTATATAGTTCAGTATTCTGCAAAATAAAATTGACATCACTTTTTTGAAACGAATCTGATTATCCTGATTAAATATGGCATGTTACTTCATTACCCTCTTCCTAACACACTACATAACTGAAAGAGCCCATGCTTTAAAGAATATATTGCCAATTCTTAACTCTACAATAGTGATAAAAAAATAGTTACTTCAAAAACCTCATTTGTTTAAAAAAAGATACCACATTTGAGATTCAAGGATCCCTGAATAGCCATCATAATTTCACAACATTAAGATATAAAACATAGAAAATGCATTTTTTTTAATAAGACCAATAAAGCTTAAGGTTAATGCCAGGCTTGAAAAATAAATGCATTTAAGATATCACAGAAGACATCCAACAAATTTCAAAATAAAATTATATGATTTTTGTTTCTGAAGCTCAGAATATAAATGTGTACATTTAAAATCTAAGCCTCTTTTTTTTTTTTTTTTTTTTTTTTTTTGAGACAGAGTCTCACTCTGTTGCCCAGGCTTGAGTGCAGTGGCTTCATCTCAGCTCACTGCAAACTCCGTCTCCCAGGTTCAAGCGATTCTCCTGCCTCAGCCTCCCGAGTAGCTGGGATTACAGGCATGCACCACCAAGCCCAGCTAATTTTTTGTATTTTTAATAGAATACGGGGTTTCACCATGTTGGTCAGGCTGGTCTCGAACTCCTGACCTTAGGTGATCTGTCTGCTTTGGCCTCCCAAAGTGCTGGGATTACAGGCCTGAGTCACCACGCTCAGTCTAAGCCTCTTTTTCACTACCCTCTAGGTGATCTATCATTGATGAGGGGCTAAAAAGCAGTGCAATTTGATTACAATAATAGAAATTAGATTTAATAATTAACAATTTTTCCTTCACTTAGCATGTTGGTTCCATAATTAGTAAGAGTATGTACTTACTTAGAAATGAGCTTTCATTTTAAGAACTTCATCTCTGATCTTCTCTATTAGTCTGAGCAGTATGACACTATACATATTTTATTTAACCTACCTTGAGCTATTACTTTTTAAAAGGCTATATACATGAATGTATATTGTCAACTGTAAAACCCCACAGTATTTGCACAGTATTTGTTAATTATATCACTATGTCTTTGAGGTTGAACGCATATGGAAATGTCAAGTAGTTTGGAGATACTGAGTTGGACTTTAGAAAAGAGGTCTTTGGACGAGTGCGGTGGCTCACACCTGTAATCCCAGCACTTTGGAAGGCCGAGGCGGGCGGATCATGAGGTCAAGAGATCGAGACCATCCTAGTCAACATGGTGAAACCCCGTCTCTACTAAAAATACAAAAATTAGCCGGGCATAGTGGTGCGTGCTTGTAGTCCTAGCTACTCGGGAGGCTGAGGCAGGAGAATCACTTGAACCCCGGAGGTGGAGGTTGCAGTGAGCCAAGATTGCGCCACTGCACTCCAGCCTGGCAACAGAGCAAGACTCGGTCTCAAAAAAATTAAAAAAAGAAAAAAAAGAAAAGAGGTAGGGCTTTAAGATAGATATTTGGCAATCATCCTAAACTTAGATGTTTATTAACTGCAATTATTAGAACAGATGAAATTTCCAAGGAGTGACCAATTACCCCAATAACATGGAATATATTGCTTTCCATCTAGTATGCACTGAATATGTATTAAACGACTTACATTTTAAAAACGGACAATTAACCACCTGTATTACTAGGGTTATATGTGAGTAAGATACTTCTGGTTTTGAAAATGAGTACATTAAATGATTATTAGTTATTTTATAGAACGTATGAACCCATGAAACTCTGCAGGACGCAGTCCCAACTGGCTAGTCCACTGCCTCTAGACATGTTTGGTTTTCACTTACCATAAGAGAACCGGTTATTACTAACCATTCAAACTGATGAAAATACCCAGAAGTCTCCTTCAGAGTATCTTCAAATGTGTCAACTTCTAATTCAATTATCTTTTTCTTCCCACAACCAGCATTCATTTTCTTATACAACTGAATAATTTTCTACACCAATTCCTACAATTGAAACAGCCCCATCTTCAACTATTTCCCTTTGCGAGATATATACTAAATTTCAGCTAACACAAAAGTTACAGACTTTCATGAAATAGCCTTGATTCTTAACCACATTTATATAATCATTTATTTAGGTAAAACATTACAAATTCCAAGTAACTACTTCAAAATGGAATTGTAAGACAAAGACCATTTGTTATTTGACTTGTTCAGTTTTTATGTTTTGTTTAACCTATTTCATAGAGTACTGCTCATGGGACCAGGAAGGTTATTACTGAGCTAGGATTAAACTTCCATCCACAGATGAACAGCCAAGGTAATGTGCAAAAAATGCTAGATTTTAAATCATGACAGGGTCAAAGTAGATGGAGAAGGGGGAAGAGATAGTACAGAAGTATGAAGTAGAACCAATGCAATAGCCAACTATGCAAAATCAGACACAGAGTGCTATATGACAGAAATAAAAGTGGGTAGTAAAAAGATATTTATATTTTCAGGCATCAAGTTCAAAGGGAGCAAGAGTATGAGGATATGGGATTTGCAGAAACAACTTGTCAAGTGAAATGTTTTGGTCCCCTCTGTCCCCTATTACTTGGAACTTGAAGAAAGTACATTAAATTGAAAAGCCTAGTTCTGTGCTAGTTCTGTGGCAAGTCTGGTGTTATTTACTATCCTACTTCTTTTCAATTCCTTATTGTTAGCTCTCAACTTACAGGATTTAGTCTCTGTTTTTATCTACTTTTACCCTGTCCTGTACTGTAACCCTTTAAGGCCATAATCCTTTATCTTACTGATTTTCTATTCTTTTGCACTAAAATAGTCTTGCTTCCTATAAACCAAATGCAATACTGTACCCTTCTAAGATGGAGGGACCTCCTGTGAAGTTACAGTGAACTACGTCCAAGTTAGTTATGTTCAGGGACATAACTGAAGACAATAACTTTCTTCCCAGCCTTCCTGCCTCCATCACTATTAAATTTTCCTCTGAAGCTTTCAAACCTGAACATATGATTTTTTGAGACTCTTTTTTTAAAATTATACTTTAAGTTCCGGGATACATGTTCAGAACGCGCAGATTTGTTACATAGGTATACACATGCCATGGTGTTTTGCTGCACCCATCAACCCGTCACCTACATACCCATCATCTACATAGGTATTTCTCCTAATGCTATCCCTTCCCTAACCCCCAACCCCCAACCCCATCACAGGTGTGTGATGTTCCCCTCCCTGTGTCCATGTGAACACATGATTTTTAAAAATGCATTGGTTTATTCTGAGTATTCATCATCATACAGTTGTGAAAATAGTTACTATATATAAAGGCTAAAAGAATTGATGGAAATGGACTGTAAATAACATGGATTTCTGAACAGGTTCATTAGAATTTTCTTTTGATAGAATTCATAGTGTCCAGAGAATATTAGGTTGTAGTATGTGCTCAAGTACAAAAGTATTCTTCAGGTATAGATTAAAAACATAATTAAAGCATTTTAATGTGAGCACTTTAAAAGTGTTTTTAATTTGTACTTAAGGAATATTTTAAATGAATTACAAATGTCTGGCTACTCTCTCTTTACAAAACACACATTCTGCATCTCAGAGAATTACAAAACTGGGTTTATGGGTCCAGATACTGTTTTAATGCAAAGATGGGAAAATTAGTACTTACCTTTGATACTAAATCAATATTAAATCTCCTGCCTTCTTTAATAATTTGTGAGTAAGTAATTCTGTCTTTCTTTCGTTGTTCTGTGGTATCTTCTGCTATAGGCACATTTTCACTCACGTCTTCTGCTGAAGTTGATGGCACACAAGTTTTATCATCACAATGGTTTTCTTTTTCCCCTGTCACTTCAGCACCATTTACTTCTAGCACATTCTCTGGATCACTGCTTGGAGTTTGTTCTGTGAGCATTTCACAGTTCATAGTGCTTAATGACTCATCCTCCACAGGTAGGAAGGCAGAATCTGCAGCTTCTGTGGAGTTTGCAGATGTCACAAGAGCATGATTTTTCTGCAGTGCACCAGCCTCTTCTACATCTTCATGCAAATCCTGACTAATAAGAAATTATAATAATAAACACCAGGCTTTTGATAATTCTACCCTGCTACATTTTTATATTGCTTTAACTTTTCACAGCAACTTTTATTCCTTTACCCCTTTTATCAAGTTCAGTGTATGTTTTGCTTATGTGACTCAGACATTAAACATTCACCTGTTAATGTTTCAGTAAAACAGGAAACAAAATTAAGATTTGAAAAATATAAAGATTTCACGTCACATGCACATTTTTGAGAATTTAAGACAGACAGGGGAGTTGTATTTTGGAAGCAAATTACCACAGTGATGAAGAATATAGTCTTCAGAATAACAGATCTTGGTTCAAATCCTGATCATATGACTAGTAAGCTCTGTGAACTTAGACTAGTTATTTATCCTCTCTGAGACCACCTAAATTACCCACCTATGACACAGAGATAATACCACCCACCTCACAAGGTTGTTCTGAAGATTAAATTAAGTACTGCATGCAAAGAGCCTGACACAGTGCTTGGGACACAGTAAATGCTCAACAGTGGTAGTTATCAAGATTGTTATTATTGAGGAATTCCTGACTTGGTGATATGACAGAAGACCTTCAATAAAGGGAAAAAAAAATCTGCCTTGAAACGATTAAGTTGGCCTATCACAATGTGGTGTCTAATAGGACCTTTCTGTAAAATTACCTGCCTGTTTTAGCACTGATGTCTATTACTCTAGTCGAAGTCCCATTTCCAAATTTATTATTAGAGTTACCATTCTCAGTCCACCATTGTCTTGATTTATAGAACAGGCTCCCATTCAGTCTGCCTGCTTTATCAATTTCTGTATGATATTTTATCCTCCACAGAACCCACTATTTTCACTGAGTTGCCACAATGCTCAATATCTGGCATAATGCCTTGTATGTGATTGGTCTTGGCAACTAAAAATCTGCTAGTTGACTGATCAAGAACTAACAATAGCCCTTCCTTATATCAAATCTAAAACTTACCCCACAAAAAAACTTCCTCTTCCTGTCTCTAAATCAAACCGCCTTCCTTATTTACTAACCTTCCGGTTTCATCTCCACCTACTTTCCAACATGGCATCTCTAACTCCAAATTTATCAATTCTAATTGTCAAATCATGACAGTTTGGTTCATATCATCTGTCTCTTCTGTCCTTTTCTTTCCACTCTGCATAATATCACAATTCTTCCATTCTCAAACATAACCACATACTTTAACAAACTACTTTAAGAAAAAGTTTAAATTTCACTTTGAATTAGTCTTCCTTAGCCCAATTACACTCATCATTCTATTATACCATGCTCCCATAATACACACATGCAGTTTACCTAGCATGTATTTATCCATTCCTTTTTAATAATCCTTTGGTTTTCCAGTATATCCTTTATCTTCCCAATCAGACTGTAAATCCTGGAGGGAATACCTTAGCACCGCTCCTTCTGTGTCCCACACAACACCTACTGCACTGCTCTACAGATGTGGTATCTGATAAATGCTTGATGAATAATGGTTTATACATGCAAAGGCTATTTTTGTTTCAAATGTGAAACAAACTTCTTGCAAAAAACACAAAAAATAAGGCCAAGAAAAAAACATTGTATTGCAAATTAGAAAATCTGAGTTAAGTGAAAAAAAAAAATAAGTGCTTATTAAAAATAACACAATAAACACTACAAAAAAAAAAAGAGGGACAATGAAAGAATAACACTCAAATGTCAAGAAATAAAATGCCACATTTACTGTTATAGTAATTCTAATAAAATCTAACAAAAAAAAAACAAATTGATAGCATTAATGTTACATGAATACTTTTGAGATCTAGGAAACTAAAGTGAGGAAAACATCCACGTTCTATCCCAGACTCATCACCTAGGAAACACTTGCAAGTAATTTAATCTGTCTGATTCACCACCTATAAAATGGGAATCAGTCCACCTGCCCTACCTTTTATGAAACTGTTGTGAGATAAGAAAGTTAACATATATGAAAAGTAGTTTATAAACTCTAAAAGGTTAATCAAATATAAGATGCTAATCAGGCCGGGCACGGTGGCTCACACCTGTAATCCCAGCACTGTGGTAGGCCGAGGTGGGTGGATCACTTGAGGTCAAGAGTTCAAGACCAGCCTGACCAACATGGTGAAACCCTGTCTCTCCTAAAATACAAAAATTAGTCAGGTGTGGTGGTGGGCACCTGTAATCTCAGCTACTTGGGAGGCTGAGGCCAGAGAATTGCTTGAACCCGGGAGGCGGAGGCTGCAGTGAGCCAAGATCGTCCCATTGCCCTCCAGCCTGGGCAACAAGAGCAAAACTCCGTCCTAAAAAAAAAAAAAAAAAAAAAAAAAAAGATACTAACCAAAAATAAGATATTGTTAAACTGCCCACAGCTCAATAGTCAACTCAAAACCTGCATACCTAGGTTTTCCGCATTCACGTGATGAAATCTCATTGGTCATATAAGCACATGATGGCATTGCCATTAACAGCATTAAGAATGAAGAGCGATAACATGAAAGGTGATTTGTATATTTTCTACAGAATTGTTCACACTCTGTACTCACTTTTATTATTTTGAAAACCAACAAAACTAAAGTGTGTTCCATGAGGGATCTAAGGGGATAATTTTCAGCAAAAGTTCCACACCCCTAAATTTTTTTATTTTTTTCAGTAAAAGTTCTTACACCTAACTCTTAAGAGAAAAAGTTCCATGCCTTTAATTTTAAGAAATGACAGGATAATTAATTACACTTTACAGATAAGACAGAATATGGCAACTTCTCTTATTACAGACTATGATGATGACACTGTGAAAATTGAGCATAGCAAATGATCTAGTCAGGGATTCTCTATTACATTCTGTGATGGGGAGCCTTATAGAGTGAATGAAATACATTAACCAGTACTGGACAACCTGGAAGATATAAGTCAAAATACTTAATTAAAGGTATAAGCGAAGAGAAGAAATTCTTCAGAAATTTTTTTTATATCAATAAACTATTGTTTTACTGTTCTGAACATTAAAATTTGGTGAGATTCCTAGCACTACGGAAAACACAAGCAATAAAAACATGACACTGTCCTCACTTTGCATTAAATACAACCACAGTATTTTTGGAGTTCTGCCAAGGTTGAAGTTAATACCTAATGAGAAAATATAAAGATACCCAAAAGCTCCTAAAACTCCACGTACATCCTCAGAAAGCAAAATTCTGTTCATCTAAAAGGGCTATCTTCCCCCAAATTTAAAACTTTATACTGTGGTAAAAGACATTTTCTTAAAGAGATATTCAACCTTTCAGAGAAAACCTCAGAATACAGTAATAGTTCAATTCTATTCATTTAAAAGTGTTTGAAAACTATAAAAACACATTTACCAACTACAAAATAATGTAGCTGCATTAGAAGCCTTCAAATGAACCTTGGAGTTCTAAGATATTACGTTGATTTTAACATACACAGGTGCTCCTCGACTTATGGGGTTACATCCTGATAAACCCAATATAGTAAGACAAAATGCATTTAATACCCCAATAAAACCATTATAAAGTTGAAAAATCATTAAGTCAATCCATCATAAGCTGCAGACTGTTGATAAAGGAAAACAATCTGCATCATTAGTTCTTATACAAATGTTCACAATCAAAATTGATTTCACAAATTAAATTTAGTGTCATTTACACTGCTAGCTTTAATTCCAAAGGTCATTTATAATATAACAATATATTTGAGATAATTTCTCTTAATAAAACTGCTTATCACTGCTTTTGTAAGTGCATTTTCACTAATTGCCAAAATTCACATATTACTCTTGAGAGTTTGGAAGTATAAATTCTGATATCATCTAGTACTGCTTACCAATTAATAGTAATAACAAAGAAACACCTCAAAGTAAATGTGTCTTATGAATACCCTGCAACAGCCTTTTAGAGGAATCAAATGAAAAACTGAGAAACAGGTGTTTAATTTATTCAGCACAGGTGTTCACCATTTATCTTCTAGCCATTTGTACCTTTTCTTACCCAATACGACTTGCTGCTGACATCGTATTCTTTTACTTTGATGTTTATACTTTGTTCTAAGGCCATTTGTATCTGATTTTCACAGTATATATTATACTGCTACCCAGCTGTTTATTCCTAAAATAAATGTTCAATGGCTATTCATAAGAATTACAAAATCAGACTATTCAAAATTGTTGTTCTACAAAACAGCAATATAAAAATGAAATCAATTTTGAACTGCTGCAATATGATACATTGGTAGATATATATTTCCCTGTTTATTACCACCTAAAAGGTTAACACATACTATAGAATACAGGTGAACTATCAACCTCTTGTCATGTTTACCCAAGAACAAAAGTTCATAAAATGGTGTACAGCAGGACTGTTGGTTGTCTACTCAACAACAAATACCCTTTTTCTCCTTGCTTCAAGAGCTCCAATTTTGTTCCAATATTAGAGAGAAACTGCTTGTCCTTAGGGATGGATCATGACAGATCAAAACCAATTATGATAATTTCACCTCCCTTTGCTGGTGATTGATTTAGAATTAAGTACATTATCCAGTTTTAGCCAATAAGATAATGAAGAGTCTGCTTGGGGCCCTTGTTGAAGACTGTCCAGTAAAATAAAAAAGCATAAACATGTTAGGAAACCTCTTCCCCCTTTTCCTCATGTTGAGAAATTTTTTTGTTATGTAAGAGCCTCTTTGAAATTCTGGCAAACATCTTGTAATTCCAAATGGAAGGCTAAGAGAAGTGTGGAGTGCTACCCCAGTGCTCTGATGGGCTGAAGCAGCACAATTACAAATCCTCGACTTACCCACCCACCCGCTTACGTATGTACTTGTTTAAACCACATTTAGTTGGGCAGCGGTTCAATTCTGGTCTAAAACACACTTAACCGTAGACAGTGATGAGTAATTTCCNACAAATAGTTTTCATCCTGCTTTAATATTATACCAGAAAAGGGAAACAATGCTCAGTAAAATGCAGAAAATAGGGCAGAAAATGTATAAAGCTATTGTTAATATTTTAGAAAGATAAAATCTCTTCCCACTAAAGAAACTAGATGACTTTATGCAACTAACAAGCAACAAGATTTTATCTAAGAATAACTTGAGTTTGTGTGACTTACGTGTGAATTAATATATTTCACCTTTTTATAGTCTGCTAAAGATCTAAAACTAGAAACAATAGCTACTTTTATTTTCCCAGATAAACTATGAAACTATTACATGGTAAGAAAGAAGAACTCTCATACACTGTTGGGAGGAATGCAAATCAGGAATGCACATTATGGAAAACAGTATGGAAGTTCCTCAAAAAATTAAAAATAAACCTATCATATGATCTAGCAATCTTCACCCTCACTACTGGGTATATAGCCAAAGGAAATGAAATCAGTAGGTTGAAGAGACATCTGCACTCCCATGTTTATTGGAGCACTATTCACAATTGCCAAAATATGGAATCAACTTAAATGCCCATCAACAAATGAATTAATAATGAAAATGTGGCATATATACACAATAGAATACTACTCAGCTATAAAAAAAAAAAAAATTAAATCCTGTCATTTGTGACAACATGGATGAGCCTGGAGAACATTATGTTAAGTGAAATAAGCTGAGAACAGAAAGAAAAATACTGCATGATCTCACTCATATGTGAAATCTAAAAAACTTGATAGTGGTTACCAGAGACTGGTGAGAACAAGAGGGAGGGGAAGATGAGGAGAGGTTGGTCAGTGGGTACAACGTCACAGTTAGGTAGGAGGAATACATTCTGGTACTCTATCACACAGTAAGGTGACTATAGCTAACAATAATGCACTGTATATTTCAAATAGCTAGAAGAGATGATTCTGAACATTCTCACAAAAAAAAAAAAATGAAGGTTTAAGGTGAGGGATATGCTAATTAGCCTGATTTGATCATTTCATCATTCCACAAAGTTTATATGTATCAAAACATATTGTACCCCATGAATATATACAATTATTATGTATCAATTTTAAAAATCCCATGGCACATAAACTGGTCTCAACAACTAAAGAATATCGGATTTTTCCCATAGCTTCCTAACACTAGGAGTTAGGCACTTTAATTTCTCATTATAGATATAACTACATTACAATACTATATAGTATTCCAGTAAATTAAAGTAAATGCACTTTCTTAGGTGCTAGTCTTCACAAAGGAAATACTTTATTCACTTGGTGGAACGGTTGGTTCCCTTGACGTACACACCCATGTTTACCTGATGACTGAAATACAACATGATACAATGGAAATAGTACAGATTTTTGAGTTAGAAACACACAAGTTCAAATTTGGCTCTGCCATCTCTAGCATTCCCTGAGCTTCTGTTTGCCAGTAAGATGTACCTATAGCTCATGCGCATGACTGCTGCATAGAACAAATGAAATTAATATGTAAAGCAACAGGTTATAACAGTTGCCACAAAGATAATATCCAATAAACGCTAGTCCTTTTCATTTCCCTTCCATTAACTTGACTGTGTGATCACAAAAAATCACTTCAATGAAAACAATTTTGTATAGCAAAATATTTTAGGTCCAAAATATTAAGTAGCCCACTTATTGTAAGGAAGAATAAGGAAAACAAAGCTCTGATAAAACAATCTGGATAGTTCTTCACAGTTTATGATGCTTGAACCTAGCCTATGATAGAATAATTACTACAATTTACATTTTAGTGTTTAGCCTGTTTTGCAATATCCAAACTATTAAATTTAATGTTGAAATGATCATGAAAACCTTTAAGTTGAATAATACTTCAGAATATTTTTAAATAAATAAATCATGACAAAAAATAAAAATAACTAATCCTATATATATATATTAGAATATATGTATTAGCAATACATAATATATAATACACCCTATATACTTTACTCACTGAATACCATATACTTCACGAATCACACCTTGCCAACATAGATTTGACGGTAGTTTTCCAAGCAGGTGGCATTCGGGTTTGCACTAAATCCATTTGAATTGCTTGGGCCAGGCCTCCCCTGCATCAAAAGATAAAAAGGCTATCAGTATGGGCCTATAATATCTGTTTATGACAAGAAATATACATTCTTACTCCACTTTTTTTTTTTTTCTTCTTCTTACCTTCTTAATGTTAAATAATCAGTGGCATATATGACTAATCAAACCCAACACGGCCAGGCCGCAGTGGGCTCTGCCTGTAGATCCCGCACTTGGGAGGCCCAATGGGGCAGAATCATGAGGTAAGCGATGAGACATCTTTGCCCAGGGGCGTGAAACCCCGTCTCTACTAAAATACCAAAAATTAGCTGGGCATGGTGGTATGCGCGCCTGTAGTCCCACTTACTCGGCGAGGCTGGCGCAAGAGATCGCTTGAACCCCTCGGAGGCAGAGGTTGCAGTGTGCTTGAGATCGGCGGCCAACTGTCCTCCCAGCGTGGCAACAAAGTGAAGACTCCTGTCTCAAGAAAAAAAAAAAGAAAGACAATCAAACCATAGACTTCTACCATAATATACACGCGAACTCTATAAAAAGCTAAGTCATCTGTCTAGAAGTGACAAGACACATCATATATAATTTTAGCCTTCGCTAAGTCTGCTATGAAGTCATTTTTCATGATGTTTTAGATATTAAAAACATTTAAAACAATATCCTCATATATAGTGCACGCATGATTGAAGTTGCTTTTATCTATTTACTTGCTTGATACAAGCAAATACACTACTCTTGGGCATGAATAATCATTTAAGGGTAAAGTTACCTTTTGATAATTCTGTCATTTTGGGCCATGATTTATGGATTTGAATTGCATATGCCTGACGACACTACGTGGCAAGAACAATTATTCAGCAAATGAGAGACTCAATGATTGCCCCAGCATTAGTGTATGAATTTATAAAGTCCTCAAGGAAAGTGATGAGAAGCTTCCTTCTGGGAAAAAAGACACAGAGTAGCGCGCTTGATACGGCGATCTAGGCAGGATAAGAGCAGAACACCAATTCAACTCAACCTGTGGCATATGGCTGTGGATGAAAAGCACATGACTCAGCAACAGAAAATGGAGATTCTTAAACAAAACTAAAACAAAAAACAAAAAAGGCAGCAGTGAAGAAAGACGATAAACTGTTTCCTCTTTCTGAACACCGCAGGAAATTATCTAGGTTCACCAAGCAGTCTACAAAAACGCTTCCAGAACTGGGAAGTAAATTCAGCAAGTTTCAAAAAATATCGCAATGCAAAAAGAATAAAAGGCGGTGGCACTGGGCTAGATACGGGCAATGAATATGTGAAACCAAAGTAAAAAGACAAATACATGTTATAATTGGTTCGAAAGAAAATTAATATTTAGGTACTGAAATTAATGAAACCTGCTACAGGATCATATGCTGAATTACAAGATTCTATTGAACGAAAATCAAGATGAGCTTTATAAATAGGAAGAGACAGTACATGTTCATGCAGATTTGGAAGACTCAAAATAATAAAGAGGATCAATCTCCCAAACTAATCTATAGTTAAAGCAATTGTATCAAAATCTCAGGCAGGTTTCTCTTTAGACATAGGGACAAGTGTATTTAAACATTTATATGGAAAGGCAGCAAATCTAAATATCTAAAAGCAATCTTGACAAGGAAAATAATTGGGAGAATTTATCGAGAGGTAAGTCTATCACATAGCTGTCAGTAATAAGATAAGATGGATAGGCTGGTAGGGGAAAAACAAATAGATCGGACAGAATAAAGAACCTCAAATAGACCCACCCAATGTACAATCAAACTGATTCTTTGAACAAAGGGCATAAAGTAATTCAGTGGAGAGATAGCCTTTTCAATAATGTGTTGGAAGCAATATTGGAGTATCCTATAGATTGAAAAAGCAAAAGAAGCACTGACCTAACATAGCACATAAAACTGTATTTAAATAAAAAATATAGAAAATCTATAGCCTAACAATTAGGCAAAAAGTTCTAACTTCACACCCCCACCAAAAATAATCATCGCAATTGTCAATTAGATCTCATCAAGATTTAACCGCAAATATCCTATTTAAAGAGGATGAAAAGACAACTCAGAGACTTGGGGAATAAATATTCTCCAACACATATCCTGACAAGAGGACAGCATATCTACGAATGGATTTTTTTTTACTCTGAAAATTCAAGCCAGTAAGAAACTAACTCCAATTTTAAAAACAAGCAGAAGACATGAACAGACACTTCACCAAAAAAAGGTTTATGGACGGCAAATAAGAGAACATGAAAAAATATTCAAAATGAGCCATCAAAATGGCTAAAATAAGAAAGTGACAACATCGAATTAAGGTAAGTATGTGGAGAAACTGGATTACTTACACATTTCTGGAGGGAATGTAAAATGGTATAGCTCCTCTGAAATAGCTCAGCAGTTTCTTTTAAAACTAAACATGTAATTACCATATGACCCAGCAATTATATACTTAGGTATTTATCACAGATAAATGAAAACTTTTATCCCAGAGAAAGTCACATTAAAACCAATGCACACAATTGCATAACAGCTTTATTGATAATAGCAAAACTAGAAACAGTCAGACGTTTTCAATGGCTGAATGATTAAACAAACTGTGGTAAATCCATTACTGTGGAATACTATTCAGTGATGAAAAATGAACAAACTACTAATGCACACAACAACCTGGATGAATCTCCAGGGAATTATGCTGAGTTTAAAAAAAAGCCCATGCCAAAACATTACATACTATACAGTTTCATTTACACAATATTCTTAAAATGACAAGATTATAGAGCTGGAAAACAGATTAGTGGTTGTCAGGACTTATGAATGGTAGGGTGAGTAAGAAGTAGATCAGATGTGCTAACAGAAAAACAATAGTAGGGGTCCTTGTGGTGATAGAACTGCTCTGCTCTGTAACTTGACTGTGATAGTGAATACATGAACCCACAAATGTGATAAAATTGTATGGAACTAAATATACACAAACTCCATATCCGCAAAATGTAACATTAGCATCACTAACACATATGTTTCAAAAGCAACGACAAAAGCCAGAAACCTGTACCATATTTTTCATTATTTACAAAAGGGTATCCATGAAGATTTTGCAATGTATCCTTTAAGAATGTTAAAGATCTACTATATAGTGATACTCTTACTTACTCAAGAGGAAGTAAGAGAATTTTCTAGATAACAAAAGCTCGTCTCTTAAAATGGTACAATTTTATTCTAATCATTTTAATACTTGTCTTTCTAAAACGTACTTCAAATCCTCTACTTTTCAAGTAGAGGATAAAGAACATTATTTAACTTTTGCCTGAAGACACTGGGATACAATTATGATCATCACCTGTTATACTGGACTATAATATAGTGATGGCCTTAAAGGATCTTCTGACATGAAAAGCCACTTACCCATACACTAAATGGCCCAAAGTATGCTTTCAGTTTGCCGATGCTATCTTCTCCTTTATTATTCTACCAAGTAGCACTTAAAATAGTAGCATGTTAGAGCCCAGAGAGACTTCTGAGATCGCCTAGTCCAAACCCTTCCAAACACGTTTTATTAATGGCAAAACATAGACTCAAAATAGACATCTCTTGCTCAGTATCACATAGCAAGTTAAGGACTATAACCCTAGTCTCCATGTGGTTCCGTTTGCCTGCCTCTAGCAGATATCCCTTCCTATTTGCTGCTTTAAACTACAATGCTAGGGGTAAACACACACACATAACACACCCATAGACACACACACACACACACACACACACACACACACACACACACACACAGAAAATGAGGTTGTCAGAAATAAGTATTAAATAAATAAGGCTTTTGATTTAAGTGAGTGCTGATGATAACCTCTTGTATAATGTAAAATTTTGTGACAACTATTTTGGCCCTAGCCTCTTTCATATAATTTCAAGTTTGTGAACATGATCCAAAAGATTAAGGATGCCAGTCTTGCTGGGGCTAAGTGAGATATTGTTAGTCCTATTTACCCATGTTGCCAGCACTTACTATAGATAGCCCTTACAAATGGGTTTTCTGTACTTTCTCTACTTTCCTGGATGTTCTCAAGGCTTTTCCTGCCTACTACTATGACATTAATAACCAGTTAACTTTTCCAAGTGAATTAAGACATATAGAACATTACCCAATTCACTGTTTGCCCCACGCTCTAACTGGCAAGAGGAACATATAACAGTTCTATTTCACTGTCTTCAAACAAAACTTCCACCAACAACAATTTAGTTTCTCACTTTGAGAAGTTATACAAATGAAACTGAAGAGATCAGGAACTGAAAATGAGATAATTTTCTTTGCATTCGAAATGTATCAACTCAGCCATTAGAAACTATTAACCTCAATTATCATAAAAAGTAATCAGTGGCCTTGAAGCAAAAAAAAGTATAATATCTCTCGGAAGGCCAGTGTGACTGTCACTATATTGTAGTCAAGTTATATTCATGGGCACACAAAAGCACACAAGAAAGTTACCAAATATTTATTCCTCATTTCATTAAAGCATATGTCTTTTCAGTTGAAATCATCTTCTGTTTTAAATCTTTCAGCACTGGCTCTGAACAAGATCTAGTGAGCTGCACCTTTTCATACCAAATGGCATTTAGCATTATACAAATTATAATCTATACCAGACATTTCAAAGGCTGCGCTTTTACAGAAAATCACAGAACACAAACTGCATATTACAGGGAAAGAATGCTACTTACATGAAATATATGAACATAGCTTAAGAAGTCAAGCACGTTCCCAAACTTTTCACAGGCTCATGCTTAACACTCTGCCACAAAAATGAGATGTAAGATGACAAAGCGTATCCTGAAGAATCTCTGGTGTATTGAATTTTAAGTTTTAATTACTATTAAAGTGCCTGACAGTCTGATGTTCTAAACCACTGGACTCTACAACTACTTGAATGACTAAACTATGTGATTATCACCTTTCAACCTGTCAATCATATATCATTTGAAAAGTAAACTAACCCAATTGTTTTAAATAGTGAATCTCTCTCAGAGGAAGATACTTAAAACATTATTACTTTCCACCGTTCTATCCTAACTTACCAAAATGCGTACCCAAATATTATGCCCACAAAATTTATATATTCAAAAATTATAATCTTCCATTTTGCTACACTGAGTATTATTCAAGAAAGATGATATAGTTGGAAGAATCCTGGAGCAGGAGGAAAAAACTCTGGAATTTAATCTTGAGCTCTACCACTCTAGAGCTTAAGTGTGGCCCTGCCATTTACCAAGCCACATGACCTTCTGCAACTACTTAATCTCCTTAAGTTCCATTGAGGCTTCTGTAAAAAATCCAACTATTACTACTACTATCTGCCCTACCCTAGCACAGAATTGTTTCAATGATCAAATGAGATAATATATTTAAAACAGCTTGGTAAATTCGGAGGCATTAAGGCAAGATGTTATCATTATCACCCAAACAGAGAAAACTGAAAGCTCCATTTAAAAACAGGCAAAACCAGCATATTAATATAACTTGTAGCAACCAATGCCACCTAAATCTTTATTGTTGGCTTCTTCTGAAGAAGAGTGAAAAAGACATTAACTTAGTTTACCTGCAGTAAATACTTTTCATACCTGGCATAACAAAATACTTCCACATGTTGAATAGTTTTGTCCTTCCTGCTAAGAGCAATGGCTTCTTCATTTTCAAGGATCTGGTCTTGCCACACTGAACTGTCATTTTCAATGTCACTGTTTTCCTAAACAAAACACAGATAAGTTTTAATTAAAGTGGGCAGTGTGAAACATGTCATTTTTCTGAGAAAATTTACCTCTTGTCAAATTCATGCTTATTTCACCTTACCAAAACTCAAAGGATATCACCTCAGAGTCACCAAAGACAGTCCAACAAGAGTTCCAACTTCAAAGGAAGGAGAGAAAAACAATGTGTAAAATCTATACTATCAAAAACTAGATCTGATTTATACTTTTCTATCAGGGTATATGAAATTTTGAAAAAGTCATTCGGACATGGCTGCTTAGACATTGCTTAAGAACTAGGACAACGAACCCTCTTATCTGCTGAGAATCAAGTATATCTGTTATATACATTACTTGTTAATAAAAACAGGGGTTTTTTTTTTACATTTTTTGGTCGAAACAGCAGAGTCAAAATAACTTCATTCTATTTATGTTCAGATCTTTGAAGGTTGGTCACTAGTCATATCAAATTTTGATTACATATAAAAGTACTTCTGAAAAATATTCAGCCCAGTATAACTAAGGACTGTATAATAATTAGTCCCTGAATACCTTATAAAACAAGAAAGACAATAAAAAACAAGAATGTGTAACAAAGCATGTAAACTCTCACTAAGGTTGAACGTAGTCTGTTAAAATGTTCAATAATTCCGAATTATATTTTATGGAGTATTTGAATACAGAGTATTTTTGAAGGTGTCAAGATAAACC
>NW_016811701.1:162330-172665 GCF_001698545.2 Rhinopithecus bieti
TATGACTCCTGGGTTAACAAATGTGGCAAGGAAGAAAATCTTGATAGATCTCAAAAAAAGCTACTGAAAAACAGCTGCTAAGTTTTCTGTAAGTACTTAAATCTCCTCCTCCTCCACCAACACCTCTGCCGCCGCCGCCACCACCACCACCACCCGCCACCAAACCCATCTCTAACACAAAACGTACACAAACACACAGACACACAATTGGCTACTCTAGATAAAGCGGAAGACCCTGTGCTATTCTTAGCCTTTAGGGCCAAAAATAAAAGGAGATGCTGGGAAACAGTTATTCACATCACGTCAAGACATTTGCAATAAGTATAACAGAAACAAAATTCTCTCTAATAACTGGGTGAGCTATTATTCTTCATTCCTCAGTCATGTGAAGATCGCTGTTTTGGACAACCCAGAGGTCTCCTAACTAGGATCAGGTAAACCTTGTAGACATTAGACCATTAAGTGGGGATTTTCTGCAACCAGAACTCTAATTCTTCACTGCATATTGGGCCTCCGATCCTTGTAAAACGATTTGCACTTACTGACTCTGTATGATGAGCCCCCAAGTACACTTGATCCCACCTACAACACCCATTCTGGTTCTGGTTGAGAGGGATTCTTGGTTTTGTTTCATTTTATTTTGCTTCTCTGCTTCTCTAATAAAATAAAATTCATGAAAGGTTTTAAACAATTAAACAAAAAATAAAACCTATAATGTGATATCTAACACGAATCTTCCAGCCAGGCACAGGGGCACACACTTGTAATCCCAGCTACTTGGGAGGCTGAAGAGAGAGGAGACCTTGAGCCCAGGAGTTCAACATCAGCCTGTGCAAAATAGCAAGACCCCATCATAAAATAAAATAATGAAATGAAATAAAATACAATATAAAATAACTCTTGCATAATGCTACTAGAGATCATCTCCCAATTCTGATTCACGTTTCTTAAATCAACTGTTGACATAGGTCTGAAAAGTAAGCAGATTTTAGGCTCAAGCATTTTACCAAACAAGTACTGCTTTTCTCTAACAGAGAAAAGGGTTAAATAAAATGCCTGTGAAAGTAGCTTTATTAATATAAATCGGTATTGTACTTACATCTGACAAGCTCTTCGAAATAATGTAACATTCATACACTGTCCAGAATCTCCAGTGGGTCTTTAAAATTTTAGCTAGAATTTCAGCTATAGTTAGCCGCAATCTAGATGGCCACCCTTTTACTAAAATGTTGGATTCAGAAACCTACAAGCAGTGACCCCTTGCGTCAGAGAGAACACGTGAAAGCGAAGGAGAAGGCGTTGCAGTGCCTACACATTAAGCAACCGGAAATGCTTAGAATTTCGAGGGTTCCCATTAGCATTTATACTTTCATCCCTCTTGGCGCCTGAGAATAATACCACTTCTGCTATCTCTTTCCATTCTTCAAAATAAAACCTTAACAAAACCTAAGAAAATATTCCTAGGCTTTGAAGGAGCGGGAATAAAAAACCTGAAAACTACCTGGACTCTGTAATTTTTTTTGTGAGATATTTAGACCGATTTGATCAACATAAGGTCTTAATGGCCAGCGCAGGGTGAAAGCTTCAAGATTAAAGTAAAATTTATTTGAATGGATATACCAATATGTAAGTAATAAATGTATATCAAAAATGCAACATTAGGGACAGACAAAACTTTCTTTGGACACAAAACGCCATTAAAACTATTGATAAATTAGGCTTCAAAAGAAAAACTTCCCTACAAAATAAATTATTTTAATAAATGAATGGGCCAGACACAAATATTCACAAAACATATCTAATAAAGGCTTGGTATTGATCGGCCGTGGTAGTTCATGCCTGTAATCCTAGCACTTTGGGAGGCCGAGGTGGGCGGATCACCTGAGGTCAGGAGTTCGAGACTAGACTGGCCAAAATGGTAAAACTCCATCTCTACTAAAAAAATAGAAAAAAATTAGCTGGGCACACATCTGTAGTCCCAGCTACTCAGGAGGCTGAGGTAGGAGAATTGCTTGAACCCAGGAGGTGGAGGCTGCAGTGAGCCAAGATTGTGCCATTGCACTCCATCCAGCCTGGGTGACAAAGAGCAAAACTCCGTCTCAAAAAAAAAAAAAAAAGTAAAACTAAAGGTTTGTTATCCAGCATATATAAAGAACTCTTTCAACTTAATAAGACAGATATTAAAAGGTAAAAATGGGCAAAGGGTTTGAAGAGACACGTCACAAAAAAACATGGTTAATGAGCACATGAAAAAGTACTCAATATCATTAGGTAAGTGCATATTATAGTAGCATTACAAATGAACATATGAGATTCCAGTATGGAGCCACCAAAATAATTTAAAAGATTGTCAATACCTGGTATTGATGTGGAGAGCCAGAATGCTCATTTATTTTGGTGAGCATATAAAACGGTACAAGCACTTTCTAAAAATATCTGGCAGTTTTTTATAAGATAAATATATATCTGCCTTATGATCGAGTAATTTCAATTTCTAGGCAATTACACATGAGAAAAGCATATACTGACAAAAATACTTGTACAAGTCTTTCCACAGCAGCTTTATTAATAGCCCTAAACTGATGATAATCCACGTATCCATCAACAGGAGAATGAATAAACAAACTGTCGCATATCCATAAAATGGGATACTATTCACCAATAAAAAGGAATAATCATCTGCTATATACAACATAAATGAATCTCAAAAACATTAGGCTAAGTGAAAGCCTTAGCCAAAGAGTACATACTGTATGATACCATTTATATAAAATTGTGGAAAAAGTTAATCTATGATGAAAATATCACAAACTGGGAGTGGGGTCAAGACTTGACTGTGACTTCCAGGCAACCCGGCTAAAGAAGCTGCAACTCCAAAGAAGTGGGAGGCTAGACCCCCATACATACCCCTAGGAAAGGGGCTGAATTCAGGGGACTGGGCAGCAACAATCTGCAGGCCCCACTTCCATGGCATCTCACAGGATAAGAACCACTGGCTTGGAATTCTAGCCAGCCAAAGGGAGCAGCATCGCACCTCTCTGAGACAGAGCTCCCACAGGGAGAGGCGGGCTGCCATTTTTGCTATATGGGTAACTTAGTCTTTCCAGCCTTTGGACTTTGGAGAGTCCAAGCCATCCCAGGTCAGAACCAGTCCCCCAAGACCAGCACAGCTGCTCTACAAAAACGTGGCCAGACTTTTTTTTTGTTCCTTTTTTTGTGTTTTAGATGAAGTCTCACTCTGTCTCCAGGCTGGCGTGCAGTGGCGTAATCTCGGCTCACAGCAACCTCCACCTCCCTGGTTCAAGCGATTCTCCTGCCTCAGCCTCCCGAGTAGCTGGGACTACAGGCATGTGCCACCACGTCCGGCTAATTTTTGTATTTTTAGTAGAGACAGAGTTTCACTGTGTTGGCCAAGATGATCTTGATCTCTTGACCTCGTGATCTGCCTGCCTCGGCCTCTCAAAGTGCTGGGATTACAGGCGTGAACCCCTGCCCCCGGGCCCAAACTGCTGTTTTAGGGGGGGTCCCTAATCCCATTCCTCCTCACTAGGCAGGACCTCTGAACCAGGACCTCCAGCCACCCCCACCAGTGTTTTCTAGCCAAAAAGAAATTTGAAACCTCCCTGGTTTCAAATTTTCAAACATTGCACCCAGAGGGAAAAGCAGGCCACCATCTTTGCTGTTTGGGCAACTTAGCCCTTCCACCCTTAGAGCTTTGGAGAGTTCAAGCCAGGGCAGAAGCGGTCCCCGAGCAAAGCACAGCTACTCTCTGAAAATGTAACCAGACTGCTTTTTTAAGTGGTTCCCAATTCCATTCCTCCTCACTGGGTGGGACCTCCCAACTGGAACCAGCAGCCCTCACCAGTGTTCTCTGGCCAAAATAGATATGAAAACTCTCTGGAAGGAAGTTCCCAGAGGGAGGGGTGCACCACCATCTTTGCTCTTTGGGTGACATAGCCATTCCAGCCTTCAGGCTTTGGGGAGTCCAAGCCAACCAGGGACGGAAGCAGTCCACCAGTACAGCACAGCTGTTCTACAAAAACATGGCCAGACAGCATTTCTTAAGTGGAACCTCAATCCCATTCCTCCTCATGAGGCAGGACCTCCCAACCAAAGTCTCCAGCCATATTCTACAGGCGCCTTAAGTCTGGCAACAAGTCCACATCTTCCTCAGATGGATCTCCCAAAGGGAGGGGCAGGCCACCATATTTGCTGCCTCACAGCCTTCAATGTTGATACTTTGAGGTACTGGAAAATCCAAGGTCATTAGCAACTGGAGCAGGCACCCAGCATACCATAGCAGCCCTACAGAAAAGCAGCCAGACTGTTACACGGGAGCCCGTTCCCATAACTCCGCACCAGGCAGGTCCTCCAGGCCTGGGTCACCAGCTACCCTCACCAGAGCTATTAAGCCAGTAGCAGCTCGGCAACTCCCTGGACAGAGCCTCCAGGAGCAACTGAAAGCCTCTCTGCCACTGCCTCTGCAGTGGAATTCCCTTGCTACCCTCGGACTAGTGAAGACGCAAAGATCCTAAGTGTTTTACCCAAACCTCCAACTAACTGTAGTCGACAGAAAAAGAGGTCACTCCATTTCCCACAGGTCACACCCACCCCCCACTGCTCGTCACTAGAGAACACCCAGGTTGGGCCCAGAGCACAGATCCTGAATCCTGGACTGCTCGCACTGAGCAACTGCTGACCTGTATCTCTCTGGGGTGGAGCCCCCATGGTACAAGTAAAAGACCCTTGGCCAAAATCACTACTAAGGTCCCTTACTCTGCTGCCTCCAAGTTGTGGAAAAAACATAAACACTGAGATCACCCCAGTTTCAGTGGGGAGCTCAGGAGCACTAAGTCGTGGTCTACAGCCAGCACTAAAGGGGGAAAGGAAGCCATACTTTCAGAGCATTGACAGGGAACATGGCTGCAACTGTGAGGAAACATAGCAGAGACAGACGACGAAGCAAGAATCTACCAACTAACCAGTACACTTAAGTGCCACCTACTGGATGACACGCCAAGGCTTCAAGACCAAAAATACTCACTAACATAGCCCTCTCTTAAACCAAAGACAAGAAGTCAGCTACCAATAAAGACTGTGCACAAAGCCTTGGTCCTGTGAAAAGAACCAGAAAAGAAGTCTACTGACTGTACTCAGTCTATGCTTCAGTTAAAGGAATACCCATAGGCAGATATGAGAAAGAACCAATGCACCAACTCCGGTAAATCAAATGGCCAGTGTTGTACGTCCTTCAAACAACCACACCAGTTCTCCAACAAGAGTTCTCGACCAGGCTGAGCTACCTGAAATGACAGAAATGCAATTCAGAATATGGAAAGAAATGAAAATCTTTGAGATTCAGGAAGATGGAGAAACCCAACCCAAAGAAGCTAAGAATCACAATAAAACAATACAAGAGCTGAAGGATGAAACAGCTGGAATAATTAAAAAAAAAAAAAAAAAAAAACTAACAAATCTGACAAAGCAGCATAACACAATACAAGGATATCACAATGCAATCACAAGTATTAAGAGCAGAATAAACCAACCTCAGGAAAGAATCTCAGAACTTGAAAACTGGTTCTCTAAAATAAGACCGACAAAAATAAAAAACAATAAAAAGATATAAACAATATGACTGAGAAGTATGGGATTATGTAAACAGGCAAAATCTACAAATCATTGGCATCCCTGAAAGAGACAGGGGAAAAGCAAAGAACTTGGAAAACATATTTCAGGATATCTTCCATGATAACTTTCCCAACCTTGCTAGAGAGGCCAACAAATACAGAAAACACATAAAACCCCTGCAAGATTCTACACAAGAAGATCATCCCCAAAACACGTAATCTTCCGATGTTTCAAAGGCAAAATGAAAGAAACAACATTTAAGGCAGCTAGAGAGAAAGGGCACCCCATCAAGCTAAAAGTGGTCCTCTCAGCTGAAACCACCCAAGCAAGAAAAGATTGGGAACCCATATTCAACATTCTTAAAGAAAAAGATTTGCAACCAAGCATTTCAATGAAGACAGGAAAAACCATTCAAAAGATCAATGAATCCAGGAGTTGACTTTTTGAAAAAATTAATAAGATAGGACGTTAGCTAGACTTGAAAAGAAAGAAGACACAAATAAACACAATTAGAAATGACGAAGGGAATATTGCCACTGACCCCACAGAAATATAAATAACCATCAGAAGCTACTATTAACACCACTACGCATACAAATTAGAAAACATAATGGATAATGGATAAATTCCTGGACACATATACCCTCCCAAGACTGAACTAGGAATAAACTGATTCTCTGAACAGACCAATAACAAGCTTTGAAATGGAATCAGAAATAAATAGCCTACCAACCAAAACAGGCCCAGGACCAGATGGATTCACAGCCGAATTCTACCAGATGCACAAAAGAAGAGCTGGTACCATTCCTACTGAAACTATTCCAAAAAAACTGAGGGACTCCTCCCCAACTCATTCTATGAGGCCAGCATTATCCTGAAACAAAAACCTTGCAGGGATACAACAGAAAAAGAAAACTTTGGGCCAATATCCTTGATTGAATATTGATGCAAAAATCTTCAACAAAATACTTGCAAATGGAGTCCAGCAGCAAATCAAAAGGTTAATTCACCACGATCAAGTAGGCTTCATCTCCGGGATGCAAGGTTACTTCAACATACATAAATAAATAAATGTAATTCATCACATAAATGGAACTGAAGACAAAAACCACGTTTACCTCAATAGATGCAGAAAAGACTTTTGATAAAATTCAACACTCATTCATGTTAAAAACTCTCAGCGCACTAAGTATTACAGGAATACATCTCAAAATAATAAGAACCATCTATGAGACAACATCATGCTGAATGGGCAAAAGCTAGGATTCACCTTGAAAACTGGCACAAGACAAGAATGCCCTCTCTCACCACTCCTATTCAAGATAGTATTAGAAGTCCTAGTCAGATCAATTAGGCAAGAGAAAGAGATAAAGGGCAACCAAAAGAAAAAGAGGAAGTCAAACCGTCTTGGTTTGTAGACTACATGATTCTGTATCTAGAAAACCCCACAGTCTCGGCCCAAAAGTTCCTTCAGCTGATAAACAACTTCAGCAAAGTTTCAGGATACAAAATCAATGTTCAAAAATCCCTACCATTCCTATACATTGATAATAGGCAAGGCAAGAGCCAAATCAGAAAGCCAATCTCATTCACAATTGCCACAAAAAGAATAAAACACCTAGGAACACAGTTAACCAGGGAAGTAAAAGTTCTCTACAATAAGAATTAGAAACCACTGCTCAGAGAAATCAAAAGACACAAACAAATGTAAAAACATCCCCTGCTCATGAATAGGAAGAATCAATATCATTAAAATGGCCGTATTGCCCAAAGCAATTTACAGATTAAATGCAATCCCTATCAAACTACCAACAACACTGTTCACAGAACTAGAAAAGACTACTTTAAAATGTATGTGTAACCAAAAAATACCCAAATAGCCAAGGCAATCTTAAGCAAAAAGAACAAAGCTGGAGGCATCATATTACCAGATTTCAAACTATATACTACAAGGCTACAGTAACCAAAACAGTATGGTACTGGTACAAAACCAGGCACATAGACCGATGGAACAGAATAGAGAGCCCAGAAATAAGATTGCCCACCTATGACCACCTATCTTCAACAAAGCTGACAAAAACAAGCAATGGGGAAAAGACTCCCTATTCAATAAATTGTGCTGGGATAACAGACTAGCCATATGTAGAAGACTGTATCGGGAGCCCTTCCTTATACCATATACAAAAATCAACTCAAGATGGATTAAAGACTTAAATGCAAAATCCAAAACTATGAAATCGTTGGAAGACTACCTAGGCAATACCATCCTGGACATAAGAATGGGCAAAGATTTCATAACAAAGATACCAAAAGCAATCATAACAAAAGCAAAAATTGACAAGTGGAATCTAATTAAACTTAAAGAGTTTCTGCACAGCAAAAGAAACTATCAACAGAATAAACACACAACCTACAGAATGGGAGAAAATTTTGCAAACCATGCATCTGACAAGGGTCTAACATCCAACATCTAAAAGAACTTCAACAAATTTACAAGAGAAAACAAACAATCCCATTAAAAGTGGACAAAGTACATGGACACTTTTCAAAAGAAAACATACATGTAGTCAATAGCATATGGAAAAAAAAAAAAACTCAACATCACTAATTATTAGAGAAATGAAAATCAAAACCACAATGAGATACCATCTCACACTAGTCAAAATGGCCATTACTAAAAAGTCAAAAAATAACAGATGTGGCAAGGTTGCAGAGAAAAGGGAACACTTATACACTGTTGGTGGGAGTGTAAATTTAACCACTGTGGAAAGCAGTATGAAAATTCTTCAAAGAGCTAAAAGCAGAGCTACATTCCAATCCAGCAATCCCAGTAGTGGGTATATATCCAAAGGAATAAAAATAATTCTACCATAAAGACGCATGCCTGCAAATGTTCACTGTAGCACTATTCCCAATAGCTAAGACATAGAATCAACTTAAATGTCCATCAATGATGGATTGGATAAAGAAAATGTGGTACATATACACCATGGAATACTATTCAGCCATAGAAAAGAACAAGACTGTGTCTTTTGCGTGAACACAGGTGGAGCTGGAGGTTATTATCCTTAGCAAACTAACACAGGAACAGAAAACCAAATACCAAGTGTTTTCACTTACAAGTGGGAGCTAAATCATGAGAACTTATGAACACAAAGAAGGCAACAGCAAATACCGGGGTGTACTTGAGGGTGAGAGGAGGAAGAGGAGTGGAAAATATAACTTTTGGGTACTGGGCTTAATATCTGATTGCTGAGCTAATGTGTACAATGAACCCCCATCACACGAGTTTACCTATGTAACAAACCTTCACATGTACCTGCAGACCTAAAAGTTAAAAAAAAAAAAAATTGTAGAAAACATAGTTATAATCTTTTGAAAGTTTTGCATAGCTTATTCAGAGTGCCACCTAAGGTTTTCCAGAAACAATAAGGAAATAAGTTATACAACCCTCCCCTAACACTCATTAAGAAGATAATAGAAAAAAATTGTACTGAAACTAAATCAAGATCTTGCTCATCCTTCACATGGTGTTTAATGTTAAAGGAGTATCAGTTTGCTTAACATCTCAACAGAAAAGAAATATTACATGTAGACTCAAAGAAAGTTGAACTATATGAGAAGGCTGAGCATTAAACCCATTAACTAGAGCTTATTAATTAAATCCTAACAATCTTCTTTTCCATTGTGCATCATAATTACAATTCAGTGTTGAATATTCAGCAGCAGGCATAGCTAAATGCTACTAAACTACATATTGTATTGTGAAATGGCTTCTGTAAGCAAGTCCAAGAACAGTAACAAAGGATGAAGCTACTGACATTCAAGCACATTCATCTGGGAATCATTCTAATTACTAAGAAATTAGGAGTTGAAAATGTTTTCAGGCAGGTAGCTGATGGTATCCAAGGCTGCTCGATGGGAACAAGAGCAACATAGCTCCATCTCAGACTGTCCTATTATTCATTCACTGCTCCTACAATTCCTTTTCCTAGAGTACTGGAAATACCATCTTCCATTGACAGCAGTTTTGATTTCCCAACTTGTTTTTACAACTATTTTCTCACAGATTCTTCTGGCAATCTTGTGAGGCAGATAGAAAGGGTGTTATTTCATAGATGAGGACACTATGACTTGTCTGTGTAGAGTTTAGTCACTAGTCGGCCACACAGTTACAATTTGCAGAACTGCAATTGAAACACTTTTCTCCTGAACTCTAATCCTGTCCATTACAACATACAAATTCCCAAACTTTTAAGCTGACTAGCACCATTTAGTCCACAAGATATAATGGTAGCTGTGGTTCAATGAAGTTAAACACTTAATTGAGTAGTACCTGGTCCTGATTACTAAATTAACCTTTTCTAAAATGTACCCCATCAAAATGAGCTATTATTAATAGGTATTCCAAGAAAAAAAAATGCACAGTAACAAAATAAATTTGGAAAACGTCAGGTTGAAAAATTTAAACAACAGCAACAAAACAAGATTTGTTTATGTGGTGGCTTCTCAGCACGATTAAATACATTAATGTCTGTTATAGCTCTCCAAGAGGGAATTATAGCAGTAGGCAGAATTTCTCAAATTTAGTTAACCAACAAACATGTTTTTTTAAAAAAGTATACTGAAGGATTAGGGCTTAATAAAGCATATGTTGAGAAAAGCTGGCTTAATCCATGTTAAGTAGAACAAGAAAAATAGGGT
>NW_016811701.1:175257-180044 GCF_001698545.2 Rhinopithecus bieti
AAAAAAAAAAAAAAAAAAATGTTTTGTTGAACCTGCTACATTTTATTATCAGGACTTGGCAGCCACACCTCAACTTTTTACAGGTAACTCACTGGACCCTCACAGTGACTCTTCAAAGGAGGTTTTGCACTAGACCCATTTCACAATTGAGGAAAACAAGACAAGTCACATAAATAATCAGTGACTCAGTCATAACTTGAACCAGACCTCCCCACCATCAAACCCAGTATTTGTGTCTTTTCCAACCCTACAGCTTATCTTGGAGGAAAGAGCACAAGCTTTGTTGTCAAACGGACCTCGATTTAAAACCTGGTTGTTCCCTTAATATGCATGTGACATTGGACTCTGAGTTTGTTTCCTCAACTGCAAAAGGAGGCAAATTATACTTATTTTAGAGAAATGTAATAATTAATTAAGTTAAAACACTTGTAAAATACCTAGTAGACCACCAAGTAACTGTCAGGCCTCTGAGCCCAAGCTAAGCCATCATATCCCCAGTGACCTGCACGTATACATCCAGATGGCCTGAAGCAACTGAAGATCCACAGAAGTGAAAATAGCCTTAACTGATGACATTCCACCATTGTGATTTGTTTCTGCCCCACCCTAACTGATGAATGTATTTTGTAATCTCCCCCACCCTTAAGAAGGTTCTTTATAATCTCCCCCATCCTTGAGAATGTACTTTGTGAGACCCACCCCCTGCCCCCAAAACATTGCTCTTAACTCCACCGCCTATCCCAAAACCTGTAAGAACTCATGATAACCCCACCACCCTTTGTAGACTCTCTTTTCGGCTTCAGCCCGCCTGCACCCAGGTGAAATAAACAGCCATGTTGCTCACACAAAGCCTGTTTGGTGGCCTCTTCACATGGACCCGTGAGACAGTAACTGTTCAGTAAATGGTAGCTATTATTACATCATGTTGGCTTCAACAGCTTTCATCTTGAATACTAGATTAGGTTGAACAAACGACAATCACTTTCACTCATAAATTATTTCCACAGACATCATAAAATCTGTCTTCAACATGGGGGAAAAAGGGAAGGAGAAAATTAAGTTAACACTGATTCTTAGATACTTATACATTTTTCTCACCCTTACAGGGTTGCACTGTTTTATTTATCTAAATAGATAATTTCTTCTAAGTGAAGTTATGTTTACTTTATTCCCCATCCCTTTATGGTAGTCTTGAATCTAAAACCTTTAAAATACTTATCTTTTAGTTACCTTATTCACATGTATCTGATTATTTTGGTAGAAGAGAAAGAGCCATTTTATTTTACTTTTGCAGTAAAGAAAATATAAACTAACCAACCTTAATTTCCAAACAAGCCACTAAAAAGAAACCTCACAGGAATAGCTGTTGAATGAATACTGCTTTCTTAAGAGCAAATAACAATTGAGCATCTACACATAGTACTTTTGTCCTTTCATTACCGAAGCAGGGCATCACAACTAAATTTCTCACTTAAGTCTACATATGTACAGTTAATTTCCAAGGCAGAAAAATAGCATAAAATTGACTTGATGAATACAGATGCAATTTCTGAAATAAGTCAATGAGGTAGAGCTTTTTCAAGCCAAAAAAAATCTGGCTCTGCTAAAAAAATCAACTATTTCTATAAAAGGATTAAAGAGGAAAATAATGCTGGCTCCCTGTGAAAGGAAAATAAATCTTGGGACCCCAAACTCACTAAGTCCAAGGGAAAAGTCACACTGCGAACTGGGTCATGCCGATATGCTTTCCATTTGGTTGCTAAATAAGATGGCTATGAAGATAAAAAGCAACATACCTTCCTCACAATTTGCCCACAAGGAAATTCCCCACTTTCCCCACCACTACTAAGACAAATAAGTATCTGACTGCTTCCTCCACCCTATTGTCTACACTATCTTATGTAAAAATGCGGATTCACTGAGCCAGATGAAGGTATGAGTGGCTATTTCCTCTACCTCCACTCACATGAAAATTGTGTATTCAGTGAAGGCTGATCAAAGATTCAAAAGGATGCAACCCTTTTGTCTTTTTATCTATCGACACAGTTTTAAGGATTTTCTTCCCTCAACATCTGCCCTTTCCCCTTCAAATACCGAAGCCCTCAAAATCATCTTTGGAGAAAGGCAAAGACCTACCTCCCAGGCACATGTCCTTAATGTTGCCAAATAAATCTAATATGATTAAGACTTAACCTCTGTCATTTTCTTTCATTTATATTTCAAACATTTTCAGAGTGTCATATCCACAGTGAGAAGTCAATAAGGGATTATTGCATTGTGGCCACTCCAATTCACTCCAACCTCCTACCACCAAATCTAAATGATGCCCCTGTTATTCTTTAGTAGTGCTCCCCTTTTCCCCTTCATAGTACAGTTCATAATATAAAATTTGAGCATGTTTAATGTCTATACTGCCTAGGGTTCAAGGTCCATCACAAAGGCAGGGGTCATAGTCTGTTTTATTGTTCACCTCGATACCCAGGAACTAGAAAAGAACATAACCTCTATCAGTTTTATAACTGCTTTCTAATTATATTATAATTTCTATATTTCTTGAGAAGTGGCAATTATTGACAAGTTTTAGGGTCTCCCACTTTAGTGCCACAACATAGCCAACAATGACATGTATGAAAACGTATGTCAATACAATGTCAAGTCAATGCTGGAGAAAAGTGAGTTCAAAAGCCCCTACTCTACTTTCCCCACCACTACTACCTACCCTACCTTACAAAGCCCTGAAGGAAAAAATTCTAACTCTCTCTTAAAAGTGAAGAAGTTGGCTGGTGGCGGTGGCTCGTAATCCCAGCATTTTGGCTGAGGCAGGCAAATCGCTTGAGATCAGGAGTTTGAGACCAGGCTGGCCAACATGGTGAAATCCCGTCTCTACTAAAAATACAAAAATTAGCCAGACGTGGTGGCACATGCTTGTAATCCTAGCTACTGGGGAGGCTGAAGCAGGAGAATCGCTTGAACCCAAGAGGCGGAGGTTGCAGCGAGCTGAGATGGCACCACTGCACTCCAGCTTGGGCAACAGAGCGAGACTCCATTTAAAAAAATAAATAAATAAGTGAAGAAACTACAAGATATCCTGATAATCTTCAGTAGCACAACAGAGATTTCAAGCTATACTTTGAAATGACTGTTGGCCATAGCTCTACAGCTCACAAGAAATCGATTGGGATGAATTTTCTTTATACATTCCTATATGGTCTCATTTAGTTTTGCAGCTTTTGTCAACTATTTATTTGTTAAAAAAAAAAATTAATTTTTCTTATTGTTCCTTAACATAATATTACTAAATAATATTCTCAAATGTGAAAAGAATGAGTAAATACGCAGAGGTGACGGTGAGATACTATCATGGCATATTTTCACTACTTCAATTCACTTCATTTTATCTTTTCACTCATACATTCCTTCATCTGTCATGAAACTTTCTCTCTTAAGTCCCCTTCACAGAACATAACAAACTATAATGAGTCTCTTGGGAGTGGTATGTGGGAAGGATAATGCGTATTTTTCATTTTTCATGTATACAGATGTGACTTGACTTATAACATCCTGATGAACCCACAGTAAGTTAAAAATATCATAAATCAAAAATGCATTTAATATGCTTAGCCTACCTAACACCATAGTTTAGCCTAGCCTACCTTAAACATGTTCAGAACACTTACATTGGACTACAGTTGGACAAAATCATCAGGCAACACTGTAGAGTATCAACTATTCATCGTCAAGATCACATGGCTGCCTGGAAGCTGTGACTGGCTGTCACTTCCCAGCATCACAAGAGAGTATCCTATTGCATATTGTTAGGCCAAGATCAAATTTTAAAATTTGAGATATGATTTCTACTGAATGAGTATTGCTTCTGTACCACCATAAAGTTGAAAAACTGTAAGTCAAACCATCAGAAGTTGGGGACAATCTATATTGATGGTCTATTGGGAGTGGTATATGGGAAGGATGACATGTACATCTTTCATGTATGTATGCATATATGCTTGTAATATATATATATATGTTGCTTGAATTCTTATGACAAACATACGTGTATTTTTATAATTATAAAGGATTTTTTTCAAACCAAGAAACAAACAAAAAACTACTCCAGAGACAAAGATAATTGGTCATTTTTCTTTATCACAATTCCTAACTAGTCACAACTCCTACCTAGAAAAAAAAAAAAAAAATTCATTTGTCAGGCCAAAAAGAAATCCAGCCCAGGGACTGAAAGACATATAACAATGACATCATCAATTCTTAATCTAGGATAATACTATTTGGATGAATATGCTTACTTGGTGAAATTATTAAAATATAACAATGTTTTCAGTGACATCATCAATTCTTAATCTAACATAATATTATTTAGATGAATATGCTTACTTGGTGAAATTACTAAAACATAACGTTTTCAACTTTTAGGAATAATATGGTTATTATATAAGATTTAAAAATCAACAACTGTATTTATGACAATTATTTGGACCCATCACATAAATTCACCAAACACTTAGTATAATGAGATGTAAAGACCCCAAATATTAAGTATTCTCTTTTTAATAATAAGAAAAACTGAATCTAAATGAATTCAGTTAATATACATATGAAGGTAGTATGTAACAGAAAGTGAAGACTGATATTAAAAAAAATAAAACCAAATGACATAAATGATCAGAAAAAAGGATCAATTGAGATCATGTAAATGAACAATTATCGAAATTGAAATTACACTGAACAAAAATAGAAGTAGATTTTTTTGAAGTATAAACTTCTGTGCT
>NW_016811701.1:181233-184974 GCF_001698545.2 Rhinopithecus bieti
AAAAAAGAGGAAATCAGTATATCAAAGAGATATCCACACTCCTATGCTTACTGCAGCACTATTCACAACAGTGAAGATATGGAATCAACTTTAATGTCCATCAACGGTTTAATGGATAAAGAAATGTTATATATATACACAATGGAACACTATTCAGCCTTAGAAAGAATTAAGTCCTGTTATTTTCAGCAACATAGATGGAACTAGAGATCATTATGTTTAGTAAAATAAGCCAGGCACAAAAAGACAAACATCTCATGTTCTCACTCCTATGTGGGAGCTAAAACAGTGGATGTCATGGTGGTAGAGAGCAGAATGACAGTTAACAGAGGCTGGGAAGGAAAGGGGAGCAGAGGACATGAAGTAAAGTTGGTTAATGGGTACAAAAATATAGGCAGATAGAATAAGTTCTGGTATTTGATAGTACAGTAGGGAAATTACAGTTTAAAATAATTATATATTTCAAAATAGCTAAAAGAGAAGAATTTTAATGTTTCCAACAAAAAGAGAAATGTTTAGGATGACAGATTTCCCAATTAGCTTGACTTGGTCATTATACATTGCATGCAGGTATGAAAATATCACATATACCCCAAAATATATACAACTATTGTGTATCAATTGTTTAAAATACAAATAAATAAGAAAATATCGTAAGTCCATTTTACAAACACACAAATGTGATAAAGATGTGGGACAATGCCTTTTTTCTAAATATTGGACATTTATAAATAGAAAGGACATGCATATATGAATGTTTACATTTTGTTCATAACAAGAAATTGGGAACAGCTTAATATGCAACAGTAAAGAAATGGCTAAGTAAATCATGACATGTTCATCTGCATTAAAAAAATACTATACTGCCAGTATTAGGGAGTTCTTGCACTGCTATACAGAAATATCTGAGGCTGGGTAATTTATAAAGAAAAGAGGTTTGGTTGGCTCAAGGTTCTGCAGACAGAACAAGAAGCGAGGTGCCAACATCTGCTTCTGGAAACGGTCTTAGGAAGCTAACAATCACAGCAGAAGGTGAAGGGAAAGCAGGCATCTCACATGATGAGAGTGGAAGCAAAAGAACAAGGGGGAGGTGCCACACACTTTTAAACAACCAGAACTCATGTGAACTGAGTGAGAACTAACTTATCACCAAGGGGATGGTGCTAAACCATTCACAAAGGAAGCACTCCCATGATCCAAACATCTCCCACCAGGCACCACCTACTAAACTAGGGATTACATTTCAACATGAAATTTGGAGGGGACAAATATCCGAGCCATATCACAGCCCATTACAATCAACTGAAAAACTATTTTTGACATGTTAAAGCGTTGTTTACAAAAAAAAAAACAAGTACATCTTCGTAAGAAAATTGCATGCAATTAAGCCAGCCCCATGGTGTAATGGTTAACACTCTGGACCCTGAAAATTGCATGCAATTAAAGCAAAGACCACTACCTCTCTACTGAATCTCCCCTCTCCCACAGCTGGATGTAGACATATGGCAATCAAGCTAGCAATGAGTTTTATAACTCAATAAAACTATATGTGGATTATGACTAGTTTTTGTCAGGGAACTATGAGCAAAGATGATATATGCTACTCCAGGTCCAGGACTTAAAAGGACAAAGGTCTCTCCACTCTCTATCTCCTCTCTGAAAGCTGGAACCCGGGCAACCTGTGACCCAGTTTAGACTGTGCTAACAAAGAAATCCCTAGGGAGTGGTAAAGAAAATGAGATAAAAGGAACCAGAGTCCTCATGGACTCTTCACATTTGTTTTACCCATGAAATATTTTGTTATTGTTTTCAAGCCATTGTGTCTGGGTCTTTTTATTACAGCCCCTTATTCTTTCATTCTAACTAATGTAGTACAACATAGAAAAATGCCATAACTGCTCCAAGATGGCCAAATAGGAACGGCTCCAGTCTGCAGCTCCCAATATCATAAACACAGAAAACAGGTGATTTCTGCATTTCCAACTGACATACCTGGTTCATCTCACTGAGATTGGTTGGACAGTGGGTGCAGTCCACAGAGGGCGAGCTGAAGCAGGGTAGGGTGTCGCCTCACCTGGGAAGTACAAGGGGTCAGAGGATTTCCCTTTCTTAGCCAAGGGAAGCCATGACTGGCTGCACCTGGAAGAATGGGACACTCCCACCCAAATACTGTGCTTTTCCCAAGGCCTTAACAACCGGCAGACAAGGAGATTCTCTCCCGTGCCTAGCTCAGTGGGTCCCATGCCCACAGAGCCTTGCTCACTGCTAGCGCAGCAGTCTGAGATGGAACTGTGAGGCAGCAGCCTGGCTGGGGGAGGGGCATCACCATTGCTGAAGCTTCAGTAGGTAAACAAAGTGGCCAGGAAGCTTGAACTGGGCAGAGCTGATTGCAGCTCAGCAAGACCTACTGCCTCTAGACTCCAACTCTGTGGGCAGGGCTTAGCTAAACAAAAGGCAGCAGACAACTTCTGCAGGCTTAAACGTCCCTGTCTGACAGCTCTGAAGAGAGCAGTGGTTCTCCCAACATAGGGTTTGAGCTCTGAGAACAAATAGACTGCTCCTTAAATGGGTCCCTGACCCCCATGTAGCCTAAATGGGAGACACCTCCAAGTAGGAGCTGACAGACACCTCATACAGATGGGTATCCCTCTGGGACAAAGCTTCCAGAGGAAGGACCAGGCAGCAATATTTGCTGTTCTGCAATATTTGCTGTTCTGCAGCCTCCACAGGTGATGCCCAGGCAAACAGGGTCGGGAGTGGACCTCCTGCAAACACCAACAGACCTGCAGCTGAGGGACCTCACTGTCAGAAGGAAAACTAACAAACAAAAGGAATAGCATCAACATCAACAAAAAGGACATCTACACCAAAACCCCTTCTGTAGGTCATCAACATCAAAGACCAAAGGTACATAAAACCACAAATATGGGAAGAAAGCAGAGGAGAAAACCTGAAAATTCTAAAAATAAGAGTGCCTCTTCTCCTCCAAAGGATTGCAGCTCCTCGCCAGCAATGGAATAAAGCTGGACAGAGAATGACTTTGACAAGTTGACAGAAGTAGGCTTCAGAAGGTCGGTAATAACAAACTTCTCCCAGCTAAAGAAGCAAGATCGAACCCATCGCAGAGAAGCTAAAAACCTTGAAAAAAGGTTAGACGAGTAGCTAACTAGAATAAACACAGTGTAGAGAAGACCTTAAATGACCTAATGGAGCTGAAAATCATGACACGAGAACTTCGTGACGCATGCACAAGCTTTAATAACCGATTTGATCAAATAGAAGAAAGGGTATCAGTGACTGAAGATCAAATTAATGAAATAAAGCAAGAAGACAAGGTTAGAGAAAAAAAGAGTAAAAAGAAACAAACAAAGCCTCCAAGAAATATGGGGATACGTGAAAAGACCAAATCTACATTTGATTGCTGTACCTGAAAGTGATGGGGAGAATGGAACCAAGTTGGAAAACACTCTTCAGGATATTATCCAGGAGAACTTCCCCAACCTAGCAAGACAGGCCAACATTCAAATTCAGGAAATACAGAGAACACCACAAAGATAACCCTCAAGAAGGAAGACATATAATTGTCAGATTCACCAAGGTTGAAATGAAAGAAAAAATGTTAAGAGCAGCCAGAAAGAAAGGTCAAGTTACCCACAAAGGGAAGCCCATCAGACTAACAGCGGCAGAAACCTTACAAGCCAGAAGAGACTGGGGAACAATATCCAACATTCTTAAACAAAA
>NW_016811701.1:188454-199335 GCF_001698545.2 Rhinopithecus bieti
AAAAGTACTATTTTAATAAATTTTAATTATTCTCTGATCCTTAATTGGCTATCTTCCCTTAATAGAGAAAAAAGCTATTGTACAGTTAAATATACAATATATATGTTTATATGGATTAAAAAAATTTCTAGAGGAGGGTCAGCAAACATTTTCTGTAAAGGATGAGATAGTAAATATTTTAAGCCATATGGTCTCTGTTGGAACTACTCAGCACTGCTATTGTCTAACAAAAGCAGACACAGGCAATACAAAAATGAATGGACATGTCTATTTTCCAAAAAACTTTATTCACAAAAGCAACTGGACTGTTTGTCAACCCCTTCAGAACATAGTCCTTAAGAACTATGTCAGAACATAGTCCTACAGAACATAGTCCTGTACTATTTTTACAGTTTACATTGTTTTAAAACATTAATGAAAATATCAAGTAGCATTCATTCTCCATGAATGGAAAATCTTAAAAAATTGAAAAGCTGAAAAGCAAATCAAACAAGTTCTATGAAAACTCTCGTATACTATTCTTCATAGAAATGAACAGTAAGCTTTCTTCAACACTACACTATTACCAAATAGCATTTGTAAAGTGTCTACCCTCAGATGGTGCTCTGCCAAGTAACAAAGACAAGGAAGGTCCTTCATATGACAAGATGATGCCAGGATATGTGCTAACTGCTGTTGTTCTAGCTGTGACGGTGAATCGAAAAGGTTAATTTATTTACCGAATCTCCCATATGGTCAATGATAAACATCTGGCAAGATGGCCAGGGTTACAAATTCTGACCATGATCGTGGAACAATGTAAGTTTCTGGTCCACCAGTCATATACTATTATATTGAGTCATACATCCAGAAAGTATTTACTGAGTACCTACTATGTGCCAACCATCTCAGAGCAGACAAAGTGTACACTAACACAAGGCTTCCAACATTTCTTCAAAGCAGCTCTCATGGCTTAAGGGAAAGCTTTTGATAGGGGAAGCCAGGAGATAGCTTACAGTCGTCCTATATAAAAACAAAATGTTTAATTTTCATGGGTCATCCTAACAAAAAAATCTGGTAAATTTTGCATCTTATTCCACTATATATCCATGTTTTAAATAATATTCTTAAATGTATTCTATTTGATTGAAAGTATCAACACAGATTTACGGTTTTTAGTGTGTATATATATATACACATATATATACACTAAATATATATAGATTCTCTCTCTATATATATAGAAGGAGATAGGTACAGAATGTAGATATATATGTATGAATAGGTCAATATACATAAATATATTAACCAGCTCAGAGGACCTAGAAACAATAACGCCTAGTAGAAATGAGCACACCCAGTGCTCAGATCTTGGTTTCTAAACATGATTCTCAAATACATAGAGGCAAGGCTCTTGTAGAAATACCTAATGTAAACCTCTCTCATAGAGGTGAGTGATTGATTCTCCAGCAAGAGCAAGAAAAATAACAAATGAACATGGAGCATCTTGTGGTATCAGGAAGTACTTAAATAAGGATGGGACATTCAAAACTACATAGGAATCAAAAGGAAAGAACTCAGAGTGACCAAAGCTAGAACAAGTTGAGCAACAAACTAAACAATGGTACTATTGGATTATAAACAGCAGAATAATATAAATATCCATGAGCCTATATTGATATAAGTAAATAAATAAATAAATGGGGCAGAAGGCTCAGCTCTTCTTTATAAAATAATTGCAATAAACATATGAAGCTGAGAAAGGAAAAATTGAAAAATCAGCATAGGAAAACACCACAGTGTATCATGGGGAAGACAATCTGAGACTATTAACAACTAAATGCAAGGTAGTATCCTGGACCAGATCCTGGAACGGAATAACATTTTTTAAAAATCCATCAATGATAATAATTTTAAAGTCCATCAATAATAGACTGGATAAAGAAAATGTGGCACATATACACCATGGAATACTATGCAGCCATAAAAGGGATGAGTTCATTTCCTTTGCAGGGACATGGATGAAGCTGGAAACCATCATTCTCAGCAAACTATCATAAGGACAGAAAACCAAACACCGCATGTTCTCACTCATAAATGGGAGTTGAACAACGAGAACACATGGACACAGGGAGGGGAACATCACACACTGGGGCCTGTCAGCAGGTCGGGGGCTGGGAGAGGGATAGCATCACAAGAAATACCTAATGTAAATGGTGAGTTGATGGGTGCAACAAACCAACATGGCACATATATACCTATGTAACGTTGTGCACATGTACCCTAGAACTTAAAATATAATTTAAAAAAAAAAAAAAGAAAAAAATTGGTGAAATTCAAATCAGGTCTGTAGTTAATAGTATTCTACCAATATTAATTCCTGAGCTTTTATAATTATACTATGGATATATATTAGCACTAGGGAAAGTAAAATTAAGTATGTACAAAAACTATCTGTACTAATTTCACAACTTTTCTCTAAGTCTAAACTTAGACCAATAAAAACTTTAATGTTTTCAATTTAATAAAATTTATATACCAGGCAGATGCTCCAGTGTTTATCCTGTGGCTTTATATTCCACCACCACCCTACCAAGTGCCAGAATACGACTACAGTTTCTTAGAAGCATGCTTCTAGCCCATTCAAAAGTAGAACTTAATTGAGGAATATCCAAAAATAAAAGGTAATGATGTTGTATTTTGTCTATAAATTATAATTAGTTTGAGTAACACAAATCAGCAACAGCAAAGTTAGTGTGGTATATTTCAAAAAATGCTGGAATAGGAACAAGATCTTAGTTTTGGCACCAGTCCTGTTGTGATCTGTCCATTTGACACCGGGTTCACTCAACTTTCTCATCAACAGATGACTTTCATCTGAACTACCATAAATTTATAAATCTACAGATGATCAGCAAGGGATCAATTCTTCCCTTATACTAGGCAACTGTACTAGGTAATTGTAAATTACTACCAACAGCACAGTGGCTTGGCACATATATATATTCTTAAACTTTATTCATTTATCAAAGGTTTATTTAGGGATTGCTGTATTCCAGGCACTGAGGATATATAGATGTATAAGACATGATCCCTGATCTTTAAGAGTCTAATAGGGCCGACAGATCTACAAGCAATAATATAGTATGAAAATGTTACATTACAAAACATGCATGGTACTTGAAAACACAAAGAGAAAAATTCATACTATTGGGATTATCAAATAAGCCATCAATAGAAAGCAGTATTTTAGATGGGTCCTGAAGGAGGAGAAAGAATTTTCACACACAATGGGGATCAGCATTAAAAAAGGCATAAAGGTATGAGAGAATATATATTCAGACAGCAAGGTGCATGGTGTCATGCTGCTGAAGCATGACTGTAGATGGAGGGGAAATTTTCCTGAGAATCATATATAACTGTAAACTTGGAGCACAAATATAGTGCTCTAATTTATACTACACACATACAACAAGAACCCTCAATTCTAGAAATAAACACAAACATTGCTTTAGACCAAGGTGGTAGACAGAATGGCTCCCCAAAGATGTTCAAGTCCTAACCCCCGGAAGCTATGAATGTATTATCTTATATGGCAAAAAATATAATGCTTTTTGTTAATGTAATTAAGGATCTTGACATGGGAAGATTATCCTGGATTATCCAGGTATACCCTAATGTAATCACAAAGTTCCTTAAAATGAGGAGTTAAAAAATTCAAAGGCAGAAGGAGATGGAATGAGAAGCAGAGTCTGAAGTGATGCACTTTGAAGTTGGAAGAAGGGTCATGAGCCAAAGGATTCAGGTGACCTCTAGAAACTGGAAAAGATAAGGAAACCAATTTTCCCCTGGAACCTCCAAAACTAATGCAGCACTGCCTACACCTTGACTTCGTCCCCATAAGACTCATTTTGGACTTCTGACCTACAGAACCTAAAGAATAAGTCTGTATTGGTTTTAGCCACTACAACTGTGGTAATTTATAACAGCAGTAATAGGAAACTAAGACCACTAGTAACAGCAGTAAGTGATCAGGCAAAAGGAAATGCAAAACCACTCAATAGAAACACAGGGATCCCCAGGCAAAGTGCCACTTAAGAGAAATTCAAAATTCAACATTTCAAGGGAAAAAGGAAGGAAAAATACTGACCCTAAAGCTGGAGAGAAAATAACAAATCATATTAAACCCCCCAAAAACGTTATATATGAGGAAAGCGAAAATCACCTGGTGGCAACCGAACAGGCCCCGGAGACAAAAACTCCTTATCTGAGGAATTTAAAAGGGAGCAAAGACCACCTGGTGACCATCAAACAGGCCATCTGGAGGATCAACTCCTTATCTAGGGAATTTAGAAATAATTAAACTTCCCTGGTATATAAAGTTGACATCTGATTCCAGGCCTCTTTCAACTTTTATAAGTAACTAAAATTTCTATACATCTCTGGAATGCCATGTTGAAACTCATTTTACAACCCTAAGCTCCCACATTAAGGTCCACAAATAACCCTAAGGAAAAAACCACGGCTGAACGCTCAGTCCTCTCATTGAGGCAACCCGCTGGAACCTTTTGCAGAGTTCTTCCTAATAAGCTTTCCTTTTTCAAATCTATACTGTCGTTGGCAAATTCTTTCTACCAACCCACGAGGTGACCACTTCCCAGTGTTAGGGCTCTGATACCTCACCTGGCAATATAATGGAAATATGTGAAAGAAGCTATCGATAGTGGCAGGAGACAGACAAAGGCCTAGGCAGAGAGCGGCACGTCCCCAGTGAAACCCCACCTCCAAGCTGAAGACAGTTTAAAGCCTGAAAGCCAAGCTACAAGTCAAATCCACAGATTGGATTGAAAACCTGTCTTCCTGTTTGGCATGCTTTCCTCTGACTGATCCCCACTGTTCACCTATTTCACTTATATCTACCCTTTCCTAATTGCTTTTCTACACTACTATGCCCAACTTTGAGTGGTGCCTTTGCTTTAGCCTTTCTTTGCATACTCAGAAAACAATCCGCACACATTCCCCTATTTTAAGCCCATAAAAAGCCCCGGATGCAGCCACACTAAGAGAGAGAGAAACCACTGGAGTCCCCTTTTCTCTTCCATCGCTCAATAAAATTCTTCTCTGCCCATCCAGACCCTTCTAATTGTCAGTGTATCCTCATTCTTCCTGAACGCGGGAAAAGAGCTAGGGAACCACCAAACTCGAGTACAATCTACAATACAGGCAGGCTGAGTGGATGGGTCACCTCCAGTGGAAGGCCCAGGACCAAGCGAGGCCCAGGCAGTGGGGATGCTGCTCGCTGTGGAGGTCCCTGGTTGGCAAAGTGGCCAAGAAAAATCCTGCATCACTATAAAACAAGTTTGCTTTACATGTTTTAAAACAATGAAATAGGCCAGGCGCGGTGGCTCACGCCTGTAATCCCAGCACTTTGGGTGGCCGAGGCGGGCGGATCACAAAGACAAAGTGTACCACCAACAGACTCAGGGTGAAAGAACTTCAGGAAGCAGGATACTGGTGCCAGAATGAAGAGCAAGCAAAGAAACTGGTGCACAAAGGCAAATCTAGATAAACATTGACTTACTAAATAAAACACAACAATAATGATTTAAAGAGGCATAGGCCGGGCGCGGTTGGCTCAAGCCTGTAATCCCAGGCACTTTGGGAGGCCGAGACGGGCGGATCACGAGGTCAGGAGCATCGAGACCCATCCTGGCTAAACACGGTTGGAAAACCGTCTCTACTAAAAAATACAAAAACTAGCCGCGATGGTGGCGGCGCCTGTTATTCCCAGCTACTTGGGAGGCTGAGGCAGGAGAATGGCGAAACCTGGGAGGCCGAAGCTTGCAGTGAGCTAAGATCTGGCCACTGCACTCCGTCCAGGCGGACAAGAGCGAGACTCCGCCTCAAAAAAAAAAAAAAAAAAAAAAAAAGAGGGTATAAAGTCTAAAGTGTCACCAAAATGCTAACATAACAAAAAACATGAGGGGGTGGGCCTTGTATTGCTTGAGAAAACATTTTGATTAGCTTAGAAGTTTAGTCTCAATATATACATGAAAAGTTAATTATTTTATTCTAAAGGAATAGAAATTTCTTCATATATCACTCTGATATGGTTTCACAGTGTCCCCACTCAAATCTCATCTTGAATTCCCATGTGTTGTCGGAGGGACCCAGTGGGAGGTAACAGAATCATGGTGGCAGGTTTTGCCCCTGCTGTTCTTGTGATACTGAAGAAGTCTCACAAGATCTGATGGGTTTATCAGGGGTTTCCACTTTTGCATCTTCCTCATTTTCTCTTGCTGCTGCCACGTAAGAAGTGCCTTTTATCTCCCACCATGATTTTGAGGCCTCCCCAGCCATGTGGAACTATAAGTCCAATTAAACATCTGTTTCATCTCAGTCTCGGGTATGACTTTATAAGCAGTGTGAAAACAGACCAATACAGTAAATTAGTACCAGCAGAGTGGGGCGTTACTGAAAGACACTCAAAAATGTGGAAGTGACTTTGGAACAGGGTAACAGGCAGAGGTTAGAACAGTTTGGAGGGCTCAGAAGAAGACAGGAAAATGTGGGAATGTTTGGAGCTTCTTAGAGGCTTGTTGAATAACTTTGATCAAAAGCGTGATAGTGATATGGACAATAAGGTCCAGGCTGAGGTGGTCTCAGATGGAGATGAGGAACTTGCTGGGAAATGAAACAAAGGTCTGACTCTTTTTATGTTTTAGCAAAGAGACTGGTGGTATTTTGCCCATGCCCTAGAGATCTGTGGAACTTTGAACTTGAGAAACATGATTTAGGGTATCTGGCAGAAGAAATGTCTAAGCAGCAAAGCATTCAAGAGATGACTTGGGGCCGGGAACAGTGGCTCACGCCTGTAATCCCAGCACTCTGGGGGGCCGAGGCGGGTGGATCACCTCAGGTCAGGAGTTTGAGACCAGCCTGGCCAACACGGTGAAACCCTGTCTCTACTGAAAATACAAACATTAGCCAGGTGTGGTGGCAGGCGCCTATAATCCTATCTACTCAGGAGGCTGAGGCACGAGAATTGCTTGAACCCGGGAGGCGGAGTTTGCAGTAAGCCAAGATCGTGCCACTGTGCTCTAGCCTAGAAGACAGTGAGACTTTGTCTCAAAAAATAAAAATAAAAATAAAGAGGTGACTCAGATGCCGTTAAAGGCATTCAGTTTTACAAGGGAAACAGGGCATAAAAGCTCGGAAAATTTGCAGCCTGACGATGTGATAGAAAAAAATATATATATATCTCTAAGAAACTCAAGCCAGCTGCAGAAATTTGCCTAAGTAACTAGGAGCCAAATGTTAATCCCCAAGACAATAGGGAAAATGTCTCCAGGGCATGTCGGAAGTCCTCACAGCAGCCCCACCCATTACAGGCCTGCAGGCCTAGGAGAAAAGGGTTTCTTGGGCCAAGCTGGGGATCCTCCCTGCTATATGCAGCCTAGGGCCTTGGTGCCCCGAGTCCCAGCGGCTCCAGCCTCGGCTGAAAGGGGCCAATGTAAAGCTCAGGCCGTGGCTTCAGAGGGTGCAAGCCCAAAGCCTTGGCAGCTTCCACGTGTTGCTGAGCCTGCCAGTGCACAGAAGTCAAAAATTGGGGTTTGGGAACCTCTGCCTAGATTTCAGAGGATGTATGGAAATGCCGGGATAAACAGGCAGAAGTTTTCTGCAGGGGTGGGGTCCTCATGGAGAACCTCTGCTAGGGCAGTGCAGAGGGGAAATGTGAGGTCAGAGCCCCCACACAGAGTCCGTACTGGGGTACTGCCTAGTGGAGCTGTGAGAAGAGGGCCACTGTCCTCCAGACCCTAGAATGGGAGATCCACTGATAGCTTGCAGGTTAACCTGGAAAAGCTGCAGACACTCAACGCCAGCTCGTAAAAGCAGCCAGGAGGGAGGCTATACCTTGCAGAGTCACAGGGACGGAGCTGCCCAAGACCATGGGACCCACCTCTTGCATCAGTGTGACCTGGATATGAGACCTGGAGTCAAAGGAAATCATTTTGGAGCTTTAAAATTTGACTACCCCACTAGATTTCGGACTTGCATACGCCCTACAGCTATTTTGCTATGGCACATTTCTCCGATTTGGAATGGCTTTATTTACCCAATACCTGTACCCCTATTGTATCTAGGAAGTAACTAGCTTGCTTTTGATTTTACAGGCTCATAGATAGAAGGGACTTGCTTTGTCTCGATGAGACTTTGGACTATGGACTTTTGTATTAATGCTGAAATGAGTTAAGACTTTGGGAGACTGTTGGGAAGGCATGATTGCTTTTGAAGTGGGAGGACATGAGATTTGGAGGGGCCAAGGGCGGAAATGATATGGTTTGGCTCTGTGTCCCCACCCAAATCTCATCTTGAATTGTACTCCCATAATTCCTATATGTTGTGGGAGGGACCCAGTGGGAGATAATTTGAATTATGGGGATGGTTAAGCCCATACTGTTCTCATGGTAGTGAAGAAGTCTCATGAGATCTGATGGTTTTATCAGGGGTTTCCACTTTTGCATCTTCCTCATTTTCTCTTGCTGCCACCATATAAGCAGCACCTTTTGCCTCCTGCCATGATTCTGAGGCCTCCCCAACCATGTGGAACTGTAAGTCCAATGAAACCTCTTTTCTTCCCAGTCCCAGGCATATCTTTATCACCAGTGTGAGAACAAACTAATACAACAAGGAAATCTAATGTCATTACATTAACATCATACAAAATAGTCTTTAAAGAAAAAAGCTACGAAAAAGCTAGAAAAAAGAAAAAATCTAGGCAAATAGAGTAATTACACAAGGATATCACAATTCTAAACCTGTATGCCCCTATCTATACTCAGAATATATAAAACAAAATTGGAATTGAAAGGAAAAATAAGAATTCCACAATCAGTATAGGAGATTTTAATATACTCCTCAATTCTATTAATTAGAATTATTATTATCTATTAATATTAATAGATAACAAATTTCAAACAATAACATTAACAAATTTGATCTAGAGACTGGTGTGGTGGCTCAAGCCTGTAATCCCAGCACTTTAGGAGGCCGAAGCGGGCGGATCACGAGGTCAGGAGATCAAGACCATCCTGGCTAACACGGTGATACCCCGCCAGTCTCTACCAAAAATAAAATAAAAAATTAGCCGGGTGTGGTGGCAGGCGCCTGTAGTCCCAGCTCTCGAGAGGATGAGGCAGGAGAATGGCGTGAACCCAGGAGGCGGAGCTTGCAGTGAGCCAAGATTGTGCCACTGCACTTTTGATCTAACATATAGAGCTGCATATCCAACAATTAAACACAATAAGCCACATGGAGTCATATACTTCCAAACCATGAAGCAATTCTAAAAAATACCAAATAACTGATATCATGCAGAGCTCATTCTCTGATAATAGTGTAATTAAATTGGAAACCAATGATCAAAAGAAAAACTAAAGTTAAAAATGTATTTGGTTAGAAGGCATAAAGAACTCAAAACCCAACAGTAAAACAAACAATCCAATTAGAAAATAGTCAAAATACAGAAGACATTTTATCATAAAAGATATACAGATGGCAAATAAGCACATGAAAAATGTTCAAGATCATTAGCCATTAAGAAAATGTGAATTAAAATAAGGAGATATCACTACACACCTATGAGAATTACCAAAAATACAAAAAAAGGTGACAACACCAAATTGTGGCAAAGATGCAGAGGAACTGGATCACTCATACACTGTTAATGGGAAATAGTATAGGAACTCTGGAAAATAGCAATTTCTTAAAAAGCTAACTATATATAATTACTACATGATCCAGCAATTGTACTCCTGGAAATTTATCCCAGAGAAATAAAAACTCATGCTCACACACACCAAAACAACTGTATAAATGTTCACATAGCAATTTTATCTGTAATAGCCAAAAAACAGAATCACTCCAAGTACCCTTCAACAGAGGAATGCTTATACAAACTGTGATACATACGTAATATGAAATACCACTCAGCAATAAAAATAAACGAACTACTGATATATGCAACAACCTGGATAGATCTCCAGGGAATTAGGCTGAGTGAAAAAGGCCAATGCCAAAAGTTTACAAACTGTCCAGTTTTATACATGAAATGACAAAATAACAGAGATGAAAAACAGATTAGTGGTCACTGGGGTTAGGAACTGAAGGCAGGGGAGTGGCAGAGGAGGGAGGTAGATACGGTTATAAAAAGGCAACATGAGAGATCCTTGGTGTTAACTGCTCAGTATCTTACCATTTTTCTACACCAAATCTAACATACACATTATAAATACATATTTTTCTGTAACTTACTTCTCTGGAGAACGTATAGAAGGTAACAGTAGCTGCTTCTGGGAGGTGGGACAGGGGACAGAGTGGGTGGGATGCAGGCAGGAAAAGGAGGCACACTGGAACTTTTTTACTTTATTTTGTGTCATTTGCATGTTCTGTCATGGGTGTTGGAATTTAAAAGTCAATAAAGATGTTGAAATTTTAAAATATATTTGGAAATTTAAAAAGATAACCTCTAAATAACCAACAGAGCAAAGAAGAAATCATAATAGCTATTAGAAAATACATAGAATTCATGGGAGAGAGCTAATGTGGTCCTTGAAGAAAACCATATAGTCATAAATGATTTCATTAAGCAAAAAAGGCTTAAAATAAAGAGCTAAGAATTTAATTCAAAAGTTAGAAAAGCACAGACGGATTCCAAGCCAAAGAAAGGAAATAAAGATAAAAGTACATATTGAAGATAACACTGAAGGAGTCAATAAAGTTAAAGCTGGTTATTTGAAAAGACTAATAAAACAAACAAATATCTGGCAAGAAAGATCAAGGAGAAAGAAACAGAGAAGAGGAATAAATAATATTTTTTTTTTTTTTTTTTTTTTTTTTTTT
>NW_016811701.1:199578-208384 GCF_001698545.2 Rhinopithecus bieti
TAGCCAGGATGGTCTCGATCTCCTGACCTCGTGATCCGCCCGTCTCGGCCTCCCAAAGTGCTGGGATTACAGGCTTGAGCCACCGCGCCCGGCCAGGAATAAATAATATTAACAATGAAAAAATGTCCTGAGGCTGGTCCAAGTGTGGTGGTATTTACAACTAATTGATCATAATCAGTTACAGATTTATTTGTTCCTTCTCCTTTTCAACTCCCATTGCTTCACTTGACTAGCCTAAAAAATAAAAATAAAAAATGAGTGCATAGTTACAGCAATAGCACAGTATAGTAAGCAAGAAAGAGAATCATAAATGCTGCAGTTAGAAATGAGGAAAAGGCCAAAAATTGGGGCAATAGTAGCAACAGAAAGATCAATAAGGAGCTTATCAGAGTAGTCCAATGGGAATGATGGTGGGATGAACTAAGAGGAAGAGTGGAGACAGAGAAAACAGATTTAGGTTGTTTTTGGAAGTAGAGTTGACAGGATATGCTGAAGCATGAAATATGGGTTTGAAGGAAAGACAGAATGAGATTAAAGATAATTATTAAAGACAAAAGTCATTACTTCCTACCTCAGCATACAAGGTCCTCAGAATGATTCCAGTTTAATTCTTCTAATTTCAACTCTCATGAACCCAATTCACTTACCTTACCTTCCAGTCCTACTAAAATTCTCACCATTCACCTAGCATCCCATGCTCTTTCAGTATGTTCCCTCTTTCTGAAATGCTCCAATTCCTCATTAAACCCCACATCATCTTTCAAGACTCAGCTAAAAAGTCACGTCTGTGACGCTTTCCACAAATCTCACAGGCATAATTAGTCACTCCTTTAACCTGGCTTCCCACTATTCTTATCTAATAGTAGCAGTAGTAGTATTAGTACCTGTTGGGCATCTCAAATCAGAAAATCTGAAATCTGAAATGCTTCAAAATCTAAAACTTTCTGAGTGCCAACATGATGCTCAAAAGAAATGCTCCTTGGAGCATTTCAGATTTTCAGATTAGAGACGCTCAGCTAGTAAGTATACCACAAATATTACAAAAATATGTATATATAGCAAACATTACTATATATATTGCATATATATTGTATATATATAATATACTATATATATTGCAAACATTACAAATATATTATGAATACATATATTACATATATATTACAAATATTACTATATATTGCAAATATTACAAAAATTTATATATATGATATATATCAGAGATATCTATATATCATGTACCTGAAATTGATATATATATACACAATTGATATATATATACACACACAGAGATATACATATTTCATGTACCTGAAATCTGAAACACTTCTGGTCCCAAGCATTTCAGATAAGGGCTACTCACCTGTAGCAGCAGAAGCAGCATTGTTAAGAGCATTAGATGCTCTTATATATATCTCCGATACATATCAGAGAGATATATATATCATATATATTTATATGTATTTACCATGTATCATATATATTTATCATGTATATCTGATATATCTATGATGGATATATACATCTGATATCTACATCTTATATATATATCTTATATATCAGATATATATCAGTTGTGTATATCTGATATATATAATATATCGATATATAGCTCTGATATATGTATCTGATCTATATATCTCTGATGTATGTGTGTGTATGTATATCTGAATCCCAGATACGTGTATGTGTGTGTATGTGTGTGTGTGTGTGTGTGTGTGTGTGTGTGTGTGTGTGTATCTGAAATCCGAAACACTTCTGGTCCCAAGCATTTCAGATAAGGGCTATTCAACTGTAGTGGCAGAAGCAGCATTGTTAAGAGCAGTAGACGCTAACATTACTGAGGGCTTACTATGAAGCATTGTTATAAATCCATTACATAGATTAGTTGATTTAATCCCAACAACAACCTTATATATTAAATATTATGCCCTTTTTTATGTTGCTAACATTGGTACCAATATTATGTGATTTTTATAAAGAAACTAAGGTACAGAAAGATTAAATAACTTGCCAAAGGTTACACACCTAGTAAGTGGAGAAACCAAGATCTGAACACAGGCATTCTGGCTTAAAAGCTCACATGCAATTTCCCAATAAAGCCAAAGCATAGGAAGTTGGTGGGAATGTGAAACAGTATAGCCACTATGCAAAACAGCATGGCACTTCCTAAAAAACGAAGAGTGAAACTACTATATGGTCCAGCAATCCCACTTTAATTTATCCAAAAAAATAGAAATCAGGATCTTGAAAAAAACATTTGCACAGCCATGTTCATAGCAGCATTATTCACAATAGCCAAGAAGTGGAAGCAGCTCAAATATCTATCAACAGATGAAGAGACAAACAAAATGTGGCATACACATACAGTGGGATATTATCCAGGCCTAGAAAGGAAGGAAATCCTGCAGTATGCAACAAAATGGATAAGTCTTGAGGACACTGTGCTAAGTGAAATATGCCAGTCACAAAAAAGACAAATACAGTGCTGCATAAGTACACTTATATGAATGAGGCATCCAGAGTAGTCAAAATCATAGACAGAAAGTGGAGCAGTGGTTGCTAGTGGCTGGAAGAGCAGTAGAAAATAGGGAATTATTGTTGAATGGGTACAGTTTCAGTTTTGCAAGATCAAAAGAGCTCTGGAGATCTGTTGCACAACAATGTGAACATACATAACGCTACTCAATTCTATGCTTAAAAATGGTTATGATGGTAAACTTTACATGTTTAAATGACAATTTAAAAAAATATTTTTAGAAAAGCAAAGAAAGGCATGTCCACAGAACACAGATATATGGTATAATTTTACATGTAAAGCAGACATGACAGATAGGGCTGGGGAAGTAGACTGAACTTGATGAAGAGTTTTAAATGCTAAAATGAGTATTAAATGAGAAAATATTTAATCCTGGCCCAGAGCAGGAAAACATTACATAAATGTCCCTTTCCTTAAGACTTTCTCCTCTATGGGTAGAGATATACTAAGGTTTTCAAGGAGTAAAGTTGCCATATATGAAAATCTACACCCTCCTGCTTTTCTTCTCAACCTCTGATTGTTTCCTTTCAATCTCCTTTGATGGCTTTTTTCCTTTGACCCACGCCTTAAAAGTTGCTCTTGCCCAGATTTCTATACTTGCCTGTTATGTGTTTCACTATATGCATTTTCAGGATGATTCTATTCACTTCTTTGGTTTTAATGGCCATTTATTCACAAAAAATGCCCAAATCTCTTATCTCCAGCTGTAGATCTTCCACTCAGGCTCCTTATACATATACCCACATACACAAACACATACACATCCCTAGGTGAATGGATCTCTTCACCAAGGTATGTCAGTAGTACCTCAAACTCAACATCTTCAATTCTGAACACATTATCTTCCCTTCCCCAGCTTATGTTCAGCTAAGTCTGAACATTCTCTTGAATTCCTCACATAAGTAAATGAAATTGGCACTACCATCCACCAAATGGCTCAAACCAGAATCTTGGGTGTCATCTGTAATTCCTTCCATTCCCTCACCTACTTTATCTGATCCACCACCAAAAATTCTTGCTATAACCTCAAATCCTTCTACCTTTTATTCATTCTGATTGCCAATAGCTTATTCAGGTCATCATCCCTAAACTAGATCATTGCAAACAGCCACCTAGCAGGTCTGCCTACCCTTCTCCAACCAACTCTCTACTGTGTAGTGCTAAAACACACATCTGATCACTTAATTCCCCTGCTTAAGAGCATTAAATAGCTCTTTAATGTCTATAAGATAAAGTAATTCTTTGACCTGAGCCCTACCTTTGTACCCTCAACTTTCCACCCCACCCTGTACTTAATTGTATATTCTCTGTGTCTGTCATACTCAACTACGTGTAGTTTCCCAAACTTGTCATTCTCTTTCATCTCTCAAGTCTTTGTACATGTTGCTCCATCTGTCCAAAATGTTATTCTAAGCTCCAACCCCAACTAGTACATCTCATCCGATGAAATTCTACCTGTTCTTAGAACCTTAGATAAGGTACCTACTCCTATGGGGAGCCCTCTCACTGAGTTAGTTGTCCCCATATAGCACCTTATATATACCTCCATCAAATAGCATAGCACGTGTATCTACTTCTTTACTTCCTTTACTAGATTGTGAGTCAGTGTATTATTTATCTTTGCATTCTTAACATCTAGCACAATTCCTTGCACAGAGATTCTCAATAAAAATGAATGAAGAGTGATAGTGTAAAAACTTGATGACACTAAAAGTCAATGTTACTGACTGCATACTTTAATTTTTAGCCACAGATTACATCTCTAACAACAGCTATTTATCCAAAATGTGTGTGACATAAAGATTATACATCACCAAACTAACCATTAACAAAAAAAAATCATATACACAAATATGTATTAGTACTTATCCATCCATCAAATATCTAATGCAAACCAGCAACTGTGCTAGGTGCTGGAGATACAAAGATGACTAAGACCTATGATGTAAGAGCTTAAAGGGTAGTGGGGAAGACAGGGAAGTGAATGATTAAGAGTATGATAAATGTCATGGCACTCTTATATAGTGTTATAAAAACCTGGGCATAGTTGTGACACATAGCCAGTGGGGTTTGAGGAAGTGGGACTTCCCTGAGGAGGTGGTATGGAAGCTAAACATTGAAAGACAAATAGAAGTTAGCCAGGCTGAGGGGTAGAGACAGGCAATCCAGGCTGAGGGGATACCTTATGCAAATCCCAGACAAAAAGTAGGAAGATGAAGTAAAGACTACAATATGTTCAGCTACTGCAAATTTCAGCATTGCTGGTGTCTACATCTAAAGATTGAAGTGGCAAGAGATGAGGCTGGAGGTGTAAGCAAGGCCACATCATAGAGGGCACTGTATGACATACAGAAAATTTGGACTTTCTCCTATAAGCCAGTTATATCTAAACTGACCCAGACCCACTCATTTCAACCACAGCAGCTCTGCTTTCATCGTTTTAAGTTGTTTCAGTTACCTCATTTAAGTCTTTTTTTAAACTTGGAAAATCACTAACATAGGCAGCAGAGAAACACTGAAGGATTTCACGCAGCTGAGTGATGTGACTGGTGGCAGTGTCATAAATAAACTAGAGAGCTGGAGATAAAGTCAGGAGGTTATGAGCTTACCCAGCTGAGAAATGACAAGGTTTGAACTAGGGAAATGACAGTGACATAAAGAAAAAGAGATATGGAGAACTATTAAAGTTAGGGGATGTAAGTGAAATTATATTTTCAAAGTATGTATCATAGTACCTAGAAGAGCTCAATAAATGTTTTCTATTATTATCAAAATCATCTGAATAAATCTGGAGGATAAAGCAAGAAAATCAACAGAAGTTTCCAAGTCTTAAGTTGAGCAACTGGGTAGACGATGTTATTCCAAAAGACTGGGAGCAGGATGCTGTTTTTTGGGTTCTGTACATTTTGAGGTGAGAATGGGGAGGATGAATTCATGGCTTAATATTAGCCATGTTAAGGTGCCTGTGAACATCTAGATGAAGATATCAGATGATAGGGTACATGAAACTGGGGCTCAGAACAGATTCAGATCAGGAGATATCAACAGTATGCAGACAACCATTACCCTCAGCTAATGGTGCCAAAGAAGCCCCCAAATCTAACCTTAAGGTATGAGAGAATCAATACCTAGATGTATCTAAACTTTCAAAAGCTATCAAGTCTGAGGATATACAAGAGAAGAAGAAAAGTTTTGTCACTTTGAAATGCCATTTTTATTATACTATAATATCTTAAGACAACCATATCATCAAGCTTTTCTAATTGATTCACTACTTGTCAAAGTAAGATCTAGGTTCTTATATTTTAATCAAACCTTATTTTGGAATATGAGTAAACTCAATTTGATTTATAAAATAGTCTTCATTCTAGGAAGACCTCATGTTCTGGAATAAGAAAACACAAAATAGGCCAGGTACGGTAGCTCTTGCCTGTAATCTCAGCATTTTGGGAAGATCTTTTGAGGTCAAGAGCTCAAGACCAGCCTGGGTAGCATAGCGAGATTCCATCTCTACAAAAAATGTTCAGTTAGCTGGGTGCAATGGCATGCACCTGTAGTCTTAGTTACCAGGAGGCTGAGGCAGGAGGATAACTTGAGCCCAGGAGTTTGAAGTTACAGTGAGCTATTACCATGCCACTGTACTACATAGTCTGGGCAACAGAGTGAGATCCTGTGTCAAAAAAAAAAGGAAAGAAAAAGAAAAAGAAAAAAACAACACACATACCTACACACAAAGTAAATTTGAAACTAAAATTACACAAGGTAAATTTAGAAAAAGTACTTAATGTCTCTATGTCCCACATTCCCCATTTGTCAAATTGGGATAACACCACCTACCTTACTTGGCTGTGATAAGAATTAAGTTACATAACATGTATAAAGAAACTAATATGCTGACTAGCATATAGTACAAGCTCAACAAATAATAACTTTTACTATCATTCTACTTTTGAGAAACGAGAAGCAAGTATTTTATTTTTAATTTTAGGTTAAATAAATTCATCAAAATATATCTGAATTAATATTTTAAAGCATACTGTCTCAGTACCTGGGCTTCAAGGGAGCAGATTTTCCTTTTTTTTTTTGAGACAGTCTTTCTCTGTCGCCCAGGTTGGAGTGCAGTGGCGCAATCTCGGCTCACTGCAACCTCCACCTCCGGACCAAGTTCAATCAATTCTCCTGCCTCAATCTCCCAAGAAGCTGGGATTACGAGCATGCACCACCATGCCCAGTTAAGTTCTGTATTTTTAGTAGAGATGGGGTTTCACCATGTTGGCCAGGTTGGTTTCAAACTCCTGACTTCTTGACCTCAAGTGATCCGCCCACCTCAGCCTCCCAAAGTGCGGGGTTACAGGCATGAGCCACCACATCTGGCCCAAGGTAGCAGATTTTCTGACATGCAAATCCATGGAATGTCAAAAAGACTGAATTGAGAGATTAACACAAGCAGTCGTGCATACAATAGTGAAATAGTAAAAGTGAATTACAAAGGCAGGATGTGTATGAAAACTGAATCCAATTTAGAAATTCCATCCAGTTGTTCCCAAATCTTAGCTATTATAACAGAGGAGTTAATATGCTTTCAAAATGGATTCAGAACAGGTTAAAAGAAGATTAACTCATGCTACTTTTTAGATTCCCACATATTTACAACGAGATAACATATGGGAAGACACTATAAGCTATGATAAATCTAATTTTTTTTTGTATTATAGCATTCTGAAAAATATTGTAGTTAACATCTAACAGAAAATAAAAAGTATGTTTCTTCTTTCTATTCCTATTCAATGAACAATTAAAGTGCCAAGATATAATAGTCAAAAGCACTTAATAGAAAGGTGGGAGATTAGGGGTTTGTTTTAGGGGGATATAGAAATGGAGAGATTTAATCTATGCTTTATCTTAAACCCGAGTTTTCCATCAACCTCCTGTTTATCATCACATTCAAGAAAAAGGGGAAAAACATAATTGTAGATATTTTTCCTAGTTAAAACTTCCTAAGTTTAAATTTTGATGAAGTTCAAGAAAATAATACTCAAAATCAATTGGCTGATTTTTACAATCATCGAATATGAAGCCTAAAATACAACAGCATATATAGATTGTATATACCCATACACATATGGAAGAAAAGGGGCAGGCATGAAGTTTCCAAGCCTCTTGGAGAATTACTTGTTACTTTAAACAAAATCACTCATGAGAAAAATAAAATTATGCATTTGGTTTATTCTCAAAGGAAAGATGACTATTTCACAGAATAGTAAAACTTGTATGCTATGGTTAAAATTAAACAATTCCAGTCTTTTTCCTAACTTCAGTTTATGTATGATACACAAATACATGTACATAGGTACAGACATATATGTGTTTATGTAAATTTTAATCTTGTATAGAGATATTTAGGAAATATTAAATGCTATCGTTGATAAACTTACGAATCAACATGTAGAACTCTCCGGCCACTTCTTGAACATGCAGCTGCAATGATGGATTCAGGCAAACCTATAAAAACACACACCTGTATCATTTAGAATGTAGAAATATATATATTTCACATAAAATGTTCACTTCACGCCATTGCTATATAGAATAGTTTAACCAAAGAGACCCATCCTCGCTAGTATTCAGAATTATAAAGTTTATATTAATTATACTGTAAGATGTTTCTTAAACATATACTACTCATACTGAAAATTTTATTATGTGGAAGAGATTCTGTTTCTTTTTTTCAGACGGAGTCTCACTCTGTCACCAGGCTGGAGTGCAGTGGCGTGATCTCAGCTCACTGCAACCTCCGACTCCCTGGTTCAAGCGATTCTCCTGCCTTAGCCTTCCGAGTAGCTGAGATTACAGGCACGTGCCGCCCACCCAGTTCATTTTTGTATTTTTAGTAGAGACGGGGTTTCACCATGTTAGCCAGGATGGTCTCAATCTCCTGATCTTGTGATCCACCCAACTCGGCCTCCCAAAGTGCTGGGATTATAGGCGTGAGCCACCGCGCCCAGCCAGAGATATTTTTAAAAAAGCAGTTCTGCTTAATTTGGCAAGAAAAAATAATTTTTAAAAGTACTTACAATATTTTTGTATGTAAATTACCATCAATGAGGAATTGTAAATACTATATAATATTCAGTTAAAAACCATGTTCACACACTAGCTCATCTGAGTCTCCCAACTGCACTGAGAGGTAACTATCTGCATATGCATTTTAGAGAAGAAAAAGAACCTGGGACACAAATATCTTAACTTTCTGCCCAATGATTAAAA
>NW_016811701.1:211463-214952 GCF_001698545.2 Rhinopithecus bieti
CTGTATTTTACACTTAAAAATGTGTTAAGAGCACAGATCTCATGTCAAGTCTTCTTATCAACATAAAACAAAATTTTAAAAAATTTCCAAGAGGCTGAAGCCAAATTATAGTATCTGAACTTGAACCTCTAAGGAATAGGAGTCTTGAAAGAACTTTAGCCAGATCATGGTCACATCAGGGTTTCAAAACATAAAATAAAAAATGTAGTCAAAGCAAGGAGATAAACTTGTATAAAACTGGAGCTTTATGCTTCATGGTTTTAAAATTATTTAGGGCTGGACACGGTGGCTCACACCTGTAATCCCAGCACTTCGGGAGGATGAGGTGGGCAGATCACTTGAGATCGGGAGGTCGAGACCAGCCTGACCAACATGGAGAAACCCCGTCTCTACTAAAATGCAAAATTAGCCAAGCGTGGTGGTGCATGCCTGTAATCCCAGCTACTCAGGAGGCTGAGGCAGGAGAATGAATTGAACCTGGAAGGCGAAGGTTGCAGTGAGCCAAGATCATGCCATTGCACTCCAGCCTGGGCAACAAGAGAAACACTCCATCTCAAACAAAAAAAAAAAAATTATTTAGGAAAAGTTAACATACTTAAAACTTTTGGTCTTATTGCTATTTGGTAAAATAATAAAATGACTGCTTGTTTTGTTTAAATTAATACTTCTAAGTGCATACTTAAAAGTTTTGGTCTTATTGCTAATTTAGTAGAACAATGACTGTTTTGTTCAGATTAATATTTCTAAGCTCAATTTTCACAGCACTTAAACTCTTAATTTCAAAATAACACCTGTTCAACGCTTAAAAAAGTGAACAACTACTCAAGTTCACACAATATATTTGTGAGGCATTTAGATGAAACATGTATGGGCTTATTTTGAACTATACAGTCTCTCCCACGAGGAAAAGCCAGACATGAGTTAGATACAGATAACCTAGATTAGGGTCAAATCATACAGCATTCCACTGGAAACACTCTGTAAAATGTGTGAGCACAAATATACAAGTACAATGTTTTCAACTGTAAGATGGGGTTAATAATACATCTCATATGGGTGCAGGTAGGAACAGGTACAAAACGATATTAAACACTATACACAGTGGCTCTTGGCATGTCACTGACATTCAATAAATGTTGCTTCTCTTCCCTCCTCTTCCTTCCCCTTCAATAAGATTAGCTATTTGAAGGAAAAAAGCTATCACTTGCTTACTATCTACTTAAGTTACCTTCAAAGATCTAGCAACTTAAAACCATTTTTTAAAAAGTCCAATAACCTTTTCTTTACGTAAACTAAAGAGGTTCATCAAACATTTAATATCATTTAAACATTTCACATTATTAAATATAACTGTTATATTCATTAGAGAGGTTGTACCAAACAACTTCTCTGCCACAGTATTATAAGCAAGCGTGTATAATTCTGATGCAAGACAACAACTTTGGCAAGTCATTTTTATTAAACACAGGTAAATATTAGGTATTAAATTAGCATTTCATAACAGTTGTAGTGGGGGAAACTGAGGTTTCCTCCATCATGCCTTTCACAGTTGAGGTTCCGTTACCAAGGTGGCAGCTAGAAAAAAAATTAGAAGCTTATGGATGTTATATCATCATACACTAACATGTATGGTACCAGCTTTCTGCAATTTTCTAAAAACCTGTCTAGATGAAGTATGGTACCAGCTTTCTGCAATTTTCTAAAAACCTGTCTAGATGAAACAGAGATGTTTCATTATCAAATGAAGGAGCTAAGCTAAAATCAGGACCAAGAATCTCACCTAAAATATTTTACAGGGATAAAACCATTATTCATTCATTTTCAAAATCCCCTTTCATCCAAATTCTTAATGTCAAACCTCATCATTTACAACTATAATATTTAGGTTAGTTCCCCATGATATATTCTTAAAATGTATTAGTATCTGGGATTGATTTTTCCTAACACTATGCTTAAACAAGATAAACATAAAATAAACTACTTACACCACTCCCAGCATATCGAACAATAAATAATAGATTCCCGACAGGACTTTGATGACCTGGTAAAGCCCAAGTACTTTCAGCTCAAATCACATGAAACCATAAATCACTCTTTATTTTATAGAACATTTCAAAATGGATTCCTGCTTTCTACCTTGAAAGTCATTCCATGTGTTATTTATAACCAGTGAAGACCAGAATGGGAAGAAAATTACATAGAACTAGAAAATTTACTGTGACTGCTTTAATAAAGAGTATTCTTTTTTAGGAAAAACAGAATTGCTGGCAAGGGAAACTTGATTGAGCAATGAATGCAAAGGTGAAACTACATACTTAACTCACGTTGCAGCCACTCAAACTAATGACATCACAAAATTAAGCAGAAACTAAATTTCAACCCAGGTTTAAATAGTTTTGTTGATTCCTATCTTAAATTCTATATTAAATATTTACATCTTAAGTCTACATTTTAGTGGCTACCATAAAAAGGGAAAAATTGGAAATGAAAGTAGCCTAGGGAACTACCACAACATAAAGATAAAAAAATCATTTTTAAATTGACAATTATTTTTATTCACTCTGACCTCCCCACAAAATACTAAACATATTAGTAAATGTAATGTAAAATCTCTGAAATTCTTCCTCATGGAAGAAAATGTGTATTTACAGCCATGGAATTTTAGAATTTTTTGAAAAATAATACCCATTAAAACATTAACTTGGAAAATTTACTTTAATTTTTAAAACTCCACTATGGTGTGAGCCTTTAGGAATGGCTAATAAAAAGAGTTTCATACTAGAGAGCAGTGACCTCAGGAAAGTCACTTAACCTCTGGAATTCAGATTCCTCATAGACATCCTTATCAGATAAAATAAAGGGCTTGGAATAAGTGACCCAAACGTCTGTTTCAAGTTCTGAAAAGTGAATGTTTATGCTAGGTCAACAACTTAACCTCTATTCTTGAGCAAATGATAAAGTGAAAGATAAAAAGAGGATTCTGTAAAGATGGCAGCAGTTGTTGACTCTCCCCCATAACTCCCATAAAAACAGACAGTACAATCAGGAGACCCAAACCAAACTCCCAGGGACAATACCCATAACAAAGCCAGGTGATACAATATCATCATGAACCCAAAATAGAAGTGGGTAGTTACAAGACACCAATAGCTGTAACACCCACATGGTATTAGAAAGTGTGCAGGCCAGGTGTGGTGGCTCACACCTATAATCCCAGCACTTTGGGAGGCTGAGGTGGGCAGATGGCCTGAGGTCAGAAGCTCGAGACTAGCCTGGCCAACACGGTGAAACCCCGTCTCTACTAAAAATACAAAAATTAGCCAGGCGTGGTGGCAGGCGCCTGTAATCTCAGCTACTCAGGAGGCTGAGGCAGGAGAATCACTTGAACCCGGGAGGCAGTGGTCCCAGTGAGCCAAGATCGCGCCATTGCACTCCAGCCTGGGTGACAAGAGCGAGACTTCGTCTCAAAACAAAAAAAAAAAAAAAAAA
>NW_016811701.1:215824-219391 GCF_001698545.2 Rhinopithecus bieti
TGCAACCTCTGCCTCCCAGGTTCACACCATTCTCCTGCCTCAGCCTCCCAAGTAGCTGGGACTACAGGTGCCCGCCACCATACCCAGCAAATTTTTTGTAGTTTTAGTAGAGACGTGGTTTCACCGTGTTAGCCAGGATGGTCTGGATCTCCTAACCTCGTGATCCGCCCGCCTCGGCCTCCCAAAGTGCTGGGATTACAGGCGTGAGCCACCGTGCCCGGCCAACTCTGTAAAATATTTGAAGAGATTTATTCTGAGCCAAATATGAGTGACCACGGCCCGTGACACAGCCCTCAGGAGGTCCTCCGAACATGTGCCCAAGGTGGTTGGGGTACAGCTTGGTTGTATATATTTTAGGGAGGCATGAGACATCAATCAAATACATTTAAGAATTACATCGGTTTGGTTCAGAAAGGCGGGACAACTCAAAGCTGGTGGGGGCACGGAGGGAGGTGCTTCCAGGTTATAGGTAAATTTAAACACTTTCCGGCAGACAATTGGTCGAGTTTATCTCAAGACCTGGGGTTCATGGAAAGGAATGCTCAGGTTAAAATAAAGGATTGTGGGGACCAAATTTTATTGTGCAGAGGAATCTCTCAGGTAGCAGACCTCAGAGACAGAGCAGGTTGTAAAATGTTTCTTATTGGACCTAAAAGGGTGCCTGGCTCTTAGCTGATTACCTTCTGGATCTGGAAAGAAAGGAAACAAAATAAAGGGGGAAGGGGATTCTCTATAGAATATGGATTTTTCCCACGAGACTTTGCAGGGCAATTTCAAGGTATGACAAGGAAATATATTTTGGGGTTAAATATTTTTTCCTTGTCTCATAATGTTATGCCAGAGTCAGACGGAAAAATAAGTCACAATATATAGGTTCAAATAAAACCCATCTGATGAGAATTTATGGTTTGTAGGGCATGACTCCCTAGACCCCTTAGGTAGGAATTTGGGCAAGATAAAAAATCAGAGCTTAGTCCTCATTACAGAGAAAACAAGACTGGCCATGAGTTGATAACTGTTGAAACTAGGAAACTGGTAGGTGGAGGGTTACTTTATTCTACATTTTTATGTTTGAAATTTTCCATGGTAAAAAGTTTAAAAATGGATATAATACCCTGTTTTTTATCTAAACTACATCAACTCAAAATCTCTTAAAGTTTTGTTAAACAAATGTAAATGTTTGCTGAAGACCTTATCCTTGCCAGGAAATAGTCTCCACTACAACTAATTGTTACTTAATTTTCTCTTTTTTTTATTTTTTATTTTTTGAGACAGAGTTTTACTCTTGTCACCCAGGGTGGGGTACAATGGCACGGTCTCGGCTCACTGCAACCTCCGCCTCCCGGGTTCAAGCGATTCTCCTGCCTCAGCCTCCCAAGTACCTGGGATTACAGGCACCTGCCACTACTCCTGGATAATTTTTGTATTTTTAGTACAGACGGGGTTTTACCAAGTTGGCCAGGCTGGTCTTGAACTACTGACCTCAGGTGATCCACTTGCCTCAGCCTCCCAAAGTCCTGGAATTACACGTGTGAGCCACCGTGCCTAGCCTAATTTTTACTTCATTTTCTTAACACAAATATTTCTATCGTAATTTAAGTGACCAAAATGATCTTTTCACAGCAAAGTATACCCCAGCCCAGTGCTCTTCAAACTTAACATAATATTTAATTAGTGTAAGGAAAATAGCTTCTGTGTTCAGAACATATTTTACTAATGTACCACAGAAGAAATATGATCTTTACTGCATTACTCATAAAGCTATGAGTCTAAAATAGATGATGAGAGAGAATGAGTACTCATTTCAAGAATGTTATAAAAATCATACAAAAAAAACCTTCCCCTTTATATAAAATCCTATCATGAAAATCATTTTACAAAAAATAGAGATAAAACTTTTCAGCTTTATAAACTACTTTTATAATGAGCAGGCCCTTGGACCAAAAAAGGTACTACCATATCCATCCTGTCAATTAAGATGCGTGGTATATCCATTGTAAGCACTGACAGTTGTTGAAGACTGTAGGAAACAAAAGATAGTCAACCAAATGAAAAAAAGCTCCATAAACAGGACAATGAGTCCCATATTTAATCTTGAAAATTAAATTTGCAAGCAAAGAACACTAAAAAAGACACAAAATGGCAAACCCCAGCACATGTACAAATATTTCAGTGGGAAATTATGTACCTTGGGATTGTGAAAGGAAAACAAATCTCCCCAAAATCACTAAGTCAAAAGGAAAAGGCAAATTGGGTACTGTGTTGGGCAAACCAGTCTCCCATTCTATTCCTAAATAAGATCGCTACGAAGATTTTTTTAAAAGCTACATACCTCCCTCACAATTTGCCAATAAGGAAATTCCTTGTGGACAACCAAAGGACAGGCAGAACTCAAAGTCATTCCTCTGTTCCCATGAGATAAATGCGTATCTGATGGCTTCCTTTGCCCTACTGTTTCACTACAGACTAAGGCATAAGTAACTATTCCTCATTTGTCTCTTATCTACCTATGACCCAGAAGCCTCCTGCCCACTTCGAGTTGTCTGGCCTTTCCTGATGTAACCAATGAATCATACATCTTACATATATTGATTAATGTTTCATGTCTCCCTAAAATGTGTAAAATCAAGCTGTGCCCCTACCGCCTGGGGCAAGTCATCAGGACCTGAGGCTGTGCCACAGGCACATCCTTAACCTTGGCAAAATAAACTTTCTAGATTAACTGAGATCTTTACAGGATCAATGAAGAATTCCTACAGAAGCAAATCATGTCTTAAAATGTAACTGTAATCTCTGATTCCATTTCTGGCCATTGCTTTAGTGGTTGATTCTCTCTTCAGTTTTAAGGGATAAACACAACCAGGTCATTCTGTTCACCTTCATCAAAAGAAGGTTTGCAAGCTGACACAGATGTCATGATGCTGTCAATAAGAAGCTGACATCATGAGGCTACTGTTGGAATCAGGATTTTAGTGTCAACAATGGTAACTCTCCAAAATAAAATAACTGCCAACCACAAACCCAGGGCAAAATAATCTAATCTTGATACTATGAGCTATTTTTTCAATTGAAAGATTCTAGCAAACTTAATACCTCAACCTTAGTCAGATAAACTTCGGTCTTAACTGTTTCACCTACGTCAAACTTAGCTAAGCCTCAGGCTTCACATTTGTAAAATGCAGATGATATAGTATCTACCGCTGGGTTACTGTGAAAACGAGTGCATTGCAGGGGCTTATCGAAGTGCTTGGCATATAACAAATGTTAGACAATATTTTTCATGTGTTTGACACTGTGTTGTAGGTATTAGAAATAATTTTCTAATTATCATTGATTTTGCTTACATAGCTTAAACCAAAGTAACACAGGTGCAGAAAATAAGGATTTGAACTCACAGCTCAGCATCTTCTTAATATGCCTGATACCCATGTGTAAAACTTTATTTTCTCTATAGCTTGTGTAAATTTTCTCATGATGATTTTAAATCTACATATAAAAGACTAGTTTAACAAATGTGCAAACTCAGATCACAGAAACATGATTCATAACATTTCAAAGCAATATAAA
>NW_016811702.1:0-715 GCF_001698545.2 Rhinopithecus bieti
CTCCAGGAACTAATAGAGGGAGAACTTGCTAACCCCGTCGTGTGGGACAGCATTGATATATTCACGATGGATCCACCTCCATGACCCAAACACCTCCCAAGAGGCCCAACCTCCCACATTGGGGGTTAAATTTCAATGTGAGGTTTCAAGGGGTCAAACATCTAAACTAAAGCAGTTGTATCTTCAGCACATTCTATGGTTACTATGAGAGTTATAACTGAGAAAGCAGGAGAAAGCTGGGTCTCCCACCATGTGGGTGCATGTCCTGAAGAGACGTTGTATATGGCTACCTGTCAATCAAGAAATGCGAGACAATCCATAAAGAGGAAATGCCATGATTAGCTTCTTGTTGGTGCCTCGTCTTCCTCCAGGTATCCCCAGACACCTGCATGTTCTGATTGGGACCTCAGTGGTCATGATCCTCTTCACCATCCTCTTCTTCTTTCTCCTTCATCGCTGGTGCTCCAACAAAAAGAGTAAGTCTCAAGAGGCAGAGGCCGGAGACCTCAGGGCCGAGTGGGGAAGGGGATGGGAGCACGCATGTGTGTATTCCTCTCCGGCAGGATGATCTCTGGCCCCAGGCAGGAGCCACAGAGGCAGAGCTTTCTAGAGAGAGCACCAGACACCCTGTCCCTGCCTTCAGCTCACAGACCATTGCCTGATTCTAAGCTGTATCCTCACATTCCTGCAGCCACTGACATCCAGGAGAAGGTTC
>NW_016811703.1:0-2255 GCF_001698545.2 Rhinopithecus bieti
TCTGGCTATTTTTGTATTTTTAGTAGAGACAGGTTTCACCATATTGGCCAGGCTGGTCTGGAACTCCTGACCTTGTGCTCTGCCCTCCTCAGCTTCCCGAAGTGCTGGGATTACAGGCATGAGCCATTGCACCCGGCCCAAAGCAGCTATTATTATACACTTTTTGAAGCTGAGGAAACCAAGGCCTAGAGAAGGGCAGTGATTTTTTTTTTCAAGAACACATTGCTGGATTTACATGGCCAGGCTCATGTTACTTCAAAGTGATCATCATCACCTAATCATTCACCTGGTAGAAACTTATTATTTCCATTTTCAGGGTACTCAGAAATTTTGTTACTGTATCAAGATCACAGGAAGAGTGTTTGAGACATCACCAGAATCTACAGCCTCTGATGGTGCTCCTGGGTTCAGCTTCTAGCATTACAGGTGTGCTAGCTTATCTACAAGATGGCACCCATGAGCCCTAAATTCCTGGATTGATGCTCTTGCCTAGTCCTCTATTGTGTCATATCAGGGCTGTTCTGAGTAACCAATAGAATACAGCAGAGGTGATGGCATGTCACAAAGTTAGGTCATAAAGGGCATCATGGCTTCCATGTTGCTGGCTTCCTCTTGGATCACTTCCACTGGAGGAAACCAACTGTGTGTTGTGAGATTTAAGCCATCCAGGGCGAGATCTACCTGGTAATGAACGGAGGCCACCAGCCGACAACCATGCCGGTGAGGGATTTTTAGAAGCAGACCCTCCAGCCCCAATCAGGCCTTCAGATTACTGCATCCCACATTGACTACAACATTGTGAAATGACACTGAGTCAGACTCATCCAGCAAAACCACCGAACTCCGGACCCACAGACACTGAGATAAATGTTATTTTAAACCACAGAGTTTTGGGGGTAATTAGTTACACAGTGATAGATAATTGATAGACATTGCAGATAACTTGTCTCTTTAGTCCACAAGACTTTAGACAGAGAGGAACTCTACTTGAAGATCTATTATTAAAGAACTACACTGGTCAGGCACAGTGGCTTATGCCTGTAATCCCAACATTTTGATAGGCCGAGGCAGGATGATTGCTTGAGCCCAAAAGTTTGAGAACAGCCTGGGAAACATGGTGAAACCCCATCACCACAAGAAACTTTTAAACAATTAGCCAGTCATTGTGGTGTGTGCCTGTCGTCCCAGCTACTTGGGAGGCTGAAGCAGGAGGATTACTTGAGTCCAGGGATCAAGGTTAAAAGTGAGCTGAGATTGCACCACTGCACTGCAGACTGGGCAACAGAGTGAGACTCTGTCTCAATTTAAAAAAAAAAAAAAAAAAAGAACTACACCTGAGAAGACTTCTCTGTATTGGGATCTGATTTAAATAATTACATCCTGGACTTCAAACCTAGATATCCTGTACAAGTTTGAGACTTTTGGGAGGAGTTGAGAGGAATGAGAGTATTTTACATGTGGGAGAAATAGAAATAATTTGTGGCCAGATGGTGGACTGTGATGATTTAAAATACATCCACAGATTATTTAATATTCCTTTCAAAAGATGGAACATAATTCCCCTACACCTGAATGTGGGCCGGTCTTAGTGACTTATTTGTAGTGAATAGAATGTAGAAGTGATTGTGTGTGATGTCAGAGACTAGGTCATAAAAGTGATGGTGTTTTCCGGCTTGCTCTTACTCTTGGATGATCTGCTCTGGGGAGAGTTGTGAGTAGACCTCCAGCCCACAGTCATGTGAGTAAGCCTTTTGAAGAGTGGACCTTCCAGGCCCAGTCAAGCCTTCAGGTGACTGCAGCCCCAGCCAACATCTTGGGAGACCCTGAGTCAGAACCCCTGCTAAGTCACTTCCAGATCCCTAAGTCTCAGAAACTGTGAAGAAAAAAAAATGGATGTGGTTTTAAGCCCTAAGTTTGGGGCATAGTTTGTTATGTAGCAATAGATAATATGTCTGATATGGTTTAGCTGTGTCCCCACCCAAATCTCACCTTGAATGGTAGCTCCCATAATTCCTTCATGTTGTGGGAGGGACCCGGTGGGAGATAATTGAATCATAGGGTGGTTTCCCCCATACTGTTCTCATGGTAGTGAATCAGTCTCACAAGATCTGATGGTTTTATCAGGGGAAACCCCTTTTGCTTGGTTCTCATTCTCTTCTCTTGTTTGCTGCCATGTGAGACGTGCCTTTCACCTTCCACCATGATTGTGAGGCCTCCCCAGCCATGTAGAATGGTGAATCCATTGAACCTCTTTT
>NW_016811703.1:4813-66235 GCF_001698545.2 Rhinopithecus bieti
ATAATAATAATAATAGTAATAATAATAATAATAATAAATTGTCCTGGGCAGATGAGGACTTTGATTCAGCATCCAGCTTTCATTCTCCAGAAGAGGGCAGCCTCGTTCCACGTTTTGTCTGTAGGCCTCCCTGCAGACACCTCCTCCCTCCTCTATTTGTTAAAGGGCAGGCTTTATTTGTTAAGCGCATTACAGCCTCCTGGGCAGCCAGGTGGGAACTTGGGAGGTATTTTTTTCTCTTTGTTCTTTCTGGCTCTCTAACCAGATTCTAGTTAATTCCACCTGAGGTCTGGACGTGTCCTAGTTTCATTTCTAAACCTGCTGTCCCAGCTCCCTACTGTGTCTCCCAACCTCCTGCTGCAGACCCCTCAAATCTCAGACCCTCCTCTCCCCTCCCTCACCTTCTCTCTTTTCCAGAGGAATTTTTCCAAAGCACGTGCTCAAGAACGTTCCAAGGATCTCTAGCATTTGAAGAAAAAAATACATGTGATTAGGTTAAAGTCTAAATCCCCGGGTGGCATTCTTGGCCCCTAAGAATCAAACTGCAATCCACTTCTCCACTTTCCTCTACTTGTACTCCCCTCAAAAAACCCATGTTTCCACGGAGTGAGCAGAACTAGGGTTTGAACAACTCTAGGTCCGAGTCCAAATGCAAAGCTCAATGTCTTTACTGTCTTTACTTTCCATCCATATGACCGTGGCAAGGAACTTAACCTCTATGAACCCTGGTTTTCATATCACTACATGGGGCTCAGTGGTACCTGCCCCTCATGGTTGGTGTAACAAATAAACGTTGCTACGAATGTAAGAGTTCCTGGCATAAAGTGACCACATGATAAATGGTACTGTCATTGTCATCTTCATCAATTTACTTAATTTACTCTGAGCTTCACTTCTTCTCTGTCATTGTCCAAATTCCCTGCTTTCCTGCCCTACTGAGATTTCATCTTGTGAGGTCCAGCCTTATGTCACCTCCTTTATGATAACCCTCTTCCTCCCCCAGCATCCCAGCGTTCACTGCTACTTCTGAGCACCCTCATTCAGAGTCAGGTGAAAATTCGTTCACCCAAGTTTACCGGGCACCCCCAACAGCACCAGCACTATGCAGGTACCACAGTGAAAGAGGCAGACAAATCCCTGCCATGGTGACAGGTATACTCTCGCAGAGAAATATGCTTAAATAAATACATAAATAAATATGTGTGATGAATTTCAAAAGGAAATTCACATAACTCCAGGACCACAGAGCAGGAAAATAACTTAGTGTCTTTTCTGTATCAGGGGCAGGGGCCCCAAAGGCTTACCTCGGAAAGGCACGTCAAAGCTGAGATGGAAGCGTGATTAAGTCAGGCCAACTGAGGAGTGGAATGACATTCTAGAAAGAGAGAACTGTGCCCCTCTTCTCTGTCCTGCCAATTTTAAATTCTCCAAGATCAGACACTGAACTTTTTTTCCCATAAAATCTCCAGCAGAGCCTGGAAAGGCCCTTGCCTATAGGAATTCTTCAGAAATTGATGAACAAAAAAATGCAAAGAAATGGCAGTTTTTAAAATTGAAGTCTTTAAAACGATAGGGAAACAAGCTCTTTCTGTTCCTGTGTTTTCTGTCCCTTTCTCGGGGTGGTTACATATTTTGAGTCCCAAGATGATACGGTAGTGAAAAACTCTAGTTCTTCACAGACCACCTCTTTCGAGGGCCGAGAGCTCACAAGATGGCATGGGTGAGGGTTGCTTCAGGACAGCTTCTTACCCCCGAAGCAGGAGAGTTCTACCTGTGTGGGGTGTGCAGGTCACTTTATCCATCACACCGAAGTTCCTTCCTTAGCCAAATAAAGGAGTATAGGGTTGAGTTAGACACCCTAACAATCAACTTCTCCTGGAGTCATCTTATTTCCTGGAACTTTGGGGCTCAACTACGTTTCTTTTAATGAGAAGCTTTTAGATGCCTCTGGGGTGGGGACAGTGCTCTCCCATGGAGGAAGAACCAGGCCTCTGGAAGTGGCCCCCCTATGCAGTTTGAAGGTAGCAGCTCCATTCACTCTATGCCAAGCATGGACACAGGAATCATCGCCAAGCTTCCCAGGCAGGCAGGCCAAGGCTCAGGCTCAGCGCTACATCCAGGGCTATTCCAAGTCAGGTTTCTTCCACTCCTGGGCAGCATCTTGGGGTCTCAAGTTCACTGCTGTGAACAGCTGCTGGCGAGTGGGGCTGCTCCCACCCTCCCCTCAATGCAGAGTCTCCCTGGGTAAACCCTTTCAGTGCCCTGGCCTCTCAAAGATGGGTGGGGTTCACTTCAAAGTGGCTGCAGAGTTCTCTTCTGCAGCAAGAGAGCTCTAACAGAGGCCTGCCTACCCTGATTTTTCAGGGGTGGAGTGTTGGGAAGGAAGGGATATCTCTATTTCAACTTACCACTCCCTTCATTTTCAGTTATTGTGAGCTGTTTCATTGCAAGAGAAAGAAAAACTTGTAACTGATAGTCAAACATCATTCACTGGTGGTTTTCGTTTGTACGCTTGGACAATTAACCCCGAGGACCAAGTCCACATGATTAGTTTTCACCAGTATTCAAACAAACATCTAGCAAATAAATAAAAACGTATTCTTCACACCTGCAGTCTCAGAGAAGGTGGAGAGAGGGCAGTTGGTCCTAAGGGTCTGAGAGGAGAGGTTATCTCCTAAGAGGAGATTTACGATGCAGGAAGTCAATGAAGCTGGGACATGACCCTCTATTGCCAGCCGATCCCAGGAGCTGAGTTCCATCAGCCAGGGCCGGGGCTCTTCCTCCCCACAAGGCTGAAGGCAGGCAGGGAGTCGGTGGCGGGCAGGAGAGCTCCTCTGTTGCTCATTTAGAGTAGGTCCTTTAAAATGGCAAATGATTGTTTGTTTCTGGAGGTCAGGGCAGGGGGTGACATGGAGGATAAAAATACTGTGGTCCCTCGATACCCGTGGGGAGTTGGTTCCAGGACGCCCTCAGATACCAAATTCATGGATGCTCAAGTTCCTGACATAGAAATGATGCATAGCATTTGCATATTACTGACACACATCCTCCCTTAGACATTAAAACATCTTCAGGTTCCTTATAATACATCACACAGTGTAAGTAGTTGGTATACTCTATTGTTTAAGGAATAATAACAAGAGAAAATATCTGTACATGTTAGCACAGACACAATCTCCTTTCTTCAAATATTGCTTGAATCTACAGAGGTGGAACCCAGGGATCTGGAGGGATGACTGAGCTAGGTAGAAAAGTGACTGGAGCTGGAATCGCCTTAGTCAACTATCCCCCTTAACAAAAAATTGGTGGAGACATAAGAGAAAACTTGTGGCTGATGCAGAATGGTTTTTTAACTGCTAAATTGTAAAGGTGTAAAACGAGTAGTGCTGTAAAATACCCTAAATGCAAAGGGCTGTAGATGGTGAAAGGGGAGAAGATCAACACGGAGCTGTGGGATCAGGGGCATTTCTTTGCAGATGGGACCTGAGTGGGCTGCAGTGTGACAAAGATCTGGATGGATGCATAGGACAGCTCCCTGGAGGAATGCAAACGCAGGTGTTGTGGAGGAATGCAGAAAGAAGCATATGGATCTGGTTCTTGGCTTTGCAAGTCACTCCTTCTCGGAGTCAGTGGCTCCCAAGGTTTCTGGTATCCCAAGCATCTGCTGCTTTTCCTTGCACACACGTGCACTTGCATGGGGATTATCTTCTGTGCCTGCATCCGGGATGGGGTGGGGAGTGAAGTGTACTGACATTGACAGTTTCCTTCTGATTTCACCCATTGAGAAAACTGTAAAACCCACTATACATCTGTCAAATATATAATTTTAAAGCTGAATTTATGCTTAGATATTTCAAAAATAGCAAAGGAGCACAAAGATGGAAGAAGGGATGGCTTCTAAAGACAATAACTAGCAATGTTTTTAAACTGGGAGGTTTCTGGCAGAGTACAAAGCACAGGACTGAGGTCTCACTGATTCTTGCAAAAGGTCAGCACAGAGTGTATTTTATTTGTCATGATTTTTATCTTTCAAGCAGCCACCTGAGGGCCAAACTGATGCTCAGGGAGATGGAGTAGCTTCTTCCATCACAGGTGAGGAGCCGTCAAGCTGCACCATGCCAGGGCACCATCTGCTGCAAGACTGCATCCCTCTGAGTGGCATGAGAGCCACAGCAGGGTCGGCACAAATCCTCCCTCGTTTCACACCCCCATGCTGGTAATGAGCTGACAAATTACAGATGGAGCAGGTCAGGAGAGAGAACAAACTTGCCTACCTCCCAAGCAACATACAAAAATGACATCCTTTCTAGATTAGGACCACATTTGCACGCATCCACTTTTGGATAGTCTAATATATCTTTATTAATCTCTAAATATGTCTTTTTGGTCAATAACATTCTTTTAATAACCATTAAAGATAATCTAGTATTAAATGGTTAATTTTGCTTCCCTTAGATAAAGATAACAGAATTCAAATAGAACTTGCCCCATCTGGTTGACGTGTAGTGAGATCTGACTGTGTGAACTAAGTAATGCTTGTCCTGTACAGAATGGAGAAGAAAAGCAAAGTTTTGTTCACCTGGGAGCCCATTTTTTAAAAATGCATTGATACCTAACTTAAATAATTGAATACATATCATAAACATACAAATTACACCATTTAAAATATACTTACTACAAAAAGATCCTGAACATATTTGGTTAATGCAAATAAAATTTCTTCACATTATTATAAGAGTCAAAATATTTGAAATCAATTTGTGCTTTTAAAACTATTGCTAGCTTCCCCTGGGAAAAGCCAAAATAACTGTATATTGTAGAAAAAGGTTTTTGCACTTTTGACCCAAATACACATATCAACACAAGAAGAGGCACAATAACATCTAATAATTGTTTTAAATTTCCCTGAAACAGACAAACAAATGAAACCTAGTTATTCAATGAAATACATTTCTATGGTAATTGCTAATTTGATGTTTTCACACGTGCACAAAAGAACCACTTTTTCTTGGTCACTAACGACAGCAAACCCTAGATGTCTAGGAATATATATATATATGTGTGTCATATATATACTTACACACATACGTATTTAAGAGAGCATATGAAGAAAATAGGACAGTTTGCACATACATATTCAAAGCCTCTCAGAAATTCCACTTAGGTCCACATTAGTGAGCCTTAATGTATTGCCAGCATTCCGTGTAAATAACCAGAGAAGTAAAACAAACTTTAGTAGTGGAGTCCCTCCTTGTACATTAATAGAAAATCTAGTTAGAAGTCGTATGATTAGCTCATAAGAGGTCAGGAGTTCAAGACCAGCCTGGCCAATATGTTGAAAGCTCGTCTTTACTTAACAAAAAATACAAAAATTATCCAGGAGTAGTGGCACGTTCCTGTAATCCCAGCTATTTGGGAGGCTGAGGCACGAGAATTGCTTGAACCTGGGAGGCAGAGGTTGCAGTGAGCTGAGATTGTACTACTATACTCCAGCCTGGGTGACAGAGACACGGTCTCAAAGAAAAAAGAAAAAAGAAAGAAAAGAGAAAAATGCTTATCACTTAACCAAATTCTTGCTAAGGGAATGTAATATAACTGTACCTTCTTCAGGGAATTCAACATCAGGGTACACTGGCTTAGCTGCAGTGACTCACTCGTTTTCAATGCGGAGGTAATATTCATAGAAAATCCATATTCCATGTGGAGAAAATGTATTTTCCTGTGGATGAATTAATGATTAATTGGGTTGGAGTAAACTTTACTTTCTGCAGCTCTAGTATTTATTTGTCTAATGAAGATCCAATCTGGCCATCAGCTCTTACAAATGGTCATCAGATTGGTCAGATAGATTATTCTATAGCTCCAATCCCTCCCAGATAAAGTCATTGATTATCTGTATATACTCAATTGGGGAAGACCCGTATCACGAGAGGACAGAGTATGTGATGTAACAGAAACGATTCACACCGCTGTTAATGTGTCATAGACAGTGGGATCCCTGGGGAACTAAAATAGGACAATTCAGCTAGAATTTTCTCTTTGATCAACTCTCTTCGGTTTCTGATTGTGCTTTCATGCTGAGCCCTTTCTATTCGCATTACAATTTCAATCCTTGGTTGGTGAGAATTCTTTTAAATGTTTGCACTTCAGTTTTGTAGACAACTGAGGTTGCAGATATGGAGTTTATACTATCAAAACAATCATCAAATAATCAAAATAATCATAATTTTGAGTCAAGATTGGAACAAGAGGAGTTAAGCATTATGGTTGTTTGAGGGTCTGTTAATGCGTCTCTGATTCCCTTCCACTTGCGTGGTTTTCCCATCTGCTGGACGCGTGTATAATAACACTTACCTCATATGCCTCTTGATGGCATGAAGCCTGTATCGTGCATTTTCTTTGGAGAAAGATTACAATTATGGCATTTGAAATCCAAGTATATATCTAGGGAATGTGGGAATTACTTGTCATTATGTAATTTCTTATGAAAGCTTTGTCTAAAATAGCAGATTGCAGAACAGAAAAAATCGGGTGCAATTGCAGGAAATGAGACTGAAAATAATTCAGAGTTAGTTTATGAAGGGCCTGAATGCCAGCCAAAGGAGTCTGCATTTATTCTGTATTTTCTGAAATATATCCCACAGAACACTTGTGCTACCGGATGTTAATATGTCTAGGGCAAGCTAGATTAAGTCTAAGTTTTAGGGTAGTCCTTAAATATGCTAATATGCATCGTGATTCTCTAAGGGAGCGTTGTTTTTTTTTCCTCAAACTAAACAATATAACTTGGTAATAGGCACACAGGGAATATGAAGAATGTTCCAGCTTGGCACCTTCAGGTCAGTTAAGTCCAATATTCTGGGTACCTTCAAGATGCCAGACAGTCATTACTTTGTATCATATGTATCCAGCACACAGCAGATTGTGTATCCAGCACACAGCAGGGCTTAGTAAACAAATGGAGTGAATGAAATATCTGAATAGTCCTCAGTTGCCTTACTTATAGAATGGGAAAACAATAATATAATTGTCGAAAGGTTGAAGAGTTGGAGAAAAGTGGTCCCAGAACATTTTGCAATCAAGTACTATTTTTTAATTCAAATCAAATTAAAACAGATTTACAAATGAAAAAAGGAAAACAGGTAAGAGACTACTATTGAATTACTGTCTAGCTGTGTAATCTTTGCTTAACTTTTCCAAAGTTCATTTGTAAAGGGGATAATCACACTTACCTTGAAAGGCTCTGATACTCTGCCAAGCACATGAGCCGGGCCCAGGGGTGGGAGTATATGGTGTTGTGGTTAAGAGCAGAAGCTAGGAGCCAGACCTGAGTTTGAATCCCAGCTCTGCCTCTGACTAAATGTGTGATACCTACTATGTGTGTAACCTTAAGCAACTTAATTTCTTTCTGCCTCAGTTTTCCTCATCTGCAAAATGGGAACAAAGAGTATACTTATCTCGGAGGGCTGTGGTGAGGACTGTATATAAACTAATGAATGTTGTATATTAAGAAAAGTTCACAGCTATTCTTATTTCAGATTTTCTATGTAATTGGAAAGAGATGCTGAGGCCTGCCCTAATTTGTTCTTCTTAGACTGCAGCTGCTTGACTGGCAGTTGGTTCCCATTTCCTCCTTCCTCCCAAACTGGGTGCTCACAGCTCACCCCACCAAGTCCAACTCCTGAGTTAGACCTTCTGTTCTCCTCCAAACCCCTATATATGTACATATGTATGTATTAATTTAATTTAAAAATTCACCAGTGCTTTCTTTTTTTTATTTTTTTGGTCATTAATATTCAGGGGCATTCATGTTCCTACCTGGTTTATATTTGGATTTTTTTTTCTCTGGATTATTACAAATTTTTGCCTATTGAGTTGATGGCCACTTAAAAGACAGAGGAATTCTTGGCATGTAGAATTTGGAAGGAAATAGGTAAACAAGAAAGAAGGATGAGCACTATTCTGCACGGAGATCTTTGATGAGAAAAGAGAACCAAAGCAAACTCCAAGATGTTTATGTAGCTAGTTTGTTAGTTACTTTGATATGCTGGTGTCATAGCATCACTATGCTGGCAATTGGAAACAATTTAAATAGTTGCTTGAATTATTCCCACTATAACATTATTTTGATTCCATCCTTTGTCCACGTTAATGCACTTCCCCCCAAGTCCTTTGAAGATTCCATGGAATTCCTCAAATAGACAGTGAAGCATCAGGAAGCCAACAAAGTTTTGTTTTGTTTTGTTTTGTTTTGTTTTGTTTTGTTTGAGATGGAGTTTCACTCTTATTGCCCAGGCTGGAGTGCAACGGCACAATCTCGGCTCACTGCAACCTCCACCTCCCAGGTTCAAGCGATTCTCCTGCCTCAGCCTCCCAAGTAGCTGAGACTACAGGCATGCGTCACCAACCCGGCTAATTTTTTGTATTTAATAAAGATGGGGTTTCACCATGTTGGTCAGGCTGGTCTCCAACTCCTGACCTCAGCTGATCCACCCACCTCGGCCTCCTGAAGTGCTGAGATTACAGGCATGAGCCATCGTGCCCAGCTGCCAACCAAAGTTTTTAAGAATCCTCCAATAATCCCCCAAACTCTCCCTTCTATTTCAGATAGTGGGACTCTGTGCTCATGCCAGTAAGTAAAGAAGAAGGAATAAGAAAGACACTGTGTGATTTAGTATAATAAGGAAGTAAGTGATCAAATTACTCCAGCTAGATTGGTAGAATCTATTATCAAGCACGTGGAGGCCGACAGCATTCACAAATCAACTGTCTACGTTTATACTCACTGATGACTCGTGTTTCCTTTCGAGGACAAGTAAGCTTTTTAAATGATCAAGACGTTTACATTAGTTTTGCTCTTCAATGGCTTTTCTTTAAAAAAAATCCAAAGGCAGAAGTTAAATTTAAAAGAGTTTTCCATGTGACTACCCCAAAGAGAGATTATCAATCACCAAGTTAAATATTTGTATACAAAACAATATCTGGATGCATAGATTCTTACATTCATCAGATGAAGAGTGAAAGACTTATTAGTCACCATGCTTTATTTACACCCCTGTCAAAATTACATGAAAATATTTCTCTCCAAAGAACCATTCTAGAGGACCCTTTCATACAAAGTGATGTGTGTACATCTAAGAGGTTGCTCAGTTTAGCTCAAAGGCTAAAGAGTCTAGTAAACAGTTCCACCACGTCATGACTTTTAAGTGGTAGGTTACCACCAGAAAGAGACGACTTCAAGCACAGATTTCTGGCAGCAAGGCCAGGATTAAAAACCCATGTGACAACAGGCTTCAGAGAGAGGAACAATCCATTCCTAATTCAAAGGCCATCAAGCCCGAGTTGTAAGAACATTTTTGACTCTGAGAATCTTCTCTTTTTACCAAGAAAATCCCTTACAGTCATGGTTTAACATCCTAAATTAAGGAATGGAAGAAACCAAATTAATTTTTAATTTGTACTCCGCTTATATATGTTTTCAATCGTCCACTACTGCAGGATGTACACTGAACGGTAGAAGTCATATACATCATTTTTATCAGACAACCTCATCTACCAAAATGGTGATAACACAATCTTATTTTGAAGCCAAAAGAGAGTTATAAACATCAATCGTTTTCAGATATGCTTTAAAAATGTTCAAAAGTAACATCATTATTTGAAGTTATAGCACAATCATGAAAGGAAAAAAGAACCCAAGAGCAAATGAAATTCGTTATTATTTTAGTTACTTTTAGTGGAAAAAATAAAACAAGATTTGGATTTTCAGCCAGGATAAAGTAAAGACTCCTGTCAGATGTCCATTTTCTCATTAATGAACTACTTGAGACTGTACTCCTGGGTCAGCTTATTTCTGCTTCTCCTGTCTCTAGACCTGTATTAATTATATTTGTGTCTCAGGATCTATGACATAAATTTAAACAGACCCACGGGCAAATCTAAACACTGACCACACAGTGTTCAGTCTATTCATTTCTCTACAAAGTGACAGAAATTCAACCTTTAATAAGTAGAAGTTGATTCTACCTAAATTCCTAACATAACTAATAAAATGTAGTTGCCTTCAATAAAATAAATGCCCAGATACTATTTTTAAGGATACAGCAAATCCCAGTCATACCTCTACCAAGGCTAACTATGCTGTACCTTAATCTGTTTGTTCTCAGAGCCAAAATCAGTGCTTCACCTAGATTCTCCTTTCCTAAAGAGTCTGTCAACTCAAAAGAAATGCCTCGTTCTTGATGCAGACTCATCATTAGTCAATCCTGGTCTTGGATATTCATGCTTCTAATAAGCATGATTGATAACAATCTTGCTAATAAGCAATAGTAATATCAATCTTGAATATTCATGCTTCTAATAAGATTGGAAGAATACCACTTGGGTACTTGCATATAACTCCTAGTACCTACATCCTCCACTACTTACAAGCTAACAATGCCTTTATTATTATTATTATTATTATTATTATTATTATTATTATTATTATTTTGAGACAGTCTTGTTAGACTGCCCAGGCTGCAGTGCAGTGGTGCAATCATAGCTCACTGCAGCCTTGAACTCTTGGACTCACGTGATCCTCCTGCCTCAGTCTCTTGAGTAGCGTGGATGACAGGCTTGCACCACCACACCTGGCTAATTTTTTATAGAGATGGGGTCTTGCTATGTTGCCCAGGCTACTCTTGAACTCTTGGGTTCAAGTGATCCTTCCGCCTTGGCCTCCCAAAGTGCTGGGATTACAGGCGTGAGCCACCATGCTCAGCCTAACAGTGCCTTTAAAAACCTCCTGGGTTACATTGAAAACCTTACTATCACATGTCAACTTATTTTGAAGCAAGTTAGCTTACAATTTAGAAAAGTCCTTGTAACACTTCTTGGTTCTCTCCACTGTCACTCAGTTTTCTGAAAACTTTAAGTAGAAGCAAGACCTTGGCAGCAAGATAAGTCATCACATGGTTCAATGTATATTTGTGCAATGGATCAAGTTTACCTATTATCTTGCACACTGCTCTCAATTATAACCTGAGAACCAGAAATTATCCCCTCACTTTATAAAATACTGTTTTAAAAGATTATTTAACAGCATCATCTTTTAAATCCATGTGTAGCACTGAAAAACACTATAAATGTATTTTATCTCTCGGGGTTAAAAAAAAATCTGAGCTGTACTGAAGGGCATTTTCTGTTGCTTCTTCAGATCTTTTATATTAACATTTAAGTGCAAATACCCTTTGTCAAGTGCTTTCAGTGCCAGGATCTGTGCTTATTCAAAGATAAAAACAAAAACAACCGTATAATTCACAGTCTCTGCAGACCAAATCATAAATGTATTAACAAATAACACTGAATGCAAATTCAGGTAACCATATCAAACCTAATGAAAAAAATGTGGTTCGTCTTTTGGAGGAGTTGTCTAAAAGGATCCAATCAATCACAACTTCCCTTTTTCTCTGCAATGATACACCAGTTACCATGATCATTTCCAGAACTCAGGATACGAAGCTCTGATACATTCTCCTTGAGCAGACTGCAGAGCTCCCCTTCTCGAAACACGTGGTAGTAGCGCATAAAGGCTCTGGAGTCCAAAAGATCAGGCTGTGGATCTTCGACAGACATTGTATCATCTGCATTGGAATCTGTGGAACCAACTGCAGAAATCCTTCTCAATATTTTACTAGCAGAAGGATTATCATCTTCTAAGTTACCTGCCTCCACACAATTCGCACTGGTATTAGTGCTATCCAGAAAACTCCCCCCTCCATTTCTCCTCATTTCTCCTTGATGGTCTCCATTTAAATGCTTCAGAGTGCCTGGTGCTCTCAGCCACTCTAAGTGTTTTCGAGAAGAAGATTCCACAAACACTTCCTCATCTAAGTTTTGCTCTTTTGTTGAAAATGGCTCTTGGTGATCAAAGTCTAAACTAGAGTGTCTGGAAGGCTGGATTGTTACAGTGCTATTGGCCCAACCTTCTGTGTTTTTCAAGGGTCTTACTCTTTCAATTTGCTTCCTCAGAGTCGACTCATCCAAAGATCTGGAGAAAAACCAGGAACGAAATGATTTTCCTAATGTGTTGTAGAATCCATATTCTTCCTCTCCTTCCTTAGAAATATTTGCAAAACAAGTTCTTGCCATAGCAGGTTCATAGTCCACACTGTGGGACCGTTTTGAACCACACTGCTCCTTAAAACAAACAGAACAGCTACACTCAGAGCAAGGAGGATGGTAGGGATGGCTTCTTTCTGAGTGTCCACACTGCCTCTTCCTCCCAGACTGGCTGGACTCTGAGAAGAGCTGGGAACACAGGGCCCTGTTCCATGGAACAAGCACATCTTGCTTCTCAAAGCGACGGTTCTTTTGTTCCATTGCCCAAACGTAAATCATCAGCTGGCCTCCAGGAACTAAGACCCTGGCCATTTCTTTTATTGCTCTGATTCTTCTTTGTTTTGTAGAAAAATGATGTATGACTGAAAAAGACAAAACTAGATCTTACTGTGTATGCACACACATAAACCCACACATGTATATACTGGTGTTTACCACATAACAATGATGAAATTTTGACATCTAGTAAAACCTTCTTATTTCCTCCATGGCAATGATGATGACAGAAATAGCACAGGCCTGATTTTAGGAGAGAGATAAATTTTAGCTTTGGCTGCTGTACTTTAATATTAGATAGCTGATCTTGGGCAAGATATTTAAGTTCTACAGATTTTAACATGCTTCCTCGAAAATAAGAAGTCTAGAGTCCACAAATCCATAAAGTCTCTTCCAGTTCCAAAATACTATGGATTTTCTTAACCAGAAGGATGGCCACTGTGAATTCCTAAAATTTGAAAGGGATATTAAGTGTTCCCTGGTTGAATTCTATGATGTAATTCAATGTGTTAACGAATGCTTTGTACTGCTAAAGTAATAGCTGAGAAGTACAGAAATATACTGAATATTGTTTCTCTGTCTGGATAATGCAAAGATCAGCCAGCTCACCACAAGTCCTATTGATTGCTTATAATAAGATATAAAATAGTTGTGTCTATTAAAAAAATCAATGTATATAGGTCATCATTTTACTTCCAATTTCTGCAAAGTCAAAATGAGCTTCAAGTAAGACAGACTTTATCAAGTCGTAAGTGTGTTATTAGGCATAATTTTATCCACCAATAGACAGAAAGTGCTAGTCTGTTTGTTCTTGAGGGAGTGTAATCACAGTACTGTGTTAAGAGAAAACGTCAAATTATTTTTTCCTACACAGACCTACCAATATATCAGGAAGGAAATTAATCTCAAGCAAAGTTTCTTGTTTTGATATGAGTTGTGAGGGCAGAGATAGAGGTTGAAAGGGTTGCTCTAAGGGTCAAAATAATCCAACTGTTAGTGGTGATTTTAGGCAAACTAATCTTTGTAGTTTACCTGCCACAGAGATATATTAAATATCAAAAATGGGGTTTGTGTACAGATCAAACTAGTAAAGAAATATCACTCAACAGATACATTTTGTATTGTTAGCAATCAAGTTTTCATTCCTATCGACAGCACACAAACTTTGGTATCTCTACCACGCAGCAATGTAAGAAAGCCAGAGGTGTGAGGGTAAAATGGGTTTGAAGAACAAGACACCAGTGTATTTTGTTCTGCTAGATTTTTTTTTTTGGTAACTAGTTTTGTGATCTTTGACCAATCACTCTATCCACCTGGCCTCAGACTGCCGCCACCCACCCCCCAAAGGAAGAGTCCTTTAATATGGCTCATTTGAAAGCACACTTTTCTAGAAGTAGAGTCCTGATTACTAAGCTAAGGAGGTATAGGAATCAGGACTGAGAAAGACTCAATCCACTGCTAATGCTCACATTTACCCGTGGTTACTAAGGGCCATTAATATCTCCCGTGCCGCGTGCAGTGGCTCATGCCAGTAATCCCAGCACTTTGGGAGACTGAGGTAGGTGGATCACTTGAGGCCAGGAGTTTGAGACCAGCCTGGGCAACATGGCAAAACCCCATCTCTACAAAAAATACAAAAAAATTAACTGGGTGCAGTGGTGTGTGCCTGTAGTTCCAGCTACTCAGGAGGCTGAAGTGGGAGGATCATTTGAGCCGGGGAGGTCAAGGTTGCAGTGGGCCATGATCAAGCCACTGCAGTGCAGTCTGGCCAACAGAGTGAGACACTGTCTCAAGTATCTCCCATATGTATGTATGTATCTCCCATAACTTGCGCCTAATTCACTTTAGAGCTTCTTCTACGGGTATATTTTCTAAATACAATCCATCTTCATTATTCATGGATTCTGTGTTTGCAAATTTGCCCACTTGATAATCAATCGCCCCCAAATCAATACTCCCCAAATTGTAATCCCTCAAATCAATACTCCCAGACTTTCATGGTCATTCACTGATGAATGCAGAGGGACAACTCGAGCCTCTCAATGCACGTATTCCCAGCTGAGATGAAACAAAGCAATGTTCTTCCTTCTGATTTCAACTCTAATACTGTAAACAAGGGTTATTTTTGTGATCTATTTTGTGTCACATTTTCTGCATGTTTGTGCTTCTTGTTGGTGATTTTGCTATTTGAAATCACCTCCAAACATAGTGATGAGGTATTACCCAGTGCTCCCAAGCCCTGGAAGACTGTGATGTGCCTTACGGAGAAAATATATGAGTTAGATAACTTCATCCAGGCCTGAGTTGCAGTGCTGTTGGCATGAGCCTAAGATCCAATAAACTGTCTTTAAACAGAAACACACATAAAACAAGGCAATATATTGTTCAGCTGACAAAAATGTTGTGACCAGAGGCTCACAGAAACCCAATCCTGTATGCCTCTTGGGATTCTATATTCCACTGAATTTATTAATTCAGTGTTCACAGAGACTTTATAGAACATTACTACTGTAGATAATGATAATTGACTGTATTTTTGGGGGGGTGGTATAAGACCCCAAGAAAAAAACCATTAAAATGGAACTATTTTAATAAAATGGTCTCTTCAGTAGACTCGTACATCAACATTCAGAATTTTATTGGGCTTCAAAGTAGGTTTTTTTCTTTGTTTTCATTTTTGTTTTGAGACAGGGTCTTGCTCTGCCACCCAGGATGTAGTGGCTCCATCTCAGCTGGCTGCAGCCTCTGCCTGCTGAGTTCAGTTGATTTTCCTCTCTCAGCGTCCTGAGTAGCTGGGACCACAGGTGTATACCACCACGCCCAGCTAATTTTTGTAATTTTTGCAGAGATGGGGTTTCGCCGTGTTGCCCAGGCTGGTATCGAACTCCTGAGCTCAAGCCATCCTCCCACCTCAGCCTCCCAAAGTGCTGGGATTACAGGCATGAGCCACCATGCCTGGCCAAGTTGTTTTTTTAAACAGAAAGTCCTTATTTATTCGTTTATTAATGCCTAAGTGGCAATTCCTTTCCAATCAGATGTAATACTGTAATTTCACCTAGGAATATCAGTGTTTTATATTATGTTTTATATTTAAAGTGTAATAAGTAACAGCCTTTAAACCAAATGTTCTTAAGAAAAAAATAGCTGGCTGGGATGGTGGCTCACACCTGTAATTCCAGCACTTTGAGGGGCTGAGGTGGGCGGATCACTTGAGCTCAGGAGTTCAAGACCATCCTGGGCAACATAGTGAAACCCCATCTCTACCAAAAAAATAAAAAATAAAAAAAGATTAGCTGGGTGTGATGGTGTGTGTCTGTGGTCCAAGCTACTCAGGAAGCTGATGTGAGAGGATCACTAGAGCCCAGGAGGCAGAGGTTGAAGTGAGCCAAGATCACGCCACTGTACTCCAACCTGGGTGACAGAATACGACCCTGTCTCAAAAAAAAAGAAAAAAAACCCTACAAATGATTACTTCTTTACGTGTTAAATGCATTAGACATGCATACACATGCATGTTCTATTAAGAAACATTGTAAATGTATCTAAAGTGGGAAGTGAGAATATATTTACCTGAAATATCAATGTCTGGAAACGATGTTGAATTTTTTTAAAGTCCCTTTTGTTTAAAAAAATCATAATCACAACTTAGAGGCAAAAGTAGTACTCAAGATATGTATCCTAAAGCAGTATTTTCCTGCTGAGAGTAGGTAGACAGTAGGTAGGTTGAATTCAATTACTGGATTCCAGATTCAGATGAGAAGTTTACACACGATCTCCTTTAATGTCTTGTTACATTTTGATATTTTATCATTTGTTTACATTTAACTTTTCAAGTATACATGCCTCGCTTCTCTAACCTTTAGCATTCAGAATCTGCAGGTTTAGCATAAAGCAGCCTTTTTTTAAACATCAGTACTGTTGACATTTTGGGCTAGATGATTCATTTTTTTGTTTTTGTTTTTGTTTTTTGAGACAGAGTCTTGCTCTGCCACCCAGGCGGAAGGGCAGTGGTATGACTTGGCTCACTGCAACCTCCGCCTCCCGGGTTCAAGCAATTCTCCTGCCTCAACCTCTCAAGTAGCTGAGATTACAGGCATGCGCCACCATGCCCGGCTAATTTTGTACTTTTAGTAGAGATGGGGTTTCACCATATTGGCCAGGCTGGTCTTGAACTCCCGACCTCGTGATCCGCCCGCCTCAGCCTCCCAAAGTGGATAATTATTTATTGTGGGAGCCCACTTACTAGATGACATTACACATACACACATCCAGTTGTGACAATTAAAAATGTCTCCAGACATTGCCCATGTCTCCTGGGGAAAGTGGGAAGGAGCAGCATAACCCCCAGTTGAGAAGCACTAGCCTGAAGGGCATCGTTGATTGCTGCTATGTTAATATGCCACCACATTTCCCTAGGATGTTTATCAGACTATTCCAAAGGTAAGTAAAATGATGCTTCTTTTTCTAATCCACCAGTAAATGAAGGCATAACTAGGTATGATGCTTAGCTCACATTACTATTATTAAAAGATATGGAAAAGCGAACATATATATACATATATATTTCTTCCTGTTAAGCAGGAAGTGCCAACATATAGAATTTTAAATAGAGAAGTAAATATATAGGGACATAACAGAGACAGTCTATTGAAATTTCTCATACTATACTTTCTTTTATATATTATTCATATTTACATATTTATTTATATATATTTCTTATAATATAGGTCCCTTTATATGTAATAGGAGAAATTTCAGTAGACTCTCTCTCTTATGTCTCATACAGTCATATATGCACACTCACACATATATATTTTACCTTTTATATTTATATATGTTGTGTGTGTGTGTGTGTGTGTATGTGTGTGTGTATATATATGTTTTTTAGGGACAGGGTCTCACTATGTTGCCCAGGCTGGACATAAACTCCTGGGCTCAAACGATCCTCTCACCCCAGCCTCTCAAAGTAGCTGGGACTACAGGTGCCTGTCACCATGCCTGGCTGCTGTAATATAGTTCTAAATTTGAAATTTAACTGAAAATAACCACATCACATTAATTCATAGTTACAGATCATACAAACGTGTGCTGTTTTTCTACTCAAGGAAGCATTTTAAATTCGAAGATGGCAACTAGGTGTACTCCATTTTCTCTGAGGGCAAGGCACGAGATGTAGACTGAAAATAGAGAAGGACGTAGCCAGACACGCACGGAGCATTCCCTAAGCACTAGAAAGCTGGTCTATATCCCCTTCCTTCACCAGTGGCTCAGTGGCATGGTCTGGATGTAGGTGGCTTTGCAGACTAAAACGAATTTAGCCTGGGCATGGTGTCCATGCCTGTAATCACAATACTTTGGGAGGCCAAGGCAGGTGGACTGGTTGAGCCCGGGAGTTCAAGACCAGCCTGGACAATATGGCAACCCCATCTCTACAAAAAAATTCAAAACAATTAGCCAGGCATGGTGGTGTGTGCCTGTAGTACCAGCTACTTGGGAGGCTGAGGCAGGAGGATAACCTGAGCCCAGGAGGTCAAGGCTGCCACAGCACTCCAGCCTGGGTGACAGAGTAAGACCCTGTTTCAAAAAAATAAAAAACTCTTGAATCATTAAAAAATCCAATAACAATTTGAAGGTTTAAATAGTTAAAAGGAAAAAAAGTAAAATGAGTGTAGACAAAAGAAAAGCAGAGCCCACACATTTATATGACATTTTATTTTATTTTATTTTATTTTATTTTATTTTATCTATTTTTTGGAGATGGAGTCTCACTCTGTTGCTTAGGCTGGAGTACAGTGGCGAGATCTTGGCTCACTGCAACCTCTGCGTTCCGGGTTCAAGCAATTCCCTGCCTCAGCCTCACAAGTAGTTGGATTACAAACGCCTGCCACCACGCCCGGCTAATTTTTGTCTTTTTAGTAAAGACGGGGTTTCACCATCTTGACCAGGCTGGTCTTGAACTCCTGACCTCGTGATCCACCTGCCTCCGCCTCCCAAAGTGCTGGGATTACAGGCGTGAGTCACCGCACCCGGCCCATTTCTTTGACCTTTCTCCAATTTCTAGTTAAGTGGAATGATCAAACCAAAACCTTTTTCCACTAAAGATTCAAAGCATTGTATAATGTTGCTTAATTCAACAAGGTTTTCTCCTGGTTATAGACTGAAGGTTTGTGGCCCGCAAGACTCATATGTCGAAGTCCTAACCCCGAGAGTGAACGTATTAGGAGATCAGAACTTTAGGAAGTTTAGACAAAGTCATGAGGTGGGCCCCCATGATGGGATTAATGGTCTTATAAGAAGAGACCAGAGAGCTTGCTCTCTCTCTCTCTCTCTTTCTCTTCTTCTCCTTCCAGTCTCCCGCTACATTCCACGTGATGATACAGCAATAATTAAGCCATCTGCAAGCTGGTAGGAGGGTCCCTAACAGAACCTTACCCTGCTGGCACCCTGATCTCAGATGTGCAGCCTCCAGAACTGTGAGAAATAAATGTCTGTTGTTTAAGCCAAGTCTATGGTATTTTGTTATAGCAGGCTGCAAAGGCTAAGACAATCTTCTTCATGCTTACAACCAAAATGGATCTAACAGTTTCAACTGCAAACGAGACTGTCAGAGAGCAAGTTTCCATGGCAACCATCTCTTGCCAGTCCTTACTAGTTCCAAGGTTATGGCTTCTAGGCAGCCTCCCCTCAACATGCGAAGAAACAGTCCCCACCTAATGTTGGATAAATCAATCTTTCATGCATTTTAGGAAAAGAGCAAATCATCTTATTCTGCATTTTGTCATGAAAACTCCATTTTATAAAAGATCATCTTTCTTGGATAAAACTTGTTATTCAAATAGGTGGATTTTTTTTTTTTGAGATGGAGTTTCACTCTGTCATCGTGTACAGTGGCACGATCTCAGCTCACTGCAACCTCCGCCTTCCCAGTTCAAGCGATTCTCCTGCCTCAGCCTCCTGAGTAGCTGGGACTACATGCGCTTGCACCATGCCCAGCTAATTTTTGTATTTTTAGTAGAGATGGGGTTTCACCATGTTGGCCAGGCTGGTCTCAATCTCCTGACCTCATGATCCACCCACCTTGGTCTCCCAAAGCGCTGGGATTACAGGCGTGAGCCACCGCACCCAGCCAAACAGGTTGATTTTTAAGAGTGTATTGGGACAAGTAATTTGCTTTGCAAAAGATTTTTCCATTGCAAAACAAACAAAAAAACCTTGTCATAGGATTCCTTTAAATATCAAGTTTCCCTGCATATTTAAATATGGCAGGTGTCATGTATTCCTTACCTGCATGTATTTCAGGCATGGCTTTTTTTTCCCCATTTTTTGGCATGTGTGTTTTCTGGTCATACTTTTTGGGAAGATATGAGAAACACATTCCCTAGACTCATGAACAATCTCTGGCAGTATGTGAGCAGAGTGGCATTATAAAAACAATGCCATCCAAGACCAGATGGGACCCACCTTCTCCCTGAACCTGAGTGCCTGTGAGTGGCAGATTGGTCCAGGTGACATTTGGTGTGTGAGCCCTAGAATTCTCTGCTAACAAAGGCCACTATTTTGGCCTAAAAAATGACAATATAACTTCTAAAAATCTACTTTGCTTTGCATGAATCTGGCTTCATTTAAATATAATGAAGTGCTGTTTTCAATGAGTAAGATTCCTTTTATCCTTTCTTACTCATAAATAAAAGAAATTGGAATGAATCATAAAAAAAACTGCAATGACAATTTGAAGGTTTAAATAGTTAAAACAATCATATATGCCATAAATACATTTTGGAGTTGAGTCAAATCACTCAAGTAGTTGAAACAATTATTTTAAATTAGAGAAAATAAATTACATTGACATTTCTACACAGAACAGATGGTGAGTCATGAGAACAGACTAAACCCTGTCAATTATTCTCATGGCAAAGGGTGAATGTGTGATCCGGCTGCCTTACCTCCTATGGAGATGACAGCATCGAAGCCCTCATCCCTAAAGGGGAGATTAAGGTTGTCACATACCATGGCTTCACATCCTCTCTCCCGGGCAATCTCTACCAGTGGCCCACAGTAGTCACAGCCCACGGTATGTACCTGGCTGTTCACTTTAAGATACTTCCCAGTCCCACAACCTAGAAGAGAAAAACCTGCGTTACATGCCATCCTCAATGGAAAGTGTGAAATAGTTCATTTGTCTCATAACAAGAAATATAATTCACTTTTTTTTTTTTTTTTTTGAGACAAAGTCGCGCTCATTCACCCAGGCTGGAGTACAGTGGCGCGATCTCGGCTCACTGCAACCTTTGCCTCCCGGGTTCAAGCAATTCTCTTGCCTCAGCCTCCCGAGTAGGTGGGATCATAGGCGTGTGCCACTATGCCTTGCTAATTTTGTATTTTTCATAGAGACGAGTTTCTCCACGTTGGTTAGGTTGGTCTTGAACTCCTGACATCAGGAGATTCGCCTGCCTCGGCCTCCCAAAGTGCTGGGATTACAGGCATGAGCCACCGTGCCCGGCCAACTTTTTTTTTTTCTTTTTTTTTTTTAACTAACTAAGACAGAATACAACATGGTGTGAAGGTATTCACAAAAGTAAAAGAAAAGTCTTCAGTGAATACTTACATATTCTCATATAGAAGAGAGAAAGGCCATAGGAAAAAAATAACATTTATTGAATATTTAATGAGGTAATGTCCACAGGGCTCAGTACACTAGTGCAACCAAGGCACGTCAGCTGGTCCATGGCAAGAAAGGTAGTTCTAGTATCCCAGAGACCGTGTGCAGCCTCTAAGCTCACATCCATATTTCATTGTATATACACGCATGTGACGGCCTTTATTCTCCTGTTGTCTCTCCAAAGATTCTTACCACTTGCTGACTGCAAAACAAACAACTGTCAACAACTTTTCAATTATTTATACACTAAAACATGCCTTCAACTTTTAAAAATTTGAACTTGAATTAGAAAAGCATTTTAACATTGTTTTATCCAATCTCTATTCATTGCTACATTTAAAATGATCTCTATGGGCCCAGTATACAACTCAGATTATAAAAACTACTTTTTTTTTCTTAAATAGACAATTTTTGATATTCACTTTCCAGTGGCAGAGACCTAAATCATTCAGGATTCACAAAGCCCAAAGGTTTAGATCATTGAGGTCTTACTGATGTTACAGTTGAAGAAGGTAGTAACATGAATGAATAACCACCTTGAAACAAAGCCTACAATCTAATACTTTATATTATATTCTATCACAGATATATAATCTAATTCCTTTCCAGAAATACTAAAAGAAACCATTAGAGCCTATATTTGTACCTATTGACATTACCTATACAATTTTTCTACCTGAAAAAATATCTATCACTATTCAAGGGTGATTAGCTTGCTGCTTCTGAAATACATCAGGACGCTGCAACCTCTGCCTCCCAGACTCAAGCGGTCCTCCTACCTCAGCCTCCCAAGTAGCTGAGACTACAGGCATGTGCCACCACGCCCAGCCAATTTTTTTTTTTTACTGTTGTTGTATTTTTTGTAGAGATGGAGTTTCACTATGTTGTCCAGGTTGGTCTCAAAGTCCTGAGCTGAGTGATCTGCTCGCCTCGCCTCCCAAAGTGCTAGGATTACAGGTGTGAGATACCGCGCCCGTCCTATTTGTAGTGTAATTTGTAGTGGCAAAATACAGCAAACAACATATATTAAATGTTAATATGGCACGATTAGCACAGAATCGTAGGCAGCTTTTAATACTGGGTAGCTCTATACAAAAAATATGGAATGATTTCCTCAATATATTAAAAGTATAAAAAAAGCTAGGAGTATAATTAATAGTATACTACCATTAATGTAACCAAAAAAAGGGAAACTACCCATCACACACTCACAGGCACAAATACGCTTATATTTACATAAAACATCTCAAAAAGATCATACAAGAAGCTAATAGCATCAGAGGCCTCTGGTGTGGGTTGCTTGGTGCCGGTGACTGGGATGGGAGAAGACTTTACACTATGCATTCTTTTGTGCTTTGTTGCTGAACCACATCGGTGGGTTACCTATTAAAATACTTTTACACATTTTGAACCACTTGTTCACATCCTTTAACTATTTTTCTTGTGACTTGTTGGTATTTTTCCTTTTTTTTCTTTTGAACTTATTCCTTCTGTTTGATACTCTGAACATTTTAACCAACATCTTGCCATTTCCTACACCTACCACACCTGCTTTGACACCCCAGCCCAGGTAACCACCATTTTAACCTCTCCTTCTATGAGTCCCACTGTTTTAGATCCCACATATAAGTGAGATCACTGCGTATTTGTCTTTCTGTGCCTGGCTTATTTCACATAGCATAATATCTTCCAGGTTCCTCCGTGTTGTCGCAAATGACAGGATGCTGATCTTTTTTTTACAGTGACATTGAAGAATGCTTAGTAGATTAAAAAAATTGTCAGCCGGGCGCGGTGGCTCACGCCTGTAATCCCAGCACTTTGGGAGGCGGAGGCGGGCGGATCACGAGGTCAGGAGATCGAGACCATCCAGGCTAACACGGTGAAATCCCGTCTCTACCAAAAATACAAAAACTTAGCCCGGCGCGGTGGCGGCGCCTGTAGTCCCAGCTACCCGGAGCCTGAGGCAGGAGAATGGCGTGAACCCGGGAGGCGGAGCTTGCAGTGAGCAGAGATCCGACCACTGCACTCCAGCCTGGGCGACAGAGCGAGATTCCGTCTCAAAAAAGAAAAAAGAAATTATCTAGATTTCTATGACATATGTTGCAGATGTTTTTACTTAGTTTGATTTTGGTCTTTTGACTAGAATTGTATGTCTGTCTAGATTTTTGTCTTGTGGAACTTTTCCATTTTTATAGGGTCAAAGTTATCCGTCAATACAGTTAATCCTCATCAATTACAGCTTCCATATTTGCAGTTAATCTACCTGCTGAAATTTATTTGTTACCCCAATGTCAATACTACAGCATTGCATGGTCATTATCAGACTTATATACTCACAGTGCAGCAAAATATTTGAGTCACCTGAGACCCACATACCCAGCCTCCTTTTTTCAGCTCCCATACTGTAGTCGTGTGTCCTTTCCATAATCTATTTAGGGCCACGATTTCTCCATTTGTACAGTTTTTACCGGTGATTTTGCTGTTTCAAAGAGCCTAAGCCTGGGGCTGAAATACCGTCTAGTGTTCCTGAACATAAGAAGGCTGGGATGTCTCTGATGGACAAAATATATGTGTTAGATAAGCTTTGTTCAGGAAAGAGTTATAGTGTGTTGGCCATGAGCCCAATGTTTATGAAATAATAATACATAGTAATCAAGGTGTCTTTAAACAGAAGCACAAATGCAACAAGCTTATACATTGGTAAATTGACAAATATGTTGTGACCGGAAGTTTACAGGAGTCTAATCCAATATTTCCCCTATGAGTAATGATTCAGTATTTGCCAATTCAATGTTTATGATACATATATGAAATGTAAGTACTGTGAATAATGGCAATGAACTGTATATTCTTTTATGATTTCTTTTTGTATGTGTATCATACATAGGCATTTTGCCTCTGAGAATATTTTAAATAACAATCTAGTTGTCATCTAGTCCTTTAATGAGCTCATTTCCTTATGCTTATATCTTTGCTTCATTTGGAATTTATTTTGATGTAAGGTATGAGAAAGTAACTCTCTGATTGTATATGTCGTTATCCCAAAGCCATTTACCTAATAATTCCTTGTCCCCACTGATTTTAAGATCCTGGTACGTGGCTTACTTACATTAATAGGTGGCAATAGATCCAAACTCACTGCACGTTCTGAAACTAGATTTATTATTTTTTTAAATTACATGGTAGAGATATTTTTCAAAGACTCCCAATTTCCATGTGACATGCACCCCTTCCCCAGATTCCACATTACTCATACCATCTTCAGCAAGTCACAAGTTCCGGTATGTCTGTTTCTCTTACCAGTGTTTAGAGTGAATATCAAACTAGACAGACTTTGCAACTACAGACTTACGACTCATGGGTGTAGTCAGCATGCAATTGCTAGAATGCAGTTTTAGGTGGGCAGGCCTTGCGTGAGATTCCAACCACAACTTAAGTCTTAGTCCTAGATCTACTAAGCTGTGGTTTACCAGTTCTTGATTTAGGAGGATGCTGAACCAATGTCCTCCAGACAAATAAGCTATTATGAAAATACTGTCTAATTAAAGATATGTTTCTGTAATGAAACACCTATAGAATAATTAAGGGAAAGGACCCATGAGATTCATAAGACATTACTGGACCTCTTGCATAATCCCACAATTCTACAGAAGGCATGTGAACCACTCAAAGTGAGCCACCAGCAGAGAACACATTTGGCAAATGTGAATGTCTTTAAATTTACAACGGTCAGTTTCACAAGCCATCATTTCCATCCTAATTTATTCAATCAATGTTAGGTCTGTTTTGGTGGAGGATGTACACAAAGGCCCTGAAAAGTCACTGTCTAAATGTAAAGTTTGAGGCCAGACATGGTGGCTCATGCCTGTAATCCCAGCACTTTGGGAGGCCAAGACAGATTGATCACCTGAGGTCAGGAGTTCGAGACCAGCCTGGCCAACATGGCAAAACCCCGTTTCTACTAAAAATACAAAAAATAGCTGGGCATGGTGGTGGGTACCTGTAATCACAGCTATTTGGGAGGCTGAGGCAGGACAATCAGTTGAACCCAGGAGGTGCAGTTTGCAGCAAGCTGAGACTGCACCACTGCACTCCAGTCTGGCTGACAAGAGTGAAACTCCATCTCAAAAAAAAAAAAAAAAAAAAAAAGTTTGAGAAAGTTTTTTACTTGCTGCTGACTTGACTGTCTGAGTTTCTGCTGTAAAATGAATATTCTAGGTACTGGCATGCCAAGGGTACAATTTCAAGATTCTTATTAGAACAAAACTAAAAAATGAATCTGAAAAGCAAAGGCTCAATGGAAGATATTTCATGCTGCATGGCCCAACGGTGGGTTACCTATGTCTGCAACGATGCTGCCTGGCTTCTGTTCTTGGAGGAACTGGCGGACACGAGGCCAGGCTTTGCTCTGCAGGTCGCTGAAGTAAGGGGCTGTGCTCTCGTACACGTTGTGCACATGCTGCTTCTCCAGCTGGGCGGCTTCATGATCCATCCTGGGGAAAACAGGACCAAGCCAAGGCATGCAGGTCAGCCTATGCGCCATAGGTGACTGAAGGAGGATGCATATTTCCCAAACTTGGGAACCTACAACTGCAAAAGTCGTGCTGTTCACACACTTTCTTATAAGCTGCAAAGTACAATGCCTTCACGGTAACCATCGTTGCCAAAAGACTAGCAAATGCACGGTTTTTACCTGCTATATTAAGGAAAACAATGGTTTGAAAATGAGTTAATTATTATATAATAAGTTCCTGAAGAAGATGAATTTTTTTTTTTTTTTGAGGTGGAGTCTTGCTCTGTCGCCCAGGTTGGAGTGCAGTGGCTCAATCTCTGCTCACTGAAAGTTCCGCCTCCCGGGTTCAAGTCATTCTCCTGCCTCAGCCTCCTGAGTAGCTGGGACTACAGGTGCCCGCCAACACACCCGGATAACTTTTTGTATTTTTAGTAGAGACGGGGTTTCACCGTGTTAGCCAGGATGGTCTTGATCTTGACCTCGTGATCTGCCCGCCTCGGCCTCCCAAAGTGCTGGGATTATGGGCGTGAGCCACTGCGCCCAGCCAAGATGAATTCCTAATTTTAGAAGCATAACCAAAATTCTTACTAAACGGTTTACTTTGGATAAGACCATTGTATCTGATGCTAAATAGATTTCAAAATTTCATAACAGGTAGCTCACCATTTCAGCCCAATAACGAAGCCCTATTAATTCTACCTTTTTAGTGTTTGGGTTCCAGTCATGTCTCTATATCACTACTGCTTTTATTTTAGTATAGGTGCCCATTTCTTTACTGAATTACTTCAACAGCTGGCAAACAGTTCTATTGCCCTTCAATTGCTTTTCCCAATTTCAATTACGTCATAATTATTTTTGTAAAATATAGGACTGATTTTGTTGCTGCTCATGTATTTATTTTTAATTTTTGTGGGTACATAGTAGGTGTATATATTTACGGAGTGCATGAGATGTTTTGATATAGGGATACAAGGCTCAATAATCACATCAGGGAGAATGGGGTGTCCATCACCTTGAGCATTTATCCTTTGTGTTACAAACAATCCAAAATGTACAAATAAATTATGTTTTTTACTATAGTCACCCTGTTGTGCTAGCAAATACTAGGTCTTACTCTATTTTTTGTACCCATTAACCGTCTCCACTTCTCTCCCACTCCCCACTACCCTTCGCAGCCTCTCCTAACCATCCTTCTACTGTCTATATCCATGAGTTCAATTATTTTAATTTCTAGCTCTCATAAATAAGTGAGAACTTATGAAGTCTGTCTTTCTGTGCCTGACTGATTTCAGCTAACATAATGACCTCCAGTTCCATCCATATTATTGCAAATGACAGGATTTTTTTTTTTTTTTTTTTTTTGAATGGAGTCTCGCTCTGTCACCCAGGCTGGAGTGCAGGGGCATGATCTCGGCTCACTGCAACCTCCACCTCCCGGGTTCACACCATTCTCCTGCCTCAGCCTCCTGAGTAGCTGGGACTACAGTCGCATGTCACCATGCGTGGCTAATTTTGTGTATTTTTAGTAGAGAAGGGATTTCACCGTGTTAGCCAGGTTGGTCTCGATCTCCTGACGTCGTGATCCACCCGCCTCGGCCTCCCAAAGTGCTGGGATTACAGGCGTGAGCCACCGCGCCTCGCCCGGATTTCATTTTTTTTTTTTTAAAGCTGAGAACTCCATTGTGTATAAGCACCACATTTTCTTTATCCATTCATCTGTTGAGGGACAGTTAGTTTGCTTCCAAATCTTGGCTTGTGAATAGTGATGTAATAAAACATGGGAGCGTGGGTGTCTCTTGGATATATTGGTTTCCTTTCTTTTGGTTATATACCTAGGAGTGGGATTGCTGGATCGTAAGTAGCTCTATTTTCGTTTTTTTGTAGAATCTCAAAACTGTTCTCCATAGTGGTTGTACTAATTTACATTCCCACTAATAGTGAATAAGGGTTCCCTTTTCTCCACATCCTCACCAGCATTTTTTATTGCCTGACTTTCAGAGAAAGCCCATTTTAATTGGGGTGAGATGATGTCTCATTGTAGTTTTGACTGGCATTTCTCTGATGATCAATGACGTTCAGCACTCTTTCATATACCTGTTTGCCATTTTTTATGTCTTCTTTTGCGAAATTGTCTATTCAGATATTTTGTCCTTTTTGTTTTTTATTTTATTCTATTTTATTTTATTGAGATGGAGTCTCGCTCTATCACCCAGGCTGGAGTGCAGTGGCGCAATCTCAGCTCACTGTAACCTCTGTGGCCAGTTTCCCAAGCCATGAGCAGGTCTAGAGGTGCTGTCTGGGAGCCAGGGACTGGAGTCAAAAACCTTAGAAGTCTACTTGGTGTTCTATTGTACTGTGGCTGAGCTGGCACTCAAGCCACGAGATGCAGCCTTTCCCACTCTTCCCTCCCCTTTCCAAAGACCCCTTCCCCACTGTGGCCAAGCTGGTACCTAAGGTGCAAGGCAAAGTCCCCTTCCCTTGTCCCTCCACTTTTCTTAAGCAGGAGTCTTGCCCCACAGCCACCACAGCTGGGAATGTGCTGAGTCCTCATCTGGAGCCAGCAAGACTCAGTCTCACCCAGGTCCACAGAGTACTACTTGGGTATCATTGCTAGTTATGCAGGGCCCAAGGGCTCTTTAGTCAGAAGGTGATGGGCCCTGCCAGGACTAGCTCCTTCCCTTCAAGGCAGCAGGTTGCCTTCTGGCCCAGGGAGTGTCTAGAAATGTCATCTGGGAGGTAGAGCCTGGAAAGAGGGCCTCAGGACTCTGGCTGGGCCCTATCCTACCGTAGCTGAGCTGGTATCCAAGATGCCAGGCAAACTCCTCTTTACACTTCCCTCTCCTCTCCTCGAGCAGAAGGAAGGGCTCTCTTTTGGAGCCAGGAGCTGTGCAGCCTGGGTAGGGGAGGGGTTGGTGCAAGCACTCTCTTAGCAGCCCTTGCTGGTGTCTCCATAGGTGGCGTTCCCTCCTCCCCACCTAGTCCACTGGCTCTGAGGCCAGTTCAGCAGGAGGACTCACCTACGAGCTCTGGCCTAGACTGCCTTTCAAGTTTATTTAGTACCCCAGAGTCCTTTAGCCTACAGTGGTGAGGCCTGCAGAAACTCAAGTTCAGACTGCTGGGATCTGCAATTCCCCTCTGGCTAGGGCTGGTTTCAATGCTCCCTCTGTGAGCAGGTGTCAGCTGAGTTCAGCCCCATGGTTTTGCCTTCTACTGTGACAGGGCAGCACTGAGTTGGATACAGTGTTGGACAAATGCAGTGCTCTCCCTCCGCTAAGCACAGATTCTCTCTCCATGCCACATGGCTGCTGCCAGGGGGTTGGAGGAGGGATGGCATGGGCAATTCAAGACCGTCTTTCTCACCCTCTTCAGTGCTTCCTTTAGTGATATGAAGTCAAAACCAGGCACTGTGAGTGCTCTCCTGATTTTTGGTTCTCATGTAGGTGCTTTTTTGTGTGTAGATAGGTGTTAACTTTGGTCCTTGTCGGGAGGGTGGCGGAGAGAGGACACACTATCAGTGGAGCCTTCCATTTGGCCGTCTTACTCCACACCACTCCCCTCAATTCTTACCTGCAACTTCTTCAGAGGCATTTTATAGCTTGTCCCATTGGATTCAGCTGGCCTAGGTGAGCACATAAGGCTCTTTCTGATCTAGCCTCATCAGACTTCTTAAGGGTCATTTCTCACCATCTTTCCTCAGCATTAGCCATAATACCCAATGACCCGTTGTTTCTCAGCGGTGACACATTCCTTCTCATCCAGGGGCCTGAACAGATGCTATGCTTTACCTGGCTAAATTCTAGTCATTCTTGGAAAAGGCATCACTTCCTCCAGGAAGGCTTTCCTGACCTTCCAGGCAGGATAAGGGCAACAGGGAAAGAGTAAGAAAAGCATGAGAGCAGGTCCCGTTTTGGGCTTTACTCTGTCATGATTCTATTCTATTTTGGCGTGTGAGTGAGTGAGGGCTATCCCAGGGAAGTGGCCAGGGGCTCAGGTTGTGGCTTTTACCAATCAGTAGGAAAGTATTTCCAATCATTTAATAACCCATTTGGCCCTACTGATGGCTATCAGCTATTGCATCCCATGCATACCTCTACAGGGATCACAGAGTCCTGTAATCGTTGAATTCAGATAAGATATTTTTCTCTGGCAGAGTCCGCGGGAAGACTCTGGAGAACAAGGACTTGTCCTATTTAATACTGAGTTCCCAGCACTTAGGACACAGCAGACCCGCAGCAAATGATCAAATAAACACACATAACGAGAATGGAATCTAGCTCTGAGTACAGAGGGTAGTACTGGCTTTGTTAGCAGACGGAGTGATCACTCTGAGGAGCTGGGGAAGGGAGGGGACCCGACACCTGCAAACTGGCAGATGGGAGTGTAACTAGAGAGAAGGTACTGTCCCTGGACAGCCTCTGTCCCCACACCTCTACCCCTGTCCTGGGAAGTTACTGCCAAGTTACTTCCCTGTATGGAGAGAGACTTTCAGACTATGCAAATACTGTTTCAGACTATGCAAATACTGTTTCTTATTTGCTCACCCGCCAGTTTTAGCATCTACCAATGATTCTTGCCCCAATTATTACTACAAGTATCACCAAATGATGATAATATAATTCCATCATTTCTTCCGTTTCAAGGAAGAGCTATTCAGGATTTACTCTTAAAATGTAATAGGTTGTCTTTAATCAGTATGAACCAACCCACAGCCCCTGCAAAAAATTCTAGCAAACTCCTGAGTATAAATCCAATTTGTGAGGTCTGACAAAACTTCCACCCAAATTGAAACAGCTTATGTTGCACCTTCAACTGAAATTTACAAAGTAAACATATGGCTGGCTAGAACTGCCCACACAAGAGAAAAACAGAAACACTATGTGCTTTTCATTTAAATCAAAATCTCAGTAGATTTTAGTCTATTTACATTTCCCCTTCCTCAAGGAATCAATCAAGCAATACAATTTAGAGAACAAGTAAGTTTTTCTTTACTGCACTTGCAAATGTTAAGTGGTAACCAACATAAACTGGATTCCTTGCACTATGCAGTTTAAAAAATGACTCCAATTTCAAGCTCAGAATTTGTAGTATCTGAACAGCACCCCCTGAGATCTTGCCCTGAGTTTTCAGGTAACCTAAAAGAGAGTTATTTTTAAGTGTATAAGCGATATGAATCTATGTTTTCCAGTTAACTTTATAAACACTGCAGATTTAAATTTTAAACGCCGTGGATTTAAATTTCCTACAATATTTTCCACATGAATTTTATGTATATAAACAAATTCCTTGAGTTTGAAAGTGTGACTAAGCTAATAAGACTAGTACTAAAACAGGAGCACAGGATTCCAGATGAAGCGAGGGATAAAGGGTTTGGATTAGCCAGGATTCCTAATCTGTGTGCTGTCAAACTGCAGACCCATAAAATAATCCACATAAAATGTCAGTATTTAAAGCCTCACATTGTGTCCCTCCTTTGAGATTCAAAATGCACCCCAGCATACTACAAGTTTTGAAAAATCTTTTCTCAGAATTACTGGGTCTAATATACTCTTTCTGTCTTTAAACACCTCCTGTCTTTTTAGGAAATAATATTATGCGGAAGACACTTTGGAAATGCTAATTTAATGTTTTGCAATTTAAGAACGTCCCCAAACAAAGGAAGCATTTTCCTGAGCATCCTTTTTCATTCATGTAGTTTTAGTGAAGTATGTTATCTACAAATCATAACTTCTAAGATGGTTTATAAAATGACTAAAAGGCCGGGCGCGGTGGCTCAAGCCTGTAATCCCAGCACTTTGGGAGGCCGAGACGGGCGGATCACAAGGTCAGGAGATTGAGACCATCCTGGCTAACACGGTGAAACCCCGTCTCTACTAAAAAATACAAAAAACTAGCCGGGCGAGGTGGCTGGTACCTGTAGTCCCAGCTACTCGGGAGGCTGAGGCAGGAGAATGGCGTAAACCCGGGAGGCGGAGCTTGCAGTGAGCTGAGATCCGGCCACTGTACTCCAGCCTGGGCGACAGAGTGAGACTCCGTCTCAAAAATAAATAAATAAATAAATAAAATAAAATGACTAAAAGTATGAGACGGTAAACATTTTAACTAGAAAGTCAGAAGGATGCACATCAGAGTTGCTCATTGCTGTCGATCCAAGAGAACCTGCTTCTGAGCCTGTGCCTCCTCTTTCCAGGGATCCCCGCCTCACTGAGTGGACCCAGGTTGAAAACCAGACCTACCGGGAACCAGTGCATGGGTGAGACTGACCGAATCTTGAGAATTTGAACTAAAAGTCCTGAATAGTCAAATGATCGCAAGTGGTTGGTTGTGATCACTTGGAGTCTGTGTTAGGGAGTCCATTTTTAGCCATGCACATATGGATGAACCAAAAGAATATTTTTCTGCAAAATGAATGTAGCTGTAGGAAACAAAAAAACAAGATGAGAGTTTGGGATGCTTCATAACATGGCGGGGGGAAAGGCAGAAGGACTGCGGAAGTCTAGTAGACGATATTCTAGTTCTAGTCCCTGTGTAGGCTCTGGACAGGGTCTCAGGGTCACTCAACTCGCAAGAAACCTGTTCATTTTAGAGTACCACCCTTGCGCCCTGAGGTACCACATTTCCTAACTTTGAATCTCAAATGGATACCCTGTTCTAGCCCTAAAATATTCTTCTCTTGAACTCATTTCTGTTTCTACAACCACACCTTTCCAAAGGCAGGCAAACTGCTTTTTTTTATTAACATTTTGAAATGATTATTTTATACTTTAAATAACTAGTGTGCAGTGATGCTGACACACAATGTTGTAATATCTTACCTTTATTGCTACTTTTCAAGCAACCTGTAAAGCTTACAATGTAACCTTAAATCAAACCCCCAAAATTGAATGCTAATGATCAAAAGAAATCATAAATATGATGACAAAAACACAAATGAAACTGAGTAGACAAAGATACAACTAACTTTGCCGGGGGAAGCTGATGTAGGCACAGAAGAGCAGACCTCAGACGTTGAATCATCTTTATTCCTTCCCTTGCCCCACAAACTCTGCCTATTTCTAGCATTTATTCCTTGGAGGATGGAAGAGAGGAGAGAAAGTGACAGAAAACTAACAGGAGAGTGAGTGGCCTGGCATGTTTCCCAAGGCTAGAAAAACAAAGAGAAGGACATTGGCAATTCCTGCTTCTGACAACAGGGTTCTATTGAGAAGTCACGAATGTTTACTTTTCCTGCCCTGGGCATGTGATTAGGCTAACATTTTTCTACCTACTTGAATTCAGGTAAACCCTATGTGACTTGCTATGGCATAAATGTGATCCCAGTGTGTTGCTTGCCAAGTTCCCTATCCCTTGTCTCTGCAAGGAAAGGTTCCTTGTCCTGGAGACATCAGCCTGGGTCCCTCAGAACTCTTGATGGAGAGACATCATGGGTATTCTAACCCCATCCACCAAAAGGAATAAACAGCTCAGTTCATCATATGAACGGCAAAATATCTAGATCATGAAAAGTAAAAGTATACATCAATTTTATTAGATGACAACTTGTTACCATACAAGTTCCCCTTTTCTTCATAAAGATTAAAAGTTTTCTTTCTCATAGGTATGTATTATTAAAAAATTGAGAGAAAACTGGATACAGTTTTGCATCCTACTTTTTTGAACTTAATATTGTGAACCAAGTGGCAACTTCTACCTACAGTCTTCTCTACCTTCTCAAAGAAACATAATCTCCACAATCATAATTCCATAGCACTTGAAATATATTGGGTGCTGTAAAGTATTATAATGGCTTAAATATTTCTACTAGATTCTGAACTTCTAAAGAAGAAACAAGATTTCATACACATCTTTGGTTAGCCCGTAGTATCTAGCACTGGGCCTAAATATAATAGCTCTAAATACGTTTAGTGAATACATGAATGATGGAACTCTAGCCAATTAAACAGTATTTCTTTTACATTTTTAAATCATATTAACAGTTTTATTTAGGTATAATTGACATATAACAAACTGCATATATTTAAAGAATATAATTTGATGTTTTTACACATGTGTGTGTATGTGTGTATGTATCTGTGAAACCATCAAGATACTCAAGATAGTGAACATATCCTTCCCACAGTAAATCAACCCTCCTATCTTCCCCTACCCTGAACAATCTTTCTTTTTCTTTCCCAATTTTTTTTTTTTGAGACGGAGTCTTGCTCTGTCGCCCAGGCTGGAGTGCAGTGGCGCAATCTCGGCTCACTGCAACCTCCACCTCCCAGGTTCAAGAGATTCTTCTGCCTCAGCCTCCTGAGTAGCTGGGATTACAGGCACACGCCACCACGTCCAGCTAATTTTTGTATTTTTGTATAGATGGGGTTTTACCATGTTGGTCAGGCTGGTCTTGAATACCTGAACTTGTGATCCACCCACCTTAGCCTCCCAAAGTGCCAGGATTACAGGCGTGAGCCACTGCACTCAGCCTCTGAACAATCTTTCTTAATGTCATGTTTCTGGGCAAAGAAACAGGGACAGAGAGGTGGACACTGACATATATATCCAACAGCCACAATTTCAAAGGCAACTTTGAGTATTTGATATGTCGACAAATAAAATAAAAGCTTTCCCAAGTTTTCCAGTTTCTTAATGATCACTGGAAAGCTACAAACATATTCACACCCAGGTGCAAATAGTAAAAATATTCCGAGGAACTGAAAAGGCTTCCAGGGAAAAGGTTTTTCTATTGTCTCATCAAGGAGATGAGACTCTACTTGAGCCACAGAAATCTAGTGAACTCTGAGAAGGCTTTGCCCCCAAGAGTGGCTCCTTGTCCCGAGGGAGGAGGTGCTATAACTGAATGTCCTCAAGATGGTGCTTATTATACCCGCTCCTCCTAAGACGTTAGCACAGAGACCGAGGTGATAGGCTATAAGCACTTAGCCCTGTCATCAGAAAGGATTTCTCATTCGTTTGTGACGGGAACTTCCATTACCTCTATCTTGAGTTTCTTTCTGTACCACACTCTTCCCTACAGTGAGTCCTCTATGTTTTAGCTCAATGGAAAACACACGTGGCTTTAAAACAGTTCTGTCTCCAAATACTGACATACATTTACGAATTAAAACCTCTTGTTATCATATAGAACAATAAAGCTTTTAGAGGAAAATGGAGAACGTCTTCACAACCTTGGAGTAAGTTAAAATTTCTTACAAAGGGTCGTACAAAGTGCTAACCATAAAAGGAAAAACAAAGTAGACTATATTAAAATGAACACACCATGAAGAGAGGGAAAATTCAACCCCCAGAGTGTGAAGAGGTATTCACAGTACACACCGCTGACAGTTGAGTAGTAGCCAGAATATACACAACTCCTTACAAAGAAAAAAGCAATAGACAGGCAACACAACCGACAAATGGGCAAGAGACTTTACCAGACACTTCACAATGGGCAGGAGATGGGCAGGAAACACACACAAAGGGGCTTAACTTCACTAGTATCAGGGAACTGCAAATTTAACCCACGATGGGATCCCACCACCTATACAAAAAAATGGCTGAAATGAAAAACACAAGGAATATCAAGCATTGGTGAAATATGGAATTGGTGAGTTCTAATACACTGCTGGAAGAAATGTGAGTTGTTTCAATCTGTTTGGAATACTGCCTGGCAGTTACAACTAAAGCTAAACATATGCATATCCTATGGCCCAGCAACCTCACTCTTAAAGGTATATACATATATCCAAAAGATATAGACACCTATATTCACCTAAAGACATGTGCTAGAACATCCAAAGAAGCACTCTTCAAAGTAGCACAAATCTGGAAACTGCGTATGTGCCCATCATCAGTGAAATGATCAAATAAACTGTGGTATATTCATAGAATGAAATGCTACCAGAGTTAAAAGAATGAAAGTTTTCAACCATATGCAACAATATGGATCAATCCCTATATTAGTCCATTTTGTATTGCTGTAAAGGAATACCCGAGGCTCGGTAATTTATAAGGACAAGCAGTTTATTTGGTTCACGGTTCTGCGGGCTGTACAAGCATGGCACCAGCATGTGTTTGGATCCTGGTGAGGCCTCAGGAAGCTGTTACTGATCGTGGAAGGTGACTGAGGAGCACGTGTGTCACAAGGTCAGAGAAGGAGCAAGAGAGAGGGGAGGAGATGCCAGGCTCCTTTAAACAACCAGCTCTCATGTGAACCGACAGAGCATTAACTCACTCATTACCACAAGGAGGACACCAAGCCATTCGTGAGGGATCCACCCCCATAACCCAAACACCTCCCAATGGTCCCCACCTCCAACATTGGGGGTCACATTTTAACATGAGATTTGGAGGGGACAAATATCCAAACGATAAAAATTCCATAAATACCATATTAAAAGGGAAGTCCACAAAAGAATACACACTGTAGGATTCCATTTATAGAAAGTACAAAAACATGAGCTAATAGATCAGAGAAAATAAAATAAAATAAAGTACAAAAACATGTAATTCCAGCATTTTGGGAGGTCGAGGCGGGCAGATCATGAGGTCAGGAGATTGAGACGATCTTGGCTAACACAGTGAAACCCCATGTCTACTAAAAATACAAAAAATTAGCCAGGCATGGTGGAAGGCGCCTGTAATCCCAGCTACTCAGGAGGCTGAGGCAGGAGAATGGTGTGAACCCGGGAGGCGTAGCTTGCAGCAAGCTGAGATCGCGCCACTGCACTCCAGGCTGGGCGGACTAGAGACTCCGTCTCAAAAAAAAAAAAAAAAAAAAAAAAAAAAGTGCAAAAACAGATAAAACAAATGTGGGCCATTAGAAGTGGGATAGAGGCTGCCTGGGGTAGCACCTGGCAGGGAGCGCTGGGGATTGGGAGGTGGTCCTGGGGTGCTGGTAATGTTGTTTCTTGATGTGGGCTCTGGTTACATGAGGGTGCTTAGGTTATGAAAAATTCATTCATTTATTTGTACATTTATGATATATGTACTTTGGTCCATGTATATTTCAATTGAAACTGCCTTTTGCTTTCAGGCAATTGCCTTGTTATGTATTTTAAACCATGTTAGAACTTGAAACTGAGCAGAGTATTCTCTCTCATCCGTGTTCTGCCATTCCCCTGAGGGATGAATGCCATCCAGTCAGCGCCTTCTGGGCAGCTAGAAACTGGAGATCACTGGGTTCAAAGATCAGGTGAAATGTCAGAGCAGTAGCCCCATCCAATAAGATGATGTCATAGTATATACAGAAACTGCTGAGAGTTTTAGCTCAGAAGAAATCTAACTGAAGAAATAAGTGACTTAAATGAGATAACGTCCAATGCCAGATTATCCAGTAACCAGTGAAGAATAGAGTCCATTTGCTCTCAATAAAGAAGTTGTTTCAGTTAGGGCAGCAGATAAGTGACTCATTAGTATGATGAGAGGGAGGAAATTCATTTTACCTACCTTATATTTGTGATCTTATTACACATTGAATAGCTTTACTCAATAACTCAAAGTGAAATTAAGGATGAATTGTGCCAGCCACAGCTTCCAAGTAGCACAACTATAATAATATGTGAGGATTACTGATCTCAATAAATAGATGGGAACATAAAATTGTGTAAAGGTCCAGGAAGGAGGCTACATGATCCTCCGCTTGTAGCAGCAGGTGGTTGCTATTGCTACTTACTTTCATTCTCTAATTACCTTGCTGTTTCATTGTTACTGTTACTCATTAAGACAATTCTCAGTTACTTCAGTACCTTAGGAAGAATGTATGGACAAACTTGAGTGTCCTCATTTATTACTCTCATGTGGATCATCTGTAATATTTAGTCTACTGTTTATGTGGCTCTTTATATGTGCAGTTATTGGAAAAATCTGCTGAGCTTTCTATTCTGCAGAGAATAAAATCTTCCTGAAAAATATTATAGTATTTATAAGCCTTAGAACCTAAGACAACAATGACGTGGGGCCTAATTGATATCTGGATGGTGAATCTCCCGAAACACACACAACTAACAGAAGAATCAGTGTTCCCTCCAAAAAAACCAAACCCAGAACAAAAACGACACAAAGAAGACAAAAATATGTATCAATGAAGTTTTTTAAATAAAAATCAAGAAAAGGATCAAGATAGAATGACAAGGAAAAGAAGAAAGAAACCAGGGGAAGTAAAAGGAGAAGAAACAGGGTAATGAATATATGTATTGAATGATTATCATGTGGTTCATATATGTTAGTGCAAAGAAAGCCAGAAACAGGGAGTAAGAAAAGCAGACAAAGAGCTAAGAGCTATGACTTAATATGTATAAAGAATAGGCCGGGCGCGGTGGCTCAAGCCTGTAATCCCAGCACTTTGGGAGGCTGAGACAGGCGGATCACGAGGTCAGGAGATCGAGACCATCCTGGCTAACACGGTCTCTACTAAAACCCCGTCTACTGAAACCCCGTCTCTACTAAAAAGAAATACAAAAAAACTAGCCGGGCGAGGTGGCGGTTGCCTGTAGTCCCAGCTACTCGGGAGGCTGAGGCAGGAGAATGGCGGGAACCCGGGAGGCAGAGCTTGCAGTGAGCTGAGATCCGGCCACTGCACTCCAGCCTGAGCGACAGAGCGAGACTCCGTCTCAAAAAAAAAAAAAAAGAAAGAAACTAAAACAAAATAATGCCAAAGGTTAAAAATTCTTGCTCTAGAAAGTCTAGAGTTGTATTGTTTTGAAGTTTAATATATTATATTCATTTCCAGAATAATAGGAAAGTATTAAAAAGGGAAATTTTCAGTGAGCCCTGTGTGTGTGTAAGCTGACACATCTTCAAATGAATGCTTGAGAGGTCGGGAACTGCGCCTTGGAACTCAGCCTAGAAGTGTAAGGCAAGATTTGAAAATCTTTGTTTCAGCCAGGCACGGTGGCTCACGCCTGTAATCCCAGCACTTTGGGAGGCCGAGGTGGGCAGATCACGTGAGGTTGGTAGTTCGAGATCGGCCTGACCAACATGGAGAAAACCCGTCTCTACTAAAAATACAAAAATTAGCCAGGCATGGTGGTGCATGCCTGTAATCCTAGCTACTCAGGAGGCTGAGGCAGGAGAATTGCTTGAACCTGAAAGGTGGAGGTTGCAGTGAGCCGAGATCACTCTATTGCACTCCAACCTGGGCAACAAGAGCGAAACTCCATCTCAAATTAAAAAAAAAAAAAGGAAAATGTTCGTTTCTTGTCATTTAAATTGCACTTGCAAGAAGAATCAATTCCAGGGTTCCCCAAAGGTGGACAAGTCACTGCTTTTCAGGTCCTCTTAGCCTGCTTTTCAGGGAAAGTAGCAAACTTGAGAATTCTAACATAAGTAAGGCGTATAAATCAAGTCACTTTGGGACACTTGATGTGTTTGAAGAGCTGACCACTACAGAAGGAAGGAAAGGAAAGGGAGAAAGAGAAAAGACGCTTAATCCACGCAGCTAGAGGCATGCAGGCATGAAGGTATTGCCTAGTTAATACCTTCTAGTCAATATCAGTGTCTTCTTAAAAAAATGAAAAAGCTTCTAGTCAATATCAGTATCTTTTTAAAAAACAAAAAAGACATTAGTTTGAAAGAGCAGAGGGTCCATCAGAGGTAGTAGTGAAAAATAATTTTGGAGATCTAAGATTCTGGGGAATAGCTGATCCCTTGCCAAGCCTGAGGCCACGCACATATGACCACTATTTGCAATTGCAGACACTTTAGAGATTAAAATACTTTTATTTATTTATTTATTTATTTATTTATTTTTGAGACAGAGTCTCGCTCTGTCGCCCAGGCTGGAGTGCAGTGGCAGGATCTCAGCTCACTGCAAGCTCCGCCTCCCAGGTTCACGCCATTCTCCTGCCTCAGCCTCCGGAGTAGCTGGGACTACAGGCGCCTGCCACCTCGCCCGGCTAGTTTTTTGTATTTTTTAGTTGAGACGGGGTTTCACCGTGTTAGCCAGGATGGTCTCGATCTCCTAACCTTGTGAGCCGCCCATCTCGGCCTCCCAAAGTGCTGGGATTACAGGCTTGAGCCACCGCACCCGGCCTCTAAAATACTTTTAAAAAGCCTCTATTTATCCTCTGTTTCTTTGGGGAACTGCACCTCTCTCAGACTCCAAGTGTCACTGGGGCCTGCCAGGCACACTGACAGTGGCAGTGCGGTGGGTACATGATCCAATCTCGGACAGTCATTCTCCCTGGCCCAGGAAATTGACAAGAGGTTGGAGCCGAACTGCTGATGGCTCAGCCTGGAAGCAAAGATCCTCATGTCTCATCCCAAGTTGTAACTTTCCTGAGGTTTGGTTTGCAGAGGTTCCTTTTATTGTGCCAGCTACTTAGGCATTCCCAACACATCCTCCTCCTTGCTTTAGTTCATTTTGACGTGTATAGCAAAAGGACTAAAGTATTACAAACTTGAATGCTCCTTCACAACAACAGCATCTACCCCAGTGGAGGCCACAGTGAAAGAGAGGTACCATGGCCACTAGGGTTGCCAACAGGACTCATCACAAATGGATGAAGGGACTCTTGTTGGAGCAAAAGAATCTACTGAGATGGCAATGTGCTATTGGAATGCCAGCCTAGAAGATCAAAGTTGTTGCAGTGCTGGCACCTTTGCCCCCTTTCTGTCTTTCTGTTTGTACTGCCATCCCCTAGTATCTCAGCTAGTCTAGCTGGTCTGTCTGTTCCTCTTGCTGTCTCTGCACCCCCTACATCTATCCCTTCTAATATATTCATAATGATGGGAGTTGGCAACACAACCTTCTCTGTTAATGTCCACTTGGCTGGAGCACAACACATTCCTACAGTAAAAGGTAACAGCGTAGACCATGTAGCACACGTGCCATTCCTGATTTGCTGGCTACAATTCATGATTTTTCTTCTATGAATTCAAGAAAAGTTGGTTAGAATCTGTATTTCATGCCAGTGCAGGGTTAATTTTTCTATACAACCCATTGGATAATATTCACTCCTTCTTGAAAGCCCTTCAGGGGACCTCTACTGCCTACTGGATAGCACCTGCACTCCTCAGTCTGTCATGAAAAGCCTCCCTGACCTGGTCCAGTCCACTTTTCCAGTCTTATATCCTGCAACTACAGTACCTCAAACTCTCAGCTCTACCCACACAAATCTACTCACTTTTTCCCAAGTGGGACTTGCTCGGGACCTTATTCAGGTCTTTGCTAAAGCCAGCAGTGTATTCTCTCTCACCTGCAATGCTCTCCTATCACTTCCTCCTGCCAAAATCTTCTGGTCTGCAAAGTCTAGCACAGTTTCTTCCTCCTACATAAAGGATTCATGGATAACTACAGATAAAAATCATCCGTCTCAGTACTTTTTTTTCTTTTTTTTTTGGCGGGCGGGAGATGGAGTCTTGCTCTGTCACCAGGCTGGAGTGCAGTGGCACGATCTCTGCTTGCTGCAACCTCTGCCTCCCGGGTTCAAGCAATTCTCCTGCCTCAGTCTCCTGAGTAGCTGGGATCATAGGCGCATGCTGCACACATGGCTTGTGTGTGTGTGTGTGTGTGTGTGTGTGTGTGTGTGTGTGTGTATTTTAGTAGCGATGGGGTTTCACCGTGTTACCCAGGCTGGTCTCAAACTCCTAAGCTCAGGCAATCCACCCGCCTCGGCCTCTCAAAGTGCTAGAATTACAGGTGTGAGCCACTGTGCCCGGCCCCAGGACTTCTATACGCTGCAAACTTATTATCTCTATCACTCTAGAGCATTTTTCCGGATACTGTCATGAACTCTCAACTATATATATGTTCCCAACTAGATTATAAGTTTCTGGAGGGCAGAGATGGAAATGTGATGTTTTTATATATCTATACCTATGTCTCATCTGTACGTCATAGAGCCTAGGATAGTGCAGAACACAGAGCATCACTCAATAATTAATTGTAGAGCCAATGAATCAAGGAGCTGTTTCTTAGCTCCCTCTGCAAAACAGCAGTACTTTACTCTGTACAAGCTGGTCCTTGACTCTTTGGTCATAAATCCTAAAGAGCCAGCTGTGAGTCAGTGGGCACTTGGAGGAAAGCAGAACTAAGACTGAGCTTTTCCAGTTTTATTTTGTATTTTCTGATTTGCTGCCCCAGAGGTTTGTTGTTGTTGCTGCTGTTGTTGTTTTGAGACAGTCTTGCTCTTGTCGCCTAGCCTGGAGTGCAGTGGCATGATCTTGGCTCACTGCAACCTCCACCTCCTGGATTCAAGCAGTTCTCCTGCCCCAGCCTCCTGAGTAGTTGGGATTACAGGGGCCCGCCACCATGCCTGGCTAAGTTGTGCATTTTTAGTACAGACAGGGTCACCACGTTGGCCAGGCTGGTCTTGAACTCCTGACCTCAGGTGATCCACCTGCCTCGGCCTCCCAAAGTGCTGGGATTATAGGCATGAGCCAATGCATCCAGTCAGGTCTGTATTATAGGTACAATCTAGGCATACAACGGTCACTTTTTCATAACTAAGAAGAAATATAAATACTGGAAATGGCTCTCCTATTATAAATGCCACAGAGGACACAGAATTAAAAAAAAGAGAGCATAAAATTCTGCTTTAAAATTCAAAGACGTACTTAAACTACAATTCTAAACTGAAAATGCAAGTTGGCCCAGACAGTTAAAAGACAGGTCTTTTATATTATAAAAAAGACCTAATTACAAGATGTATAGCTTTTAATTTTACTTTTAATACATGCAACTTCACACTTAACATCTATATATCATTTCCAAGTACAAATGATACTGTAAACTTTTGTGTGATAAAATCTCATTTAAAATATGTTTAAGTCCTACAAAAGCATTTTGCTTTCTAAAATGCTAAATATGTTCTTATAATTTTACTTACCCCGTACAACTACTTTCAAACACTGTTTTCCACCTTATGCAAAAATAAATTCCAACTTACTTTATATCACATTGTCATAAATTTAAAATTATAGGGATTGGGAAGAATTCGATTCGCTAAAGATGCACATTGCTAAAAACGCCTCATGGTATGTGAGTTGCTGAAGGGCTGAAAGCTACTAACCTGAGTCATCCTGTGATTACAGGAAAATTACCTCTTGTCTTTGTGAATCACGGCAGCCTCCACCTCCAGAGAGTGACAGTTGCTTCTCATAACTTTCTCAATGTGTAACGTCAATGAAAACTTGTAGGAGTGAAGTCAAATAGTGCAGTCCTTCTCATGATAAACCACTTGTGTGAGTCTTGACGGGAGCACAGGCCCTATCAGGAGGAAAACAAATAGTAAACGTCATTTCACATGATAAGTATATGGAACCAGCTACAGCCCAGGTTGACTTCCTGACCTATGCATAAATTACCCAGCCAAGTAGGGATTAGAAAGAATTGTTAATATGTGGAGTGTGCCAGAATTATAAAAGTAGTTCAAATCAATGGGCCAATAAATCAATTCCTAAGCTTTCTGTAAAACATACAATACTTTCTCCTAAAATTAAATTGAATGATTTCATCTTGTTCCTGGGAAAATTGCTAACATTGAGAGTCATCTCTGATTCCAGGGGCTCAATTAAATGTATACTATCTAAGACAATATTACTAAATTGTACTAAATCATTCCAGTACAATTGGACTGCTCAATATTTTCCATATTACCAGCTACTTCCATGTCACTTTGACAAGTACTTGTTGTTATTCATCATTGTTCACATTTTTCTTCTTGTTCATAAGAGTTTGTCATGAAACCCATCAAAAAACTTTTAGTAATTAAAAAAAACAATGCACCAGAAACCACTTTGTAACATAGAGGTCTTGTGGTATACAATGAGATCCCGAGAGATGCCTGATGTGATAGGAAAAGCCCATCCTGTAACACCTTGGACCCTAATTACTTGTCTGCAAGTGGGGTGAATGAACTATAATCTAAGTCCCAGCCTGCAACCATTTTTCCTAGTTTCCTTTTCACTTGTGTGTTCACCACACTGCCACAAACTGTACTTCTCATTACTCTCAGTGATTCTCACGATAGCAGGGTGCATGTGGCTTTCCTACTTAGACATGCATGTGGCTTCCCCCAACATTCCCCTACACCAGCTCCACCCCAGTCCTGGCCCCTATTTTAAAAATCATTGATCTGGATGTGCTTTGGAAAGCTTCTCTCTAGTCTTCAGAACTTGCCTATAGATTTTAAGCCCAGCTACGTCTCACTCATATGTAGGCACATGATCTGTGCCGTTGAGAGCCACAGAAGCTAACTTTTTAGAAGTGCATTTAAGAAGCATTTTGAAAGAGCTACCAAAGCACCTCATCTTTGCTCATGCAATTTTAGAGCCTGCCTTAATTATAAGAGAGATGATGTTTGCTAACTGAGTCCCTATGACAGGGCGAAGCTAAAAGCTCTCTGTTCGGACTTACCCTGCCAGGCTCTGACCTGGGCAGTCAACTGTCATCAGACAATGTGGTTGTCTACACGCTTTTCCTTCAGGCATTTGTGCCTAAATGTGTTAGACCTCTCAGATAAGCCACTGAAGGCAAAGTCTTGAATGCCCCCATCAGTAAGAGTACCAACGAGAAGAGAAATTGTAGCTAGTATAGAAGTAGGAGGCATATGTGAGCTACCTGGGCAGGAGGTTTGTCTATATGCCCAAATCAGGCACCCAAAACACCTACAGATATGACTGATTTTGCTTCATTTTCCTAAATTAGGATCCAAATTTGCCTTTGTCTAAAGTGCATGAATCATATCACCTTCTCCAAGAAGTTGTTGGGCAAAGATAGAATGGGGTCGTATCTATCTCAAAGGAGTTGAATTCCAATTGAGTCTTTTCATCAAATCAGTCCTATTTAGTATTGAAAGAAACACATTTCTTCCCTTCTTCTCTTTGACTAAACAGGAGGCCATCTTGTAGGGCAAGGTCTCTACCTTAAACCTTCTCAAATGAGCCATGCATGTATTTTCCTGGGAAGAGGGTCAGCACCTCAAACCACGGCTCAGGGGCAAAGCCAGATTTTGAAAAAAAAAAAGAATTATCTGTATTAAATTAAAAATACACACTCATCTTTTCAACAAATATTAACTGAATCTCTGGTGGATGTAAGGCACTAAGGATAGAGATAAAATAGCTCTCACCACATTCAGGACCCCAGAATTTAATATTGGAAGCATACAAATAAATAGAAAATTAAAGTGTAGGAGAACCTTTACTTCTGGGATGGATACATCCTGAGCTAATGTGATTCCCCAAACTCATGCCTTGCCTTATTTAATACCAAGAATCAAGATTATTTGATATAATCATCTACAAAATAATAGAATTGATATGGTTCGGCTGTGTCCCCACCCAAATCTCATCTTGAATTGTAGTTCCCATAATCCCCATGTATTGTGGGAGGGACCTGGTGGGAGGTAATTGAATCACAGGGGTGGTTACCCTCATGCTGTTCTCATGATAGTGAGTGAGTTCTCACAAGATCTGATGGTTTTATAAGGGGCTTTTCTCCCATTTGCTTGGCACTTCTCCTTGCTGCCGCCATGTGAAGAAGGATATGTTTGCTTCCCTTTCCACTCATGATTGTAAGTTTCCTGAGGCCTCCCCAGCCATGCTGAACTGTGAGTCAATTAAACCTCTTTCCTTTATAAATTACAGTCTCAGGTATGTGTTTATTAGTGGCCTGAGAATGGACTAATACAATAATCATATATGTATACAATCATTATAAAAAATTACTTTGTGTCATTGCAAATTATTAAACATCATGGACCTTTAGGTCACTTGCGGTGTTCAAAATCACAACGTCAATACCCCTTATCTGGTGTGATGATGTGGGTGTGCGCCGGTGCTACAGGAGCACATAGGCGATGCAACTAATCCAGCCTCGAGTGGGAAGGGGGAGTGAAGGCTCCTTCAAGGGGCTGACACCTAAACTGAAGTTCAAAAGATGAGTAGGGTCAGCCAGGTGACAAGGAGAAGTGGGTGATTCCAGGCATATGAAATAGCGTGTGCAAAAAGAAAGACACAAAGCCAATAAATGAATAACAACAACAACAACAGCAACACACGCACACAAATATATGCAGATGTCGCAGACCCACGAAGGTTTGACTTTATGACGGTGTGAAAGCGTTACACATTCAGTAATAATTGTGGTCTCTCACAAAGTTAGATGGACATGAAGCTCAGGAGAACTTCATTTAAACATCATCACTGGCTGGGCACGGTGGCTCACACCTGCAATCCCAGCACTTTGGGAGGCTGGGATAGGCGAATCACCTGAGGTCAGGAGTTCAAGACCAGCCTGGCCAACATGGTGAAACCCCATCTCTACTGAAAATACAAATACAGTAATTTTTTTTTGAAATTGCAAATAGCCAGGTGCAGTAACACGTGCCTATAATCCCAGCTATTCAGGGGCTGAGGCAGGAGAATTCACTTGGAACCTGGGAGGCAGAGGTTGCAATGAGCCAAGACCATGTCACTGCACTCCAGTCTGAGCAACAGAGTGAGACTCCATCCCAAAAAAACTAAATAAATCAGTAAATAATAAAATAAAATAAGACAATCATTATCCTAGTACATAGCCCATGAGAGACATTAAGTATATTAAATCGAAAGAGAATACATACAGCAAGAAAAGAAATGGAGCTAGAAGAGGAAGAATCACAAGCTCTTAAGTCTCACAGATGTTAGCATCAGAGGAGAGACTACCATGTACGCTAGAGCTCTATTATAATTAAATTTCATTTGAGAAATGTTGACTAAGCACCTACTAGGTAACAGATGCTTTGGTAACTGTAAGACAAACAAAGATGGGTGGTCCTTACTCTCTAGAAGCTACAGACTAATTCAGGAGTAACACAGAATAACAGCTGAATAACCATAGCCAGGGGTAAGCATATGACGGGTGGATACAAAAGTATAGACAGCAAGCAATATTAGCTTTTCTAGATTGGGGTGACACTTGGACTCTGGTTCTGACTCCCTCTAAAAATGAAGCAAGTAAAACAACCTCATAAATATTTTCTCCTCTACACAAAACTCCTTAATGATACACCAGAGGGATTACAATGGAAATGCTAAGGAAAGGAACAGCTGGCATCTCTCCTCGAAATCCTATGAGCAGAACAAACTCAGAGCTTCGAAACAACAAAATATGTTGCATCTGGAGAATACGATCCTCTCTGAAATCCCATCAGGGACTAGAAAGTTACTCCTGACAACCATGTTGAAAACAAGTGAACAACCTGAGGGGAGTTTACCTCAGGGGAAGAAATCAAATACCCCGAGAGCACGTTGTTTTCCTCGAAAAATTTCAAGGAGTACGTGTCTACATGGCCTTCATTAAGAGTAGGATACTAGCCCCAAAAACGAAATAGGGGAAATGAACATGACAACATCTGGGTGGGGAGTGTGAGTGTGTGTGTGTGTTTCAGGGAGTGGGTGTAAGAGGATAATGTAAAAATTAGGAAAAGAGAGCTGGCGGCTTAATATTGATCGTGAGATCCGTTACCAAAGGCCATTCCTCCTCAGGCAGAGATAAGGCCATGTTCATTGCAACTATATTACAATTCATTTTGGTTTTGTAGATGAAAGAATGTTAGAAATGAACAAGAAAATCAAACACGAGAGTGAAGAAAAATGAAAATGGAGCGGCCGGCTTCCCCTAGCCATTGGCTGCTGGTGTCCATTTGACAAAAACAGCTCTCAGTTTGTGTTGAGATAAAAGTAATAGGTCCCCCAAAATAGCACCTTGGAAGAAGACTGCTCCGCTATTACATATGAAAGGCACTTCCAGAGAGGAAGTGGAACACGTATTACTCATCCTCTTTTCTCCCAGGAAAGAAGGTTTAGGCAGGATAGAGGACAAGGAATCCCAAAGTCATTTTACTGAAAAGAGGTTGCTCAGGAAAGAGCTTTTAAATGAAGATCATGGTTTTCAACCATAGAGCTATAAGTTATCTAATGATTTTTCTAAAGATGGAATTAAGGGGAAATGTGACAATAAATTATATATTAGTGTATTTCATAAAATAAATTTATAACACAATTGATCCCAAAGGGGCACTCATGGGATTATTACAGTTTGAGTATCCCTTAACCGAAGTGCTTGGGACCAGAAGTGTTTAGGATTTTGGATATTGGAAGACTTGCATAGACAGAATGACATTTCTTAGGGATGAGACCCAATCTAAACACAAAATTCATGGATGTTTCATAATACCTTGTATACATTGCCTGAAGGTAATTTTATGCCACATTTTAAATAATTTTGTGCATGAAACAAGTTTGTGTACACTGAACCATCAGAAAGAAAAGGTGTCACTATCTCAGCCACCCATATGGACAATCTGGTTGTGTGATGGCACCATCATTCCTGACTCTAAATTTATATGCTTCTCATAAGCAATCGTGTTCATATGCTTATTCATGCTTAAATACTTAACAGTAAAAATAGGACACATCATTAATACAGTTTTTTTAAAAAGTGTGCAGGGTAGCCGAGCAGCACAACATCAGATACCTGTGTCAGCTGTTAACAGCAACAAGTAAGGGCAGGCTTTCACTCTCCATCTGCAATGCTGTGTTTTGATTAAAAGGCTACTGTACACTGTATTTTATTTTTCAAGGCAAGAAGAAACATCAGAAGCAGTTGAGGGACCAAGAAGAGGGGCCTCTAGGGATGAGGAGACATTCTGCTAGAAAGGTTTTATTATTATTGGTTTTTTTTCTCTGAGAGAGTCTTGCTCTGTTGCCCAGGCTGGAGTGCAGTGGCACCATCTTGGCTCACTGCTGCCTCCGCCTCCTGGATTCAAGCGATTCTCCTGCCTCAGCCTCCTGAGTAGCTGAGACTACAGGCACCCACCACAACACTCAGCTAATTTCTGTAATTTTGGTAGAGACGGGATTTCACTGTGTTGGCCAGGCTGGTCTTGAACTCCTGACCTCAGGTAATCCTCCCTCCTCAGTCTCCCAAAGTGCTGGGATTACAGGCGTGAGCCCCTGCACCTAGCCGGCTAGATGGCGTTTAGAAAATGTTTCCTGGCCGGGCGCGGTGGCTCAAGCCTGTAATCCCAGCACTTTGGGAGGCCAGAAGGCAAGACGGGCGGATCACGAGTCAGGAAGATCGAGACCCATCCTGGCTAACCCGGTGAAACCCGTCTCTACTAAAAATACAAAAAACTAGCCGGGCGATGAGGCGGGGCGCCTGTAGTCCCAGCTACTAGGGAGGCTGAAGCAGGAGAAAATTGGCGTAAACCGGGGAGGCGGAGCTTTGCGTGGAGCTGAGATTTGGCCACTGCATCCAGCCTGTGGCGGCAGAGCAAGACTCCGTCTCAAAAAAAAAAAAAAAAAGAAAAAAAAAAAAAAAGAAAAGAAAATGTTTCCTCCAGAGTCACCTGTCTCATTAAGAATTTTTTTTTTTTTTTGTCTTGGAACTCTCTGATTTTAGAAACCGACATGATTTCTTGTGTTATGGCTGCACACTGCTCTAGTCCTTCAATAAGCCCATCGCACCTTTTCACCATGCCATTGACAGGCGCTTTTTCTGCAGTGTTGACAATGTCATCTTCATCGTCACTACTACATAAAAGCTTCCTTTTTCTCATCACCGTTACTCATAGGGGTATCTGCAGGTCTTTTTGACATTTTCAACACTATCTTTACACCACAGAGCAGGAAATAAGCAAAAGACCACATTGGGTAACGCACGCAGGTCTTGGCCTCATGTGGGGCATCGTGGGGAACCCGTCGTTGGTGCCCGAACACGTCATTTTATTACACTTTGTGAGCATGCTCACGTGGGGAAATTTGGGCATGCGAGGAAAACATAGATCGTATCTAAAGAGGGATGGAAGGGCCTTTTGTCCCTTGGAGATGCTAAAGAAACCATGTGTCCCGTGCCTGCATTTTGACTGCAACCAGTCACATGAAGTCAGGCGTGACTTCCACTTGTGGCATCACGTGGGCACTCAAATGTTTCAAATTTTTGAGCATTTCGGATTTGGAATTTCAGACTAGAAATATCCAACCTGTGCTAAAAAAATAAACTAAATAAACTCTGATTTTTTTTTTTTTTTTTTTTTTTTTTTTGTAGACGGAGTCTCGCTGTGTCACCCAGGCTGGAGTACAGCAGTATGATCTTGGCTCACTGCAACCTACGCCTCTTGGGTTCCAGTGATGTTCCCACCTCAGCCTCCCGGGAAGCTGGGATTACAGGCACCCGCCACCGCACCCAGCTAATTTTTGTATTTTTAGTAGAGACATGGTTTCACCATGTTGTCCAGGCTTGTCTTGAACTCCTGACCTCAAGTGATTCGCCCACCACGGCCTCCCAAAGTGCTGGGATTACAGGCATAAGCCACCGTGTCCGACCCTGATTATGTATTTGAATTTCACACAGAGTCTATGTGTATGCAAAACATAGTAGAATCTGGACCGTCATGGATCTCATGATGTGGATTCCAGCTCTGTCATATCCCTCTTGTGAGTACTCCTGCCCCTTCCCTATCACCTCCACCTGGGATTAAGTCCTCACCTGGTCCAGGAGGCCTCACTCTTGCAGATTGCACAGAAAAATCTCAAGGGGACAACTGGAGAACTAGAGGGACCAGCTGATTTTTTACTTGAAGGCGAACACATGGATAGGTATGTAGATAGATAGATACAATAGATAGATACAGAGATTGTAAAGCCTATTATTCACTATTACCACAATTTCATAGACTAATGGACAATTTTACCCTCATAAAATTTAGGAAGTCATGATCTCAAACCAAAGGAGAGTCCTTTGAAATTGAACAGAATTGATGAAGAACTGACTATATCAGGTTTAATTTCCTCATTTCACTACAGATTGATGAAAACGTTGTCACCTCCCAACACTGGCTTTGGGAGGCTGAGGAAGGAGGATCACTTGAGGCCAAATGTTTGAGATAAGCCTGGGCAATTTAATGAGATTCCTGTCTCCACAAAAGATTGAAAAATAGCTGGGTGTGGTGGTGCATGCCTATAGTCCTAGCTACTCAGGAGACGGAGGCTGGATGATCATTTGAGCCCAGGAGGTTAAGGCTGCAGTGAGGTATGAACACACCACTGCACTCCAGCCTGGGCAATAGAGCGAGACCCTGTTTCTATTAAAAAAAAAAAAAGAAAGAAAGAAAGAAAGAAGAACAAAAGGAAAGGAAAAAGAAACCAACACTGGAATAAAGAACGGAGTTTGGGGAAGCAGATAACATAATGGTCTCCAATCTCACACGCTCCGTGCCGTCACACTCAAGTCCTGAAAGTCATCCTCTACATCACCCGTGTATCACTCTCCAGCTCTAAAGAGAAAGTCCAAATACCTGAGCATGTCACCTAAAGCCCCCAGGATCTGATCTGCATCTTCGCTCATGACGTCCCACCCGCAATTCGCGCACCCTGTGCTCTGCCCGCGTCATTTGAAGTAGCCAGCCAGTGACTTCTCTGTGACAACGAGAGGAGGACTTTGCACCAGAATGTAAATCAATGCATTACTTCTATCATAGAGAAACTCTTGCAGTGATCAAAGAAACAAACAAAAAAGGAATCTGCATAGTGACTTCGTGGATATATATTCCAGCACAAGCTCCTTATCTAGTGCCACTGCTCTTCCCTCTGGACTTGAAATTCCCTGAATGCTTTGGACATTTGATACCTTCGTGCTTTTTGCTCATCTGTTCCCTCTCTGCTTGGAATTTCCTTTCTCCTCTACACCACCTAACAGACCAAGTATCTCTGATGGTTCAGCTTGTGTCATGAAGCCTTTCTTGCCCCCCATGTAGGATTCGTCTCCTGTGCTCTCTGGTACCTCTCCTGTATTATATGGTAGGCTTTGGCACTAGTGCTGTGGTTGTAATCTGGTTTATTTTGGCTTTAATATCTCAGGGCATTTTCTACTCGACTCCGTAGTGTGCAGTGCTGGTGGGATGCAGAGCCTTGCCTCTCACCAGACACGGAAGCAGGGAGCTTTCCCCACTCCCTGTGCCCTGGTGAGATGGTGTACTCCCGCCATGATGTGCCCACATCCTAACCTCTGGAATCTGGGAATGCGACCTTATTTTAGATGTAATTAAGGATCTCAAGGGGAGATCATCCTGGGTTATCTGGGTGGGCCCTACATGCCAATGACAAATGTCTTTATAATAGACAGGAGAGAAGGCGGAAGGCAGATACTGGAGTTACACTGGCACAAGCCAAAGAGTGCCTGAGCCCACCGGGAACTGGAGGAGGCAAGGAGGAATTTTCCTGTGGAGTCTTCAAAGGGAGCAGGGCCCTGCTGACAACTTGATTTAGGACGTCTGGCCTCCAGAGCTGCAAGAGGATACATTTCTGTTGTTTTCAGCCCCCAGTTTGTGGTCATTTATTACAGTAGCCCCAGGAAACAAATATAGATGCCTGGTCCTGTGACCTAGATTCAATCAACCATGAACTCTTATCCTGGACTCTGAATGCAAAGTGAGTCATTCAAAGGCACAGGCGGGGTGACAGTGTCCTGGCCACATCACTCCCACTAATAGGTGCCCTTGTCCTTTTCAGACAATCAGGATTCAAACCCATTCTCCAGCCCAGGTTCTCCTGATTCTGTACAGTCCCTGCTGTATTCCTGACAATGTTCTTCTCTGCTTAAGATATCCGGAATTCCTTTCTGTTGCCTGCAATTCACAATTTTAACTAAATTTTTAAAAACGTGTTGGTCGTTGTTCCGGCCATTCCAAGAGAAATACGAAGATTCTGAGTAACATCATTAAGTCCAGAATGGGACTCTGGCAACCAGTGGGGTACAGTAGCAGAAAGCTCATTGAACTAATCACCTGTAGTTACAGGATTTAGGTATCCAAGTAGGGCAAGGCTTTGGGAATTAACACCGTTCTCACTGGAGAATGCTACCAAGGGCATGAGGAATTCAAGCAGGCAGGAAGGCATTTGAATGAGCTTAAGAAAAACAAATACTCAAATCATTTTTTATTTTGTTTTATTTTTTATTCTTATTTTGAAACGGAGTCTTACTCTGTCACCCAGGCTGGAGTGCAGTGGCATGATCTCGTTTCACTGAAACCTCCCATTTAATTCTTAACGCGACACAGGCTTGATTCTCTTATCTCTTGAAGCGGTAGGTGCTAAGGCAGCTGAAATATAAGCTCTAGGTTAGTGAGAATCTATAGGCTGCCAAATTACTTGAATTCATAGCCTCCCCAAATATTTTATGTGAACGTCAGGGCATTGCCTGCGGGGGGCAAAATGGGGCCCTGAGAACAGGAATGAGAATTTTTGGATGCAGCCCTCCCTCACTCCCCTGAAAAGGACAACCCTTACTTCCTCGTAGGCCTGCCATTGCCCCACCAGAGGGAGTTTCCTGTAAGAGGGAGAGAGCTCAGCCCATTCCACAGCACCATGTTCCCTCCCCTTCTCACTGTCCCCAAGTCTGTAACTGGCCACTTTCCTGCAGGTTCCAGAGAAAAAATATTACAAAATCATATCCAGAAGGTTACACACCAGATTTACAGCCCATTGAATTTAGAAGGAAAAGATCTGGGGTAAGTATCCACACATACGGATTCTGAAGGTGACTGCCAAAGAGAGAGGAATGTAATTATAGACTGTACTGAATTTATCAACATGGGTGAGCTTACCAGAGAGTCTGGGCTTCATGTGCCAACCTGGGCGACTGAATGCAGTTCTAGGAGCTTGCTCATCTGTTAAATCAAAACCTGGACTCGGTGGTGGCCTAACCAGAGCTGAGATGCTGTATATTTCTTGATCAAAGATCAACTAAGGCATGGCAAGTGGGCCTGTTTCATGCCCTGCAGTGGCTACTATATTGGCTGGTTAGTGACACAGAAATAGTCTGGGAAGAGTCATATAAATGAAATTCTCAGAATTGCTCATAGTGCAAGAATCTATCTATCTATCTATCTATCTATCTATCTATCTATCTATCTATCATCTATCTCTCTGTTGCGGGTGAGCAGCAACTGTCTGGGCCAGTGGTACAGGGGTAAACAAATTTACCAAGACAGTTGTAGGTAAAGAAAGGCAGATTTATTACAGAAAGTAGGAAAACAGGCTGCCAGAGTGCAATGGGCAGAATCAGTGGAAGAGGAGCTGACTGCCAGGAAACAAAGGCTTGCTGGAGATTTTATAGAACGATTCTTGGGTTGATCGATAACGCCAAGGTAGCAGGGAGCTCACCTGCATTCTTCTGTCAGCCAAGGAGCTTGATGATAAATTGAAGTGTTTGATGATGAGCAGGAAGTTTGTGAGTTATGCACGTTATTTGCTCAGAAGGGCTATATGTCCTGGGCCATGAAGAAAGGCAGACCTATAGCTTATTTGCTTTCTCTCTTTGCTCACCCCTGGTCCTGCCAGCCTGACTCCTTTTCCCTAATTAAGACTCCACACTACCCATTTTTTTTTTTTTTTTTTTTGGAGACAGGGTCTCACTCAGTCACACAGGCCAGAGTGCAGTGGTGCAATCACAGCTCACTGAGGCCTTGACCTCCTGGGCTCAAGCAGTCCTCCCACTTCAGCCTCCCCAGTAGCTGGGACTACAGGCACATGCCCTGGCACCTGGCTAATGTTTTTGTATTTTTTTTTCCTTTTTTTGTAGAGAAAGGGTCTTGTTATATTGCCCAGGCTGGTCTTGAACTCCTAGTCTCAAGCCATCCTCCCACCCTGGCCTCCCAAAGTGCTGAGATTACAGGTATGAGCCACTGAGCCCAGCTGCAAGCATATACTTTGTTTGTTTGTTTGTTTGTTTGTTTTTGAGACGGAGTCTTGCTCTGTCGCCAGGCTGGAGTGCAATTGTGCTATCTCAGCTCACTGCAGCCTCTGCCTCCTGGGTTCAAGCTATTCTCCTGCCTCAGCCTCCCAAGTAGCTGGGACTGCAGGCACGTGCCACCATGCCCAGCTAATTTTTGTATTTTTAGTAGAGATGGGGTTTCATCATGTTGGCCAGGATAGTCTCTATCTCTTGACCTCGTGATCCACCCCCTCAGCCTCCCAAAGTGCTGGGATTACAGGTGTGAGCCACCATGCCCAGCCAAGAATATTTTTAAGTCCAGAAAATAAGATGGTCATGGTGACCTCCTTGCTTGACACTCTAGGGCTTGCTCCATTGAGGTCGTGAATAGGTTGACAGCTATCTGTGTGCACAGTAACATATTCCTCTCCTCTCCAGGCTGATCTTGCCATTGTCACTGCCGAGTGCTCCATCGACCAGCAGAAGTAATAAACCCTGAGCCCATGGTATTATACAAAGCTTCAAGTGAATCAGCCATCTGTCTGACAGCAGGCTGATTGTCTGGGGTCACCTTCCATCCTGGAGCGGGCAGCAACTGGAGAGGAATTCAATAGAATAGACATTTAATCTGCATTTGAATTTTCTCTTTGCCCACCATGCTTCTATTTGCAACACCATCTGCTAGCAACACCTCCGGGAGGCTCTCCAAGGAAGATTCTTTGCCCTCAGACCTCCATCTGGGGCATAAGCAGGCACAGGCAGGATTTGGGAGGAGGCAGCAGAAGCAGAGGTCAAGTTACTTATTACCGGTTGAACAATGGCTTTGTCTCTTGCCTGCAGGTCACAGCTCCTGCTGGGCAGCTCTTTCCTGGGGTTAAAGTTATGCTAAGTTCTGGAATCCAGTCTTTCTCTGTTCCCTTTCAGGCTAAGGATGGTAGTCTTGTCACTGCTAACCCCAGGATGCTTTGCGGTCCCTAGTTAGTTTTCTTAACCTTGCTGACGCTTTGTGAATGGACCCTTTACTAAATTCTCTTCAGTAACATCTTTTGAATATGCCACTTTTTACAGAAATCTGTACTGATAAGTCACCTTTTTTTTTTTTTTTTTTTTTTTGAGACGGAGTCTCTCTGTGTCGCCCAGGCTGGAGTGAGTGGCGCAATCTCGGCTCACTGCAAGCTCCGCCTCCCGGGTTCACGCCATTCTCCTGCCTCAGCCTCCTGAGTAGCTGGGACTACAGGCGCCCGCCACCATGCCTGGCTAATTTTTTTGTATTTTTAGTAGAGACGGAGTTTCACCATGTTAGCCAGGATGGTCTCGATCTCCTGACCTCGTGATCCGCCCGCCTCGGCTTCCCAAAGTGCTAATTACAGGCGTGAGCCACTGCACCCAGCCCATATGCTATCTTAATGAAACTAATATATAGTATCTCACACAACATTGCTGCTGACCAAGAAATTCACTTTATAGTTAAAAAAAAAAGTAAAGCATAAACAATGCCCTATTACTGATCCTACCACGTACTCATCACCTAAAAATCCCTGGCCTTTTACGATGGTGGAAAAGCTCAGTTAAGCTGCAAGTGGGAAAATCTTCAGAGCTGGGAAAGTGGCCTTGTATATATCGTCCTCCCACGGGAGAACTAGTGCAGGTGCCAAGTGTGGCAGCAGAACCTCACCAGTGGCACTGGGTCGTTGTCCGACTGACTGTTGTACCTAAGACTCCTGGCATGATGGAGCTTCTCTGGGGCACATTTATTTTTCAAGTCTAGTTCTCTGGCTTTCTATGTCCTCCATATTTCAATAAATTCCTGATTAGTCCAAAGATCACGAGTCAGTGTCTGTTGCTTATAATCAACAACCATGGCTCACATAGAACGGAGAAAACATTACCGTATTCATTTGTTGGTGCTTGTTTATTGCCCCCAATTTTTACTCTTTCTGGACAATGACCATACCTGTCTCATCTCTTTATCTGTAATGTCTGTCATCATATCTGGCAAATATGGTGGTGTTGGATTATCATCAATTGAAGGAATGAATGCCCCCAAATAGCTAGAAGCATCAATTTATTTATTTTATTTTATTTTGAGACGGAGTCTTGCTCTGTCACCCATGCTGGAGTGCAGTGGTGCCATCTCGGCTCACTGCTACCTCCACCTCCCGGGTTCAAAGGATTCTCAGACCTTAGCCTTCGAAGTAGCTGGGATTACAGACACGTGCCACCATACCCAGCTAATTTTTTGTATTATTAATAGAGATTGGGTTTCCCCATGTTGGCCAGGCTGGTCTGGAACTCCCGGCCTCAAGTGATCTGCTCGTCTCACCCTCCCAAATTGCTCGGATCACAGGCATGAGCCACTGCGCCTCCCGTAGAAGCATCAATTTAAGAGCATTTTTTTTCTTTCCTGCTACTTTTAGAAGAAAGGAGCAAATAAGAAGTTCTAAATTTTATTCTGGGGTCAGTCTATATATGTTCAACAATTATATGATCAACAAAATATTTGATATCTATATCAAGTATAGTATCAAGTATCAAGTTCAGGGGAGTGGCCCACTTTGATTTCCATGGGCCTATACCAGCAAATCTACTAATCTATTTGTATCTCTTCTCATACATTCCTGGAAGAGAGATGAGGATGAACTATCTGTACTTCTAGAATGCAAACCCCACTAGCCGTACACGGAATCCTACGTTCTGGACAATTAACAGCTTCTCTCCTGTAATTTTCTTCTCTCTCTTCTCAATCATTAATTTTCCCCATTAGTGTAAAAATACACTTCAATAGCTCAACTAAAAAAAACAATCTGCTTATGTATGACCATAGACCATGATCCAGTCTTAACCCTAACTTCCCTGCTTCCTTTTATGGCAAAGTTTTTCACAAATAATGCTGCCTCTATTTGTTGGTTTTCCTTTGATCTGAAAACTTTAGCTTTATGATCTTTTAGGGGATCATAAAACACCTGTCAACCTCAGCAGTGAAGAGCTGCACCCAGTAAGCTGTGTAACCAGGGGAGCTACTTTAAAAAAACACAACAAAACAAAACAAAACCCTGCCTGCTGCTGTCCCACCTCATGTCCCTTTTCATGCAAGAGAAGTGAAACGCCTTTATTTTACACATAATGCAGTGGTTTACTTTTCATCAACCCTACAACATTACTTTCACTGCAGCACAGGCAGCACTCCAGACTGCCATGTTTTGCTCCCAGCTTTCATCGCCACTTGAAACATCTGTCGGCCAACCTGTCGTCTGGAACAAGCAGGACCTATAGGTGACTTCATATCCCTGGAAACCTATTCTGTAGGGGCTCATTCTTCCATTGCCCTTGAATGAAACTCGGGCAGGGCCACAGATTTTTCATAAATTTCAATAATAAGTAAACGCTCTCCAAATCACAAAACGTTCTCATTTCTGATATTAAGATTCCCCATCCAGTGTAAAATTCAGGCTCCCCATTTCATCACCATTTGAAACTTCTCATCTCTAGCTTGGACCTGCTGCTCTCAGGAAGCTTGCGTGGGAAAGGTGGCTTCTTCTCTTGGTGCATCCTTCACTCCCAGTTCAGTAGTTAGTGGGACAGGGTCGCGGTGGTGGTGAAAGGAGCCAGCAAGTAGAGGTTAGGGAGCCAGAAAAGTCCTTTTCTTTTCTTTTTTTAAGAGACAGGGTCTTGCTCTGTCACCCAGGCTGGAGTGCACTGGTGTGATCATGGCTCACTGCAGCCTTGAATTCCTGGGTTCAGGCCACCCTCCTGCCTCAGCCTTCTGAGTAGCTGGGATTACAAGCGCTTGCCACTATGCCTGGCTTAAAAAAAAAAATTAAATATATTTTTAGAGACCTCACGCTGGTCTCAAACTCTTGGCCTCAAGCGATCCCCCCATCTCAGCCTCCCAAAGTACTAGGATTGCAGGTATGAGCCGCTGCATCTGGCCAAAATGCTCTTTTTGACTGGTACTGGTGTGAACTGAGTTCAGTGATCTCTGGGCACAGTGGGAACTAAAGGCTGTTCTCGTTCATGAAGCATTTTGTGGACCTCATGGAATCTTTCATTGGCTCTGTGCAGACGCTCATGGATGAAGTCCTTTTGCCAGCAGTTTTCTGAAACGGATAATCCACTGTCCTGCTGGCTGCCTATGACAGTTCCATGTCATCCACCCCTACACTTCCAACATGTTTCACCCGCAGTATCTTCACCTCTCCAGATGAGATCCTAGCCAATGCCATCTGTCTTTCATGGCCCACATCTAGTCCAAGGAATACAAGCGCCTTTTTTCTCTCTTCAGTAAGAGTAGCAGTTACTTCCCAAGCAATACCCACTCTCTGCTGCCATAGATTGCTTCTACCAGTCTTTAGATTTTTCAGGCATAGCTCAGTCCAGACCACTGTGTCTGAGATCTCATCTGCAGTGGCACATATCCAGCTTTCTGTGTGGTCCTCCTGAAGCCCTTGTCACTTGACTTGAGGATAGGGAGAAATACGTTCTTCTTTCCTCCCACGATGCTGTGCGTGTGTTGGCAAGGGAAGGGGCACCCACAGCATGCCAACAAAAAATCTTCCTAAATACATCTTCTCCCCAGTGTCCAACTGGGTGTTGGACTAAGGGTCACAAAACCAGATTTCATATTATTCAGCCTTACAAAGCAATGCAATTCTGACACATGCCACAAACACGGATAAACCTGGAAGACATTATGCTCAGTGAAATAAGCCAGACATGAAAGGACAGACACTGCATGATTCCACTCATGTGAGGTTCCTGGAACAGTTAAACACATAGAGACAGAAAGTCGAACGGTGGCTGCCAGGGCCTGGGGAGTCGGAGTAAAAGGGGCTTAGTGTTTAAGCGGCCTGGAGGTTCACTTTGGAAAGATGAAAAAGTTCTGGCGATGGATAATAGTGATGGTTGTACAACACTGTTAATGTATTTAACGTCCCTGAGTTGTACAGTTAAAAATGGTTAAATGGTCGTTTTTATATTATGCATATTTTACCACAATAAAAAACATTTCAGTCATTTCTTCTGCAAGTCCTGCTTAGGTAGTCTAGCAACTCGCTTCAGAACATGAGATCCTTGTTGCCTAGCGTATTTGGGACTGTGCCTGTTATCAAGCCATTGTCTCTCCCCTCCAAACACTCCCTCCTACACACCGCTTTGTGTGGAGAGGGCGGGGACTCTGTAAACAGCACTGCTTCTTTACTGTCTCTGCTGACAGGGGACACCACAGGGAGCCTGGAAGGACAGGGAGGGAGAGGGGACCGGCTCCTCTCTTTGCTTCCTGTTTCTGCCAGAGTTGGCCAGCAACAGCCCTTCACCCTGGCAGCGGCATTTGTTTCAGTTAGCAGTCGGTTAGTTTCCAGTTTCTCTCACTTTCCCAGTACTAGCTCTTTTGCACACTCCCAAAAGACACCTCACCCACAAGCAAGGCTCCTTCCAAGAGACCTGCCGCCCAACTCCTTAGGGACTCTCCTCTGAGCTCTCAAAGTCTCCGCATCAGCTGGCCAGCCCCGCCTCCTCGGGAGTCTGGGTCCCAGTTCTGCAGACCCCTTGTCCAAGCTTCTAGGTTCTGAGAAGCTCATTTTCTAATCTGTCCCCTCAGCACAGGGGCGGACAGCTGCTTCCTGCTGTTGTTCTTGCTATCCTGCCTCATTTGTTCCCTCTTTGCATTGCTCGTCTTCTAATACCTGTCTAACCAATTCCTTATGTTAAATTTTCTGTTAACATAACTGATGGGATTTTCCCTCCCAGACTCTACCTAACACTGCTGCATTTTTGCGCTATTGTGCAAAACATGAAAACAATAAAGAGTTCCCTTTCAATATTTGGCTAGAGTTATTTATGGCTTGTCTCTCCCAATGAGTTTATAAATTCCATAATATCTGGGTTTTGGTCTTTTTTTTATTTGGTTCACTGCTGCTATGTTCTGCATTCTAAACACGGCCTGGCCCAAAGTAGGCACCCAATTATATCTGTTGGACAAATAAATAGGAAATATTTAAACATAAAAAAAGTAATTTTGGTCATGAAAATATGCTTGTGTAAAAGCAATAACCACATCTAAATATATTTGGAGGAAAGTAAGTAGCTGAACTCTCTTTTCTGAAATTTTAGTAATATCCATTTTCTGATTCCCCACCCCATTTTCTTGTTTGCTAATTTTTGTCAGTGGTGTTTCTCCGTTTTTTTTTTCTTGTAGATTAGGGCATGTTATCCATGAGATAGTCATTCAGCCAGTAAAATACTTTTTAATGTCAACTGTATACTGGATATCACACTCGATGCGGTAATGACAAATTCATTTTAAATCCAGCTGATACACAGTTTGAAATTGGCACACCAATACCATATGTTAAACCTCACAAAGAAAACTTCCAAAGTAGAACTCAGAGGATTTCATTATTATGAAAAAATGCTGCAGTGGGAGAACCCTGAGGTCATAGGCCCAGCTCTGTCATTCCCTGGCAAAGTGACCTTCAGCAAAGTATTTAGCTTCTCTACGTACCTGCCACCCTTGGAATTAAAGAAACACCAAAATGAAAAACAAAACAAAAAAGAAAAAAACTTGGACAAAGGGGAAACAAAAGAAAGAAAGAAAATAAATACCAGTACTTGATACTACAGTAGGGAAATGATAGTTAACAAAACTTTATCACCTATTTCAAAATAGCTACAAGAGAAGAACTGTAATGTTCCCAAGGCAAAGAAAAGATACGTGTTTGAGGTGATGATATGCAAATTACTCAGATTAATCATCATATATTGTATACACGTGTCAAAATATCACATGTATCCCCAAAATATGTACAACCATGATATATCATTAAAAATGCAAAAAATGAAGAAATACAGATCCTTTCTGAAGTGCCTCTCCTCTTTCAAGACTGAGCCTTCATATAGAAATGTGCTTTACACGTATGTTTATTGCAGCACTATTCACAATAGCAAAGACTTGGAATCAACCCAAATGTCCATCTGTGACAGACTGGATTAAGAAAATGTGCACATATACACCATGGAATACTATGCAGCCATAAAAAAGGATGAGTTTGCATCCTTTGTAGGGACATGGATGCAGCTGGAAACCATCATTCTCAGCAAACTATCGCAAGAACAGAAAACCAAACACTGCATGTTCTCACTCATAGGTGGGAACTGAACAATGAGATCACTTGGACACAGGAAGGGGAACATCACACACCG